>NC_046167.1:47503634-47803634 GCF_011064425.1 Rattus rattus | reverse complement strand
ATTCTCTTTATTCTTGTAAGCTGGAAAGTAGCACACATGCACACACTGTTACCCAGGAGTCAGAAGCTGTATATTGTACCCACTGGTGTAATGTGATGTGGTTTGGGAGGCTTCCCCAGACGTTTGTGTGTTGGAAGTGTGGCAATGTTGGGAGGTGGTAGAACCTTTAAGAATGGGGTTTATTGGAGGTAATTAGGTCATCAAGGGAGCAGGTCTCTAGGAGTGAATTTGTGCAGACGTGGGTTTTATGATAAAAAAGAATCCTGATCATTGATTTTGTGACATCCTATCTCATTACATGTTTTTTTCATCTCTAGCCATTACTATGCCAGACTCTCACCAAGGCCATCAACCAGGGCCAGACAGATGTAGCTACCTATTATTTTTCTAAACTGAAAGCTAAGCAAATCTTTTTTTAAAAGCCAGCCTTGGGTATTCGTTATGGCCATAGAAACTAGACGCAGAGTGTCATCGAATATTCCTAAGCTTCAGTGCTCTCATCTGAAAAGTCAATATACCTCTTCCATGTCTGTTAAGGGGACCAAATGAGGTAATGTATGTAAATGCTTTCCAAGATTTTCCGTTCTTCAGAAATAGAATTCTGTAATTATGCATAGGGAAAAAACAACGTATGGCCTAAACAAAAGAGCACCATGGTGTTTTCTTACATCTCCTAAATACTGCTGGGGTCACAGGAGGGCCACTATGCCAGGGCTTTCTATGTGGGTTCTGGGAGATCAAGTGTGGGTTCTTTTATTTTTCTTTTCTTTTTTTAAGATTTATTTTACACTGTCTCTGTCTTCAGACACACCTGCTGAGGGCATCAGATCCCATTACAGATGGTTGTGAGCCATCATGTGGTTGCTGGGAATTGAACTCAGGACCTCTGGAAGAGTAGTCAGTGCTCCTGACCAGTGAGCCATCTCTCCAGCCCCCAAGTGTGGGTTCTTACACTCACATTATGCTTGTGTTCCAACTGAATCCTGCGAGTCTCCCGCTCTGAAACTTTCTGTTTCTTGTGTTTCCTTTCTTTTCCACTTCTGATATGGCTTTGAGCATGTGTACTAAATGTTTGTATATCAGCCCAGTTTTCTAGAACATTTTGCTGACACAGAAATTTGTATCCATTTTATCCAGAAATTGTCATTTTACATTGTATTTTCAGGAGAGATGAACCCATTTATTAATATGTTTTCTATCCCCTCCCTCATTTTAGGCTTAAAGAACTTGGAAAGATTTGTTGTGTGTATTTTTTCTGCTGTGTATGTTGAAATGAGGTCATGTACGTAGAGATGCCTTTTGACTGTTAGTATTCCTTGGAGATAGAGTTCTCATTGTGTTTTCTGCTGTTGGGTTTGTGTTTTCATATTGTCTTGGTCATCATCTCACTGGATGTTGGTCTAGGAAGGTGATTTGACGTCATTGCTTTTGTGGAGTGTTGCTTGATGATGTCCACTTGCTTGTCCTGTAAAAGATTAGACGAGCCATAGAGAGGGCCCATGAATGCATTTGCTGCACAAAGTTCCATCCCTAGATCACACTGTAGGAGAGAACTATTCTTCCAGAAGGTCTCCTTTGATCTCCTTGTTTGTGTACTCCGTGGTATTCAGGGCCATGCATCTGAACTTACACACACACACACACACACACACACACACACACACACACACACACACACACACACACACACACCAATACTTTTAACAATAATTTAAAGTTTTTAAAGACTTAAAATTATTATATACATGACAAGTATGCATTCCTGAGAATGGATAAAAATGAAAATGCCCCTTCCTTTTTTCTTTAGCTATATTTTGCTGTCTTGATTTGTGTGACACAGCATTTGTGATTGTGTTTTGGGGTTTAGAATGTGTTGTAGGAAGGCAAAGGCAAAGTCATATAACATAGAGATCAAGCATGGCTCTCAATCTTCTTGTCCATAGCTGGTTTCTTTGATGCCTTTGAGTTCTCTATAAAATGTTAAGGGAGGGAGAAAGCATCTAGGAATAATCAAAGGGAGGGAAGATCAGCATAGGGCCTCAGTAACATTTGAGGGTAAGTTTTGGAGCTGTTGTAAGAGTTATTGCTGCTTGGGACTGTTTGGCCTGGCTCCTTGTCAAAGCTATTAACTTCAAAATAATAGAGCCTTTAAGGGAATGTATGCTTTTAGAAAACTCCTCATTAATTCAATTTATAGAGAAGGGAGGAGAATTGAACAGCCGAGAATAGGAAGCATGTGGTTTTATCAGGGCTAGGAGTTCAATGGTGTGTGTGTGTGTGTGTGTGTGTGTGTGTGTGTGTGTGAGAGAGAGAGAGAGAGAGAGAGAGAGAGAGAGAGAGAGAGAGAGAGAGAGAGAGAGAAACTGGGAAGACTATAAGAAGAATCCTAAAACTCCCCGCTCTGTGTCTGTGTCTCTGTGGGACAGACATACTGTCCTTAGTGATGGTTTTGGAGCTTGACCTCTGACATGAATCCCAGCCGGGAAAACTTCAACACTAATTAAGCTTTGGCTTGTTTTGAGTCTTTTCCAGCCCTGTGGTTGAATAGCTTTGTGTACACAGTTCCTTTCCCACAGTCAGGAGAGTGTCCTTCTGCAGTGTTGGTCCTTCCTTACCTGATGGTAGTGTGGGGTTACTCTCTCACAGGAAGTGGCCTGACTGTGCTTCTCTCAGCTCCCCAACAGCTAATGGCATATTTAGGGAGTGGAAGAAAGAACACAGTTGCATTGGATAATGAGGACTGGGAAAGATGATGGTGTCTGACCCATGGAAGCAGGACAACCCACCAGCACTGCTCATTGTACCTTATACCTCTTTTGCCATCCTTACAGAAAGCATCAGGACGGAATAGGACAAGATGGATGGAGACAGAATTTATTAAACTTTCACACATGTCCATTGAGCCCCCCTGATATCTGCTGGTATGCTAACTTCCACAACTGGGGTAACTGGGCAGTACTTAATCACTGCAAGGTAATGTTTCCACCATGTACCTTGTATGTAAGACTAAAGGGTGATGCCAGTCCAGTGTGTCTTTGGTGGCCCTCAAGGAAAAGCTTGTATATGGAGGAGGAGGCATTTTTATCAGTTACAGAGGATATCCATGTTTACAAGACTTTAGAAAGAAGTCTGTGTATGAGAAGACGAGTAGATAGTCGTACTGGGGTATGTCCTAATTGTTGATGTACAGTAGTTCTTTAGTTTTAGTTTTTGTTTTTCTTTTCCTGTAGAAGTGATTCCTTTGTGAATTTAATATATATTCATTATACAACCACTTTTTTTTCTCCATGAATTTTTCTTTTTTCTTCTCCGGTATTAGGGTTTGAGTGTATTGCTTTGTGTATACGAGGAAGGTGCTCTATCGCTGAGCTATATCCCTAGTCTCCCTGACTTTTATTAACATGTGTTTATTGTAAAATAAATAGATTTCATTATGCGATTTTTATATACATATATGATGTGCTTGGATTGTATTCACCAACCATTTTCCTTCCTTCCTTCCTTCCTTCCTTCCTTCCTTCCTTCCTTCCTTCCTTTCTTTCTTTCTTCCTTTCTTTCTTTCTTTCTTTCTGTGGTGGTTTTTGAGACACATTTTCTTCGCATAGCCCCAGTTGTTCTGAACTTTGTAAACTCACTCTTGTAGACCAGACTGACCTCAAACTCAGAGATCTGCCTGCCTCTGCTTCCTGAGTGTTTGGATTAAAGGTGTGAACCTCTACTACCTGGCAACTATTACCCTTTCTTTCTCATACTCCTTCCTGCTTGTCCAAAATGGGAAGTTAACTTTAAAAATAAATCTAGGCTTGCATAGGAAATCTGTGTTCACGTCATATTCATGTCTCTGAGTCTGGCTTATTGTGTTTAACACAGTGATCTCTAATTCCATCTGTTCTCTAAAAAAAAAAATCCTAATTTTGTTTTTCTTTATGGCAGATGTGCAAGCGTCCTTTTTACCAAGTGCTATAGTGGGTATGAGACGCAAACTTGGTGAAGAAAGTAGATATTGAGTGTTTTTTTTGTGATTGCTTACTAGTGAGTGGAAGTGTTGAGGTGAGCTATTTGATCAATACACTGATTTTAGGTAGCCCAGGCTGACCCAGCCCTTGCTATGTAGAGCAAGTTGGCCTCAAACTTTTAGTCCTCCTGCTTCCACCTCTTGGTGCTGGGATTATAGACATTGCCACCATAGTGGGTTTGGAAAGCATGTTCTAAGCATTGGTTCTAGTTTTAGCTTGGGAATTAATTACTCAATTTATTGTGGAAGACTTTGGTATTTATTTTGTAGGTCACCCACCCCCTCAACATATCGATGTGTCAAGTCTGTGGGATATCATGGCTAGACACCCTGCTGAGGGTTTGTTGTATCACTGCTCAGTCTACTGGGACCTGTGCCTCAATCGCTGCTGCCCAGGAGCACAAGCAAAGATCGGATGGCCTAACGTTATTAGCTCAGGAAAAGATACTGAGAACTTAGAAGTAGCTTTTCTTTCGAATTTTGATAAGTCATCTTTACGGCATCATAAAACATAAAAACCACCTCAACTCTTGTCAGGATGTGTGTTTATAGTTAAACAGAACAGCCTCAAAGGCATTAGGATGGTGTTCATATGTATGAGGTAGAATAAAAACTTTTCACTAAAGTGTATATGTGTGTGTGCTCATGTATACATGTATCTATGTGTTATAAATACACACAAATAAGGATCTTTCTATCTATGCGTGGTGTGCGTATATGTGTATATGCATACCTGTATGTATGTAGGTGATTATCTGTGCATGTGTGTGCTTGGGATTTTCTTTAAACCCCGTTTCTAAGCAATTTTACTCCCAAATGCCTGAGGACCCACTTTAGGTTTTGCTAAAAATAGGTTGCCTCGGGGAATTCACATAAAAAGAAAGTGAGGTAACCACTGTCTTTGAATAAGCCTAACAGGAGAAGAAACCATGAGCATGCTCAAATACAGTGTGCATCATCTCTGCTCTTCCTCCAGCCTTGGGACTGGGAGTGCACGAGAGACTTAACAGCGACGTGGCTTAGGGAATAGCAAAGGCGCTGGAAACGGAAACAGGTGCCAGTCTACGAAGTCCGGCAGTTTATAGACATTGCACAGATGAGCTCTATTGATCATGATGACGTCACATGAGCTGCTTCTTTCCTTGGCTTTGCTTTCCCTTGCCAGAGGCTGGGTGTCTTCAGTGAGAGTTTGTTGTTGTCTCTTAGTTGTTGCTCCTGCGTAGCCTTCCCTTTTATTCCTTCAGTGTGAACTTAGAGGTAATACATAGACTTCAACACAGACTGTCTTTGTCCAGCATTGACCCCCTACCTACCAGACGCTGCTTTCTGCCCATCCTCTTTTCTGTCTCCTGTCAAGTGAAGCTTTTGCCTTATGTGAACTCTTTCTATTGTTTTCCTTTCTCGGCTCATCCAGTAACCAACCCAGGAAGTTCTTTTAAGCATGTATTTCTTAGTCAACACTAAATGCCTTTAGATCGAGGTCAACCTTTTCAGCTGGTACTGTGGTTTGCACTGCTAGTGAGTTTTGCTTTTATGGGTAAAAAAAAAAAAAATCTCAAAATTCTAGGCTCTGGGATTGACTTCATAGGGGAGGGTTGAACATATTTGAAAGTTTTTTTTTTTTTTTCAGCGCCAGCTGTGGCTAAAGTGTCAGCCTTTCCGTCACCCGATTCCCAACATTCAAGGGTTCATAGTGAGACTGCTGAGCTTCGCCACAAACTGAAGCTTGGTATGCAAGAATTGAGCCCGAAGCAAACTTTTTCATTACAAAAAGTAGTTTCTCTATAAAACCACTAATAAAGAAGCAAAGCTAGTGATTATTGTTGAACAACATCAAGCTGCTTGGTTTACTTAATACTGCAGGATTATTTTGCTGTAATGGAAACCAATCCAGGGGGGGGGGTGAATGACTGTGAGTGACATTTAATTTTCAAGGGTGTCTGTTTAAACATGAGAAAATATTTTTTCTAACTTTAGGATACTTTTCAAAGCTCGTCTGCCTGAATAACTTGTGGGTAAATGGATATTTTTTGGGACTTGTGATAATAAATGTAATAGAAATTTGAAGATTTTAAAAAGGCAAACAAGTCTCTTCCTTTTCTTGTACCTGGAGTAGGCTTTGGCGACTGCAGGTTCTTCTGCCCAACAGCAGGCACTGTCCTCACTTAACATTGTGGTTTTATTCACATAGGAAGTTGGTCCTGAAGGACCATGGCAGGGAGAGCAGATACCAAAGCTATTTTTTCCCCTTGCTGTAAAGACGATGAAGCCTGTGGCTCCTTCCCCGTGCTTTGGCTCTGGCTTCCATCACTAGTAGGGTGCAAATGCAGGATTCTATTAGAGTTGAGCACAGAATTTATGGCCTGAAATAGAAACCGTGTGGTGCATGAACATATACCTGTGGCTCTGGCTTCCTGGACCCTCCATCCTAAGTCATCAAAATTACTTATTTCCTGGCAAACGGAAAGCAAGCTGCATTGTGAGGACCACGTCTGTCCATCTTAGCCCTTCTTTTCCATGTTACCCAAGGATACACTTAACGTTTTCTTCTTCTTTTTATCTTGCACAAGACTCAAACTTTAGTATTAATCTTTACCACTTCTTCATGTATTATCTCTTTTTCTTTCTTCTTTGCTTGTAGTAGTTACTCTGTGCATTGCTGTGTCAAAGCACCTGACCAGTGCAACTTGGCTTGAAGTTTGAGAATAAATGCCGTCATGGAGGGAAAGATGGCAGGGATGTAAGTTAGTAGGTCACACAGACACAGGTTGATAAATACAGGGGCTCAACTTCCCCTCTTTTCTTCAGGCAGGATCTGAGCCCATGGAATGCTGCTGTTCACATCCAGGCTGAGTCCTCCTCGATCAATTAAACCTTTCATGAACTGCCTCCATAGACACACCCAAAAGTGTGTTTCCATGGTGACCTTAAAACTGCCTCCATAGACACACCCAGAAGTGTGTTTCCATGGTGACCTTAAATTGAATCGAGTTGTCAGTGAAGCTTAATCTCACCCTAACACAGTTCCAAATAACCCAGGCTCAGTTATTCCTCATAGAGAACCTTAATTATAAGTGGCTAGTTCATCTTTAGCATTCATACATTATAGTGTCTGAGTTGCAGAGACTCAAATTCATAGATACTGACTTGACAGAAACAGGTTGTCTGGCTAACCTACAAATCTAAAACTTGAAATGTTTCAAACTCCAAACAGGTTCTGAGTGGAAAATTCCATGAATCTTTGTTTCAGGCACAAAATTATTAAATATATCATATAAAATGGTCTGTTGGCTACACATGGAAAATGCCTATGAAAAATAAATGTCCTTAGTGTTTGAACATTAGTCCTCTTCCCAAAGGTATTATTACTATGTGTATTTAGACATTTTAGAATCAGGAAGACTTCTGGTTCTTGTCACTTTGAATCAGAAATGCCAAACTATCCTATTTACATGTCTGTGAATATGTATGTGTGTAGTTTGTATGTTTATAATCTTGCTGCAGATATCTCAGCAATGAACTAATAACATACCAAGGTGCCTTGTCCGGGCCACACAATTTCTAAGAATGCCTGGATTAGGAAAAGGTAGGTATCCTCCTGGCTTCAGGCCGTGGGGTCTAGCGAGCTGCTGGCGGCTCTCTGTGTTTGCACTCACTTCTCTCAGCGTGGTTGTTCAAGGCATACTGTACTGTTCAGGACTGTGAAGGGGGCTGGAACTTGTCATTGATTGGTATCAATCTGGTTTTAATCTGGATTTTTCTTTAGTATTTAAAATGCAATCCTGATTTGAAGAAGAGCGTCAAAAATATTCAAGGCATGTGTTAGCTGTCCATGGCTGAAATAATCAGGTTATAAGGAGGAAACATTTTTGTTGGGTCACGGTTGCACTCTGAAGTCACTTTGGACCCATAGCAAGGCAAACATCATGGTGGGAGTACTTTTACTTATTTATTTGTTTTTCGTGTATATAGACATTCATGTAACATATGGGAAGGTCAGAGGATGGCTTATATGAGTTGATTTTCTCCTTCTACCAGGTGGGCCCTGGGGATTGAACTCAGGTTATCAGGCTTAACAACATTGTGCCTACTGCTTCATTTCACTGGCTTCATGTCTGTGGTGTTTTCATAAACAGTGAGATATTTTAGACATGGACTTAAGTTCGAAAACTAAATTTGCCTCCCCCTGCCCCCATATGATCCTTAGAACATATAACCTAAAATTTTTTTAAACAATATTTTCATCAGTTTTGTGCATGAAACAGTTGTGGTGTGGAGTTTCCTAGTTGTGGCTTCATGTTGATACTCCTGGCAGCTAGGAAACAGCGAGGGAGCTGGGGAGAAAGTGGAGAACGAAAAGGAGAGGAAGAAGCAGAAGAAAACAAGAAGAGATAAAGGCCAAGCACACTGGGCATATCCTCCCAATGACCCTTAACAGCATCTTTTCCTACCTAACATTTCCTGCACAGCCTAGTAGGGCCGTCATCCAGTTATGGAGTCTTCAGCACACAAGCTATGGGACACATTTATGGTTCAAACCATGACAAGGATTAGCAAAGCATTGCTGATCTGGTACTAACTCCTTTCATTGGATCTGTTAACATGTCTCTGAATTTTCACACATTAGGATAGGCAAATGACCTGAAGGACTCTTATTGAGCTGCTGTTTTTTCTCCTTCCTTCCTTCCTTCCTTCCTTCCTTCCTTCCTTCCTTCCTTCCTCCCTCCCTCCCTCCCTCCCTCCCTCCCTCTCTCCCTCCCTCCCTCTCTCCCTCCTTCTGTCTTCTTTCCTCCTTCCTTTATTTTGATTGATTGATTGATTGATTGACAGGGATTCTCTGTGTAACCTTGGGGGTTCTGGAATGCACTCTATAGACAAGGCTGGTCTTGAACTCAGAGATCCATCTGCTGGATCTAAGGGCATGTGCCACCGGTGCGGGCTCCACTGCTCATTTTCTATGTGACAATTTACAAGAAATTGTGATATAGTCTACTTCCCCTCATCGCTCACAATACAGTAGATAATTTTAAGTACTGATATCATGTTCTGTATAGAGCAGTAAAGTGTGTGGATGCCATGGCTGGCCTCTCAAATTCTTAAAGTGGGTGAGTGTCAACATTATATGCCTGGGCAAGAAAGTCTTTGTCAATCAATCTACCAATCTACCAATCTACCAATCTATCTATCTATCTATCTATCTATCCATCTATCTATCTATAGTCTATATATATGTACATGACTTTGAATTTCTTTCATGGGTGTGGACCTGTATATGCTCCTATCTGAGTGTGGTTCCTTGAATGTCACAATATATATGTAGAAGTCAGAGGAGAATCTTGCTGCTGATTTTTCCCTTCTACCTTGTGTATGGCTGGATCCTTTTGCTGATGTTAGTGCTATGTAAGCCTGGCTGTCTGACCCATGAACTTTTAGGGATTTTCTAGTCTGTACTTGTATCCAGCTTTATGAGCACCCGGGTTAGAGATGTAGGCTACATCTCCCAGCTGTACTTGGATTCTGGGGACTTGAACTTGAGTCCTCACACTTGCACAGCAAGCGTTTTTCCAAATGAGCCTGCTGCTCAGCCCAGACTTTGAACTGAATGATGGGATTGCAGGCATATACTAGCAGGCCTGATTTGTGCAGTGCTGGAGAGGGAACCCAAGGCTTTGTGCATGCTAGGTAGGTGCACTCTACCATCTGAGCTACGCCCCAGCTCCTTGGTTTTGGTTTTTGCTGTTTCTGTTTGATTGTTTTGCATAGAATTCATATCCTATCTTTGCAAACTTGCTGGTTTACCTACAGTTAGAGAAGCATATGCTGATGTATACAGGTCCACACCCATGTAAGAAATATTCTAGTAAACAGAGAACAAGGACTTACATCAGTGAACTTTGGGACCTAAAGGTGCATTGCAATAGATCCCCAGCCCGACACACAGAAAAACAAAGAAAACAGAAAAGACCCCTGGACATATTTGTAGCAAATGTGTAGTTTGGTCTTTCTGCAGCTTCCCTAACAAGTGGAGGGCAGGCTATCTCACTCTCTGTTCCCTGATGTTGGATCCCCTTCCCTTCTACTTAGACTTCCTGGTTGGGCCCAGTGGTAGAGGTTGTGTCTACACCTGCTGGGAACAGATCCTCAAGGATGGGGTAGTACCCCCAGGGGAGCTGCTTTTCTCTGAAGAGAGGGGGAATGGGCAATCATGGGGGAGGGATTTGTAAGGGTGGGACTGGGTAGAGGGGAGGGAGGGGGAGTGTGATTGGGATGTAAAGTGATTTTTAAAAATTAATAAAGAAAACAGAAAAGAAACATTGACAGTTTCCCTTCACTACGCTCACATAGACCTTTTGTGTATTCATTTTTTGCCATTTTATTAAGCTAAGATTGATGTATAAAAATTTCACTTAATTATAATGTACTTAATAAGTAATATAACTTGATGACTCCATTGATTGTTGTCTAATGATTTTAGCATGTGTGTGTCTGCTTAGTCCTTGAGGAGGTGGCAATGACTGAAGACTTGTGAACTCATATTAATAATCAAGATGCCAATTTTATCCATCACGTCTAAAGTTATTTCTGAAATGTCTTTTATTTTTTTGTTTTAAAGAAAATCTGTTTTCGTTTGCAGTGCAGGTATTCAGCATGAGCTCTACTCTCTTGCAGCACTAGATTGTTTACTGCAGGCCCTAGTTTTCTAGATTTTATTGTTTTGTTTCAGCATCTCTGTATCTCCTATAAGGAGCCAAATCTTGTACCCTTTGACTCCTCCCTATCTCCTCCCTAGCATGATTCTGGAACTCAGGTTCTGCTCCCTGATCTTGTCCTTTCTGTTACTTCTAAGTTCTTACAAAAATGGGACAGATAGCTTGTTTCCCTTGTCTGGTTCATCCGCTTAACATAGTAAGATGGAGTTCATCTACATTGTTGCAAACAATAGGATCTTCTTTTTCAAGGATGAATAACATTCTGGGCACTCCTTTGTTTTTCCTATCTGTGAGTGAAAAGCATGGCTCATTAAGTTGATATAATCACACCCTCCTTTAATCTTTGCCACATTGATAACTGGCTGATACAGACTGTTAATTGGGAATGTAACAGAGAAAAATAAACCTAGGAATCTGCTGCTCCCATTACAAGTCCTTGTTTACCTGAAAATCAAATGAATCGGCAGGACAGGAAAAGCGTTTAGATTAAATGTTTATAACAATGATACGGGTCATTATAAACAGAAAAGATAGCTTCAGTGTAGGAGTTGTATTGTTTCAGAATAAAGAGTCGACTCTGAAGTTCTGTGTCTTTTTCCTTTGAAAATGATAGGGTACTTCCTCTGCTCTGTGACTCACTTCCTGTTTGGGGGGACAGGATGCTGGATGCTGGGTGAAGCTCATTCTCTTCGCAAATGGATGCAGCCCCATTGTTTGTTTGAGGGACAATGATGGAGTGGCCTCTTGGCAAACTAGGGGAAGTGGCTCAGAAACAGAAGGCAATGAGTTAGCTTCCCACTCCCCCATCCCCCTTCCCCTGCCCCATTCTGTAACATTGGTTTTATTCTGTCCTTAGAAGTTAAACCTATAGCTTAACTTTTCTATATGTAGTGATGACTTCATGTGATCTGCTGCCTGTAAGAGAACAAGTCACATTTAAATATGCACCCAAAAGTGTGTATTGTATGTATATATTGAAAATTACATTTTTTCTAATTATTTTTATTGTATGTGTCAAATGAATAAAAGATAACATACACATTTGACTAGGCCATTGATTTGTCTCAAACTAAATTCTTTTCCTAGTGGTGGTGGCTGCAGGAAATCCCTAAACTTGGGGTTGGGGCACTGGAAGAGATCTATAATTGTAATGATGGTGGTCTCATGGAGAAGTGTCCCTTCACATGCACCTAATCTTTCCTAAATTCCTTCATGTATTTCTCATGAATTTCAGTACGGTGTCTATGCATTTTTCACACAGGATCACACAGCCTTTCTCACATGGGGTCACACAGCAAGAGAATGAAGCACGAAGCTGGCCCTGGTGGTCTGTCCTTGTGATTATAGGACTTGGTAGGTAGAATCAGGAAGATTAGGAATTCAGCATCATCCTCCCGTACATTGCAATTCAAGGCTAGCCTGGGCTACATGAGATCCTGTCTCAAAAACAAACAAAGTAAAATGAGGCTTGGAGAGATAGCCCAGAGATTAAGAGCACCTGTCATTCTTAGAGAAGCTCTGAGTTCTGTTCCTAGGTGACGACTCACAACTATCTGTATAAAATTCTAGTTCCAGGCATTCTGTGCTTCTCTTGACGACCAAGGGCATCTCACATGCATATGCCCACTAATATACACAGCAAAAGTCCACTCGTACTCATAAATAAATAAAAAATTCAAAATAAAACAAAGGCAGATGGAGGGGGCAGAGAGATAGATAGAAATGGTTTGAGAGAAAAGACAATGGTTTTATGAGGAAGAAGAGTGGAAAATCACTATGTACTTGTACCAACTGCTCAGTAGGACCAAGACAGCAAAGCAAGAACATTCCTGAGCACAGAAACACAGACAATGGGATCTCTTCATGCTTTATAAATAATCTGATACTGGCCCTGCTTCACCTGTGTCTGCTCTACCCAATCACTAGCAGGAATTCTAAGAGCCTTATGATTTTGATACAGTAAGCACATGGTATCTGGAGTCAAAATTGAATACAGTGACTCTTGCTTTGATAGACTAGGGCGAGGATCAGAACATGGGGGTGTGGCATTGAGAAAAGGGGGTGTGGTGGTAATGAGAAAACCATGTGTTTATGACTTATCGTGATCTCCCACTTAGCTGAATCACACTTGGCCACATTTGCTCACACCTACATGTAGGGGCTGTCACTGGATACCTACCACACTTACATCCTGAGCTATGATTAATTCTGTCACTGTGATTAGCTGTGTGTGGATAACTTATCTATGACAATTAAAAAACAAAATCCATGATTGGCTTTTCTCCCTTGCCAGCCGACCACTGTCTGAAGTCCTTAGTTGGCTTGTGCTGAGCGAATAGAAAATTTAAAATTATTCTAAACTCAACTTAATTAGGGAGGGAAATGTGTAGCCAACTTACCACCCCCGTATAATGCAACTAAAACCAAATGTAAATGATTTTTGGATGATCCAAATTAGTTTCCCCTTCTGCCAGCTAGCACGGAGCACTGAGATTAGTGGAGTAATAACAAGGCCTTCTAATAGGTAGCTTTTGGAAGAGGTTCCGTTTGCATTGGGAAAGCGAGTTGGGAAGATTGGCTTTTCCAAGCTCTTGTCTACATATTTATTTTTGGATTTATGATTCCAGCATACTGCATTTTAATTTGTTCCTTTTTGTTGAGTGTGCAGTTGATTTTCATGTCTGGCTTTTTATTTTGTCTTTGATGTGAATTTTTATAACTTTCAAAATGACAGCCCCCACTGCTTGCAGCACGTGGGGCAGGGGGAGCCCTTCCCCCACTGTTCCTTGTTAAAATGAAGAGTCTTACAAGCACAACAGTAACTGCTCTCCCCCACTTTGTCCCTGGTGACCTAAGGATTTGGAGGGTGAAGCTCAATTGTCTTCTTCTGTGCTTCACCCACGGCTGTCTCTTTCGTGTGTGGAGAACCTTCAGAGTTTGTAGGGGGCTGCAGCGTGTTGGCTTGTGTTTGAAGTGTGGCAGGGGGCTCTTTAGGCTTTGGTTTGCACGAGCAGATATGAGAGAATTTAGATTATTTTAATGAATTATTTAGAGCTCACAAACTGCAAAGAGCTTTATTCCTCTTCTACTCCTGATTTGAATCTATTTATCAATTTTACCTTTAAAACAAATTAATTATGAAAAGAGCCAGGCTACTGTCATTTCATTTGGATGCTCTTGGCATCAAGGTAGGTGTAGGATGTGGGGCAGACTGGCCAGTGACAGAGCATTGGGAATGTGGGGTTGTCGCATTTGCTCTGAGCAGATTATTCACTTTTTCTCTCCTTATGCACCATTCAGTCTGTAGGAAAAGAACAGTAACTCAGGCTCTATTACCCCTGGCATTGGGCAAGCAGGACAAATCCTGTCACCTTCCCTGCATGGCCAAGTGTCTTTATTACATGTTATAATTCTAACTTTTGAGCTTGATCCAGAGACCCTGATGTGACATCAGCTGCTCAGGGGTGTGGACAAAAGGAAGAGCTGCATTAGTCGCTAGGTGGGGTTTAGGGAAATGTGAGCGAAGGACAGGAATTGTCCTTAAGCAGGAGTTTAAACAGATGCCCCGCTACACCCCTTCCTCATGCCTCCTAGAAGTTGAAACACACTCTCCATTTCTGTTGACCTTGATTGTTAGTTTGAGACTGAATAGAAATGTTCTTGCTACACCTCTAGAGAGCTCCAGGTTAGGGGCTAACCACTTTCCCATATATGAAGGCTTTGTGGCATTGACCTGTTCCTTGGGTTCATGGGTGATCTCTGGCCTTCACAAATCTGGTAGGATGGTAGATTGAGCTACAATGCTCAAACCAGTCTGGAGTTGACTTGGGACTGGATCAACTTTTCTTCCAAACTACCTCACAGGTTAGGAAATGTCATAGGAACCAGAGAATACTTTTAAAAAACCAGTGGTCAGTAGCATTCATTTCTCGTGTAAGGTGTTCCCCAACTCCTTTTGTGCACAAGTCTGTTTTTCAGTGTTTAGGGCTTTGCCAATGAAGCCCCCAGGCTGTGCTCTGTGGTGAAGGACTGTGCAGAGACTCTGGAGGGGCATGGCAAGCCTTGCAGGAAGTATTGTTACATGTCCTAGCCCTTTTCCCAGCCCTGTACCTACTGTTCAGCATTCTCAGAAAACAGTCTGTGAGGGGGAGGAAGAGCCTCCATGAGCCTCCCCTCCCCCTCCCCCTTAAAAAAACTTTTCAGTTTGGCTGCTGAATGAAAGCAGGCACTTTATTTAGAAGTGAGTAGGGGAGGGGAATGCAGCTCTCTGGGTTGACACCCTTCTGGTGCTTATCCATAAATATGAAATGGTGTTAGAACACCAGACACCAGAGAGCTTTCTGATTGGCTGCTGGTGATGTCATCTTGTCATTAATGCTGTGCTCAGAAAATAAACTGATCTGCCTGTTTTCTCCCCCTACCCCTTATTTAAAAAAAAGAAAAGAAAAATAAAAAAAAAATCCTGAAATGTATGAAATCCATTTTGTCATCTAAAAGGAGGCACTCCAGTTAGGACATTTTGAATGAATTATTATGTTTCTCATGCGTTCTGTCCTTTTGGCCTTCACTTGAACACTGCCGTAATCACCCACAGGCATTCAGTCTGTCACATCCTGTTGCTTAAGAGGAAGACAGACGCTTTGCAACACCTGGGCACCGTGGTTGACATTTGCAGACACTCAGTGCTAATGCAGAAGATAGGAATTCCTTCCTGTCAGCCTTGCCATCTCTGTGCTGAGAGCCAAGGTTGGCACTTTTCGGGTTTGAAACAAGGGGTGGATAATGGAAAGTGCTTCTAAATAACAGGGTGTGTGTGTGTGTGTGTGTGTGTGTGTGTGTGTGTGTGTGTGTGTGTGTGTGGTTTATTATGCATGTATGCACATTTATGTGTACATATGTATATGAATATGTGTGAATGTGTGGGGGTATGATATAGACATGGGTGTCTTTATCGTCTTCATATTATTTTTTTCAGTCTCCAACTAAACCTGGAACGCCATGACTTGGCTATGCTTTCTGGCCACCAAGCACCAGGTCTCCTCTTGTCTCTACCTCCCCAGCAATAGAATTATAGCAGCAGCGCACTTCCGTGCTTGGCTTTTGATTTGGGTTCTGGGGAATCCAAACTCAGATCCTCATATTGACGCATCGACACTTAACCAACTGGGCCATCTCCCTTGCCCTTCAACATTAATTTCTTAAATCACAATTTTCTTTTTTTGGACTCAGATGCCTTTGTGGGTTGATGGTCACGTCTTAACTAGTCTGCCTTTGCACCTACGGCTTGCTCATCTGGGATGTTAGTGCACAGATGCATGCTTGAGTAGGAGGAATACACTTGCGACATGTCCTAGGTGTGTATAGGAAAACCCCAGTAGTATTCTGGGTACCTGGGAGTGATGCTCTCAGGAGGGAAGCTACTGCCTGGCATTTCTCTGACCACCGAATTGAGTTTGGATGTCTGGGAGTTTGGGATAGTTAGGCAATCCTTCATCCCCACTGGTTCTGTCCTTGTAACTATTTGCAGTCACCATTGGGAAGACTTGTACAGCTCCGTCAGTTGAATACAGAACTGTCTTTTAAAAGGAACGTCATGATTCTCTATTGTTATAAAGTTTGCCTGACTACATGGCCTTCTCCTTTTCTTAGTATTTCATTTTGCTCATGGGTGACCACAATAATGCACCTCTCTGTATGTCTGGGGCAGTTGAATCTCACCAGATCCATACCTGAATGTCATATGATGTCCTGCCATCCTCGAGCCCTGTCTTCAGCAAAATGTCTTTAAGAATCTCTTTCGCTCCCTGATGAAATGGCCGTCCACGGTTGTTTTCCACGAGGTGCAGGCACATCACTTGAATTAGCAAACTGTCCCGCCAGCAGGTGCAGCTGATCTCAGCAATGCATCCCTGGCTCATGCTGCAGTGCTCAAGTTCCAGGGAGCTGCCGGATTCCTTTTCAAGTTTCCCCTCATTTACACAAGGTTAGAAACCATAGATTTAGCAATCTTTGGGGGTCAAAGGGAAAAGGGAGAGACAATGAGTCTCATTCATCCTTAGACACTCTAATGAGTCATGGGGATGGTCTCTTTTCCAGGTTCGAGCTGTGTCTCTGGCAGGCTGTAATTATCTGTGAGCTGAGACACGAAGCGATATCAACACACAAAAGCATTTCAGGAATAGGTTTTTGAAGATGAATCACCCAAGTCGGTGTCCTGCTCAGCCGTTTTTTGCAAGGGGCTGTCTGGCTCCTTCTGCCTGGCTCCCACTTGATCATGTGACAGCTGTTTGCAGACTAAATGAAAGAAGCCATCATTCAGTGGCAGGAAACCTAATCCTGGGCAGGTGCAGTTTGAGTAAAGACTCTGGGCCTGAAGGTCAGAGCCTTTGCAAAGTCCCAAGCTTTTGCAGATGGTGGGTGTGGGAGGAGCAGGATTCAATTCCCACAGTCCCATCTGCGGTCCCCAGACTGTCCTTCCCGAGGAGAGGCCTACCCTTTGTCCAGATATTGCTGAACTTTTGAACCCAAGTACACTACACAACATTTGGGAGGCTGTGTTCACGCCTCGCCCTCAGATAAAGCAGTCGCAAACTCTAAGGAAACAGTAGCCAGACCCGTTTTCCTCTTCCTCCAGTGATGTGAAGGAGCTAATTAGAAATCGGCGGTTCAGCCGCTTCCTCCCCTTGTACTTGGTCCTTTTTTTTCCCTAAAAGATGCTTATAGACCTGAACAAAAGCCGGATGCTGTATTGGGCCTTCTCATTAAGTGCTCCCTGTCAGATGTGTCTGGAGTTTACAGACCACTTTTTCCTTCTGCACGGGCCAAATGGGATCCCGATGGGTGTGACAACCCCTCCCCCCATTAAGTTGTATTTTTCAATGTCTGAAACTGCCCCTCAGAAAAAAAGAAAAAAGAAAATCTGCCCTGTTGCAGTTTTCTTTGTTCTCTATTACTGATGGCTATTGAGGACTAACTCGGGCCAGGTGTGTAGACACGTCGTCACACTTAAAGCTTTTGGGCACTTGGCAAACACGGAGGCTGCCTCCATCTGAGGGGGCAGGCAGTCACCATCTGTGTGGGGGGAGGATGTACAAATAGCCAGATAGACAGCATTACTAGAGGAATATGGAGAGAAAAGATAAGAATTGAGAATTGCCTGGGCTAGAACCCAATCTAGTTGAAGGAAAAGGAGCGATTTGGGTGGGAGAGCGAGTATGGAGCATTCGCTAAGCAATCTACCGCTCTGAATAGATCCCTCAGTTCTTGTGGCTTGGAGATCAAAACTTAGAAATCCACAATTATACCACATAGATTCTCCTTGGTCTATATTTAGTATATAATCTCTACACTTTGGCTACATATGGCCTTGAGCTCCTCTTAAGAACTAAAAATGTACGTTTGCCTCCCACTCTGTCCCGAATCAGAATGGCACGTAATTACATAGGCTTTAGGAACCTTGATTTGAGGAAGGAGGTGGAGATGAAGTCTTCAGTGGGCAGTCCCCCAAGACCCCTGGCCATTCTTGAAGAGGCTCAATATATCCTAGTTGAACAAATAAGTGAATGAATGATGTCTCTGTAAGAACTCATTTATCCTCTCAGAACTTCAATAGACCATAACACAGGGGTACCAGAAAGTTCTAGGTTCACACTGGAAGTAAATGCTCATCTTGAAACAGACACGAGATGCTGAAAAGCAAGAACAGGTGGGCTTTACTGTCAGAATTTGTAAAATGATGACAGTGAAAAGCCCAGTAGTTTGCAGGTCTGTTTGAACCTGAGTTGTAGGAATTTGAATGTTTGCATAGACATGTGTGTTTAAACGCTCGCTCCCCAGCTGGTGCCTGACTCTGTTTGGGAAGGCAATAGATCCTGTAGGAGGTAGTGTCTTCCTGGGGGAAGTGGGTCGCTGAAGTTGGGCTTTAGTTTTGATAATCTAAGTCTGCTTCCTGTTTACTGTTTCTATGACTTCAGTGTGACTAGGTACCTCCCTAAACTGGAAGCCGAGATAAACCTTTCTGACCTTACGTTTGTTTTTGTTTGGGTATTTTCATTATAGAAATGAAAAAACTAACGATTGAGAGTTACCTTGTAAATTCTCAAAACCATACTTTAGAGAAGCATGACTCTACCATCCTGGATCCTCTGGTACAGCTAAGACGGCATAGAGCCTTGGCAGTACATTAGAAATGCAGATGGTGACAGGGAGAAGGTTTCTGAGGCTAAGGAGGTGATTCAGGGAGGGCATGAACCAAGGAAGTGGCAGGGCTTTTCCAGCACAGAGCAAAGGAACCATGTGACAGTTTGGGGGATCTGACTTTGTTGATATATCAATCATTTATTGAGCAGTGTGTTGTATTCAGTGTTGTGACACAAGTGTACAAAGCAAGGTTCCCTTCTGAGACAGAATAGAACTCTGTACTACTGCTCAGTGCTTTGGGGGAGACTCACACGATTTTCAAGAGCCCAGAAGAGGTCTGGATAGCAGCTGGCTTTGAAGAAGCCTCCAAGGGGAGGTAATAGCTAAACTGGTGTGCAGAAGGGGGCTAGAGTTTATTTTCCAGGAGTTAAAAAAAAAGGAAGAGTGGTAAACAGGATGCTTGATTTCAAAGAGCACCTGGAAAGAGGGGAAAAGGGGATGGAGAAGTAGGTAGAGGTACCTTTAACCAGGGCTAGGTTTCTCCCCAGTGCATTTGTTTGCTAGGCAAAGGCATCTAGAATTTATGGTGTAGCCAATCCTCTTCCCATCAAATGAGACAGTCTTTAGGATGTTGTATCTTCAGCTTGGGCTGGGACGGCTGTGCATAGGGGGTGGGTGCTCAGTTTTATCCATCATAGAGAATAAGCCATCTTGGGGGGGGTGAGTGACAACATTCAGAAGTGATTCCTATCCTATGAGACATCAGTAGGCACTAATAAGTAAAGACTTTTTGTTTGGTTAATTAAAAGGTGCTTACTATTTACCTCATTAAATAGAATAGTGTCTCTGAGAATATTCATCCATATTATTTTTGTCTCCTAATAACCAAAAATGGGGAATAAAAACTAATAAAGAGCAATTTGTTAGTGATTCCTTTCCTTCATCTTTTCCCCATTGCCACATATTCTTGTTATACTCCCATACTCTTTTTTTCTTGGGCTCCAGCCTCAAACAATAAAGTCACCAATATCAAATAATATCGAAGCTGCCATATTTCTTGGAACCAAGCTTATTGAAAACCAAGTATTTTGTTTCTTCACAGCTCCTCATAGATCCATAGCCATAGAATATGGGAACAGATGAGTTTTACACAGTTGTGAACTTCTCCTGTTCCCTGTACAACCTTATGGACTTCTTGAGATGCACAAGGGCTACAACCATACAGTATACAGGAGGGTCCACTTCTTAGAGAGCGCTGTGCTTAGTCTCACTGCTGGTTGGTTTGCATCTGTGCAGAATATTCATGAGTCAGAAAAAAAGAACTCTTTACCCACCCTGAAGGATGCCAAATCCAGGTGGGAAGTAATGGTCTTGATGAATTTTAAAACTTGTCAGCTCAGAAATGTTCACGGAGAACAAATTAAAGAGAAGGGATAGCTTGGTTTTGTGCTATCATTCCGAGAGTCATCGATGCGGACATTTCTTTCTTACTGCACCTTTGAAGTTAAGCATTGGAACGCAAGAGTAGACAGCCTTCCAGTGCAAAACAGTGTCAAGCTTCGCGGACTTTATTGTTTGTTTGTTTGATAATTCTGTTGTGTAGTTGCCTTTGTCTTTGATCACCCTTTCTTATGACATTAATTTAGTCATGTTATGACTTTTGTCTTCCCCATAAGCTTGTATTGGGTCATGGAAATTATTATTTTTTTCTTTCTCCTACTAGTTTTGGGACATGCAAATAGACTTCTGTTTATCTGTACCCAGATAGCTCACCTATCACAATCTGTTCTGTCTTTCCCTTGGAGGTTTTTAGTTTTCCTCATAAGTTTGTTCAGACTGTAGACTTTCATTGTAAATTAGAATGTAATGAAATCTGGTAATCCCCAATGTTGGGCTAAATGTGCTCTTCTCTCAGCAAGCCTTTCTTCAGAGCTGCAAATTAATAGCTAACTAATATCGTCCTGGTGGAGCTGGTGGTCGGGTGTTAAAAATCCTCAGTATAAACCGTTTTTAAGTGTCCTTAAGTACTTCAGAAGTCTCCATTTCCACAGTAGCACTTGATATGGTAATTATATACGATTCTCCTGTGTTCATTAAAATATGAGCCGAAGGGCTCCTTTGGATGTTACCTTCCCATAGGTTGAAAGTAATAAGATTGGTTTACTTTAAAAACAAAAAAGCAAAAAAACAACCGAGGGGCTGTAATTTGGTGCCTTCACTAATGCACAGAGGCCCCTCCCTTTGTTCTTTCCCTGTCAGGTAGTAAGTGGAGGGCTTTTTTTAAATGAGGGTTGTCTAGCCACACTTTGGAAGGTACCATTCTGTTTATACTTTCAGATGTACAGTTGTCCCCATCTTTTCTGCTCCTGTAGCTTGCTCACGTCTATCCTCATGTTTCCTTGTTTGCACTTGTTTCTAAAATGAATCTTCTTGATGAGACAACTTTTCAGAAAGTTGTGGGGTAGGAGCTGAGGTGGACTGGTGATGTTGCTCCATTGGTAAAGTGCAAGTGTTTGTGTAGCACGCACAGGGTCCTGGATTTAGGCCCCAGCATTACACAGCAGGCATCCTGGCACACCCCTGTAATTCCTTCATGTGGAAGCAGGAAGATTGGAAGGTCAAAGTCATCCTCAGTTCCATAGAGAGTTTCAAACCAGCCTGGGCTATATTAGACCCTTCCTTAAGAATAAATAAATAATCTACTCTGGTCTACAGAGGTAGTTCTAGGACATCCAGAGAAACCTTGTTCTGAAAACCAAAAAAAAAAAAAAAAAAAAGTAAATGAATGAATGAACAAATAAATTTGAAAACAAATCAACCAGGGAAAGACAACTTGAATACTATGAAAGGAAAAATGGATAAATGAATTGTAGTATGTACACATAATGGAATATTATTTGGCCTTAATTAAGGCAAAAACATTTATTTCATATGCATGGTGCCCTGTGAAATGAACCATACAGAAAAGGACAAATGCCATGTGATGTCCATCCAAGTTAGGAAAAATGTAGACCAGGCAAATGCACAGATATAAAAACAGGTTGGCTGCTGCCTGGGAGTTGGGGGTGAGAGAATGCAATGCTAATGTTGGATGTGTTCAGGGGTGCCACTTCCTAAGGCCAAGAGTTCTGCCTTTGTTGGCGGTGGTCATGATGAAGTCATGAGAAGGACCTTCATCCCACTGTGGGGGTGGACTAAAAGAAATTCCAATGGTAAACTTCATATACATTTTCACATGTTCAAAATAAAGGAAATACAAAAAGAAAAGCTATGAGTGATGCTGTATACCTTGGAGCATACTTGGAGGCATAGGGATCTCTAAATTCAAGACAAGCCTGTCATACTTAGAGTGAGTGAGTTACAAAACAGCCAAGACTACATAGAAGATGTTCTTGGGGAGAGAGAGAGAGAGAGAGAGAGAGAGAGAGAGAGAGAGAGAGAGAGGAGAGAGAGAGAGAGAGAGAGAGAGAGAGAGAGAAAGTTGTAGTTTGCCCTGGAGTTAGCTGTATTTTAATGCTAATTCCGCTGCCTCAAGGACAGCTACCTAGTCACTACTCAGGACTCAGGTGACTTCACCAGAACCTTCTCCTCATTGAATTTGTAAAATACAGGTGAGGGGCAGGTACTGGATAGGAGGAGGCCTGTCATTGGAGGAGAAGGAAGGATGAATGGGAGAAAAGTCTGAAGGAAGAGGAGACTGGAACGGAAAGAAGAGACAGGAGGGAGAGGGAGAGAAGCCACGGCAGGAGAATATGGCGGGTGATGTTAAGATTCCACACTGTACCTTTATAGGTTGTTACAAATGTTTTTAAGGGATGGATGTCTATTGGGCTTTGTATGTTTAGGCGGGCAATTATATCTTATCAATTGGATCTAAGGTTATTGTGTTGTATGTTCTTTCATGTGTAGATTTATGTGTAATGGTGTGTGGGGTGACTGGTCTGGGCCACCACAGAGTTGAGATGCGTGTTTCCGGCATGGAAACCTGCCTTGGGAACTAGATAGGTAGAGACATTGCTGCCAGGCTCAGAGAGAGGCCTTTGGCAGTATGATAGGGGATGGAGCAGAGCAGGTGAGACGATTTGCTGACTGAGAATTAAGATATCCAGCAGATATCTTGGGGCACTGAGGTGCTGGATCTAAGGGGGATAAAAGACGACTATCTATCTATCTATCTATCTATCTATCTATCTATCTATCTATCTATTTATCTATCTTTACAACAACAAGACAGAGAGAACACTATTTTTAACATTAATTTATTTCTTAAGGCATGGTCTCCTATAGCCTTGAAGTTGTCCTGTGGTAGTGTGGAGAATAGCCTTAAATCCCTGTTCTGCTTCCATCTCCAGACAGCTGGAGGTAGATGTTTGCCCACTAGGCTTGCATAAAGGAAAAACTCTTGATACCAGTTCACAAATTTGGGGCTTAGTGGTTAAGAAGCTTACTGCTGCAGTAAAGGTTTGGAGTTTGGATTCCAGCACTCATATCAGAGAGCTCACAAATGTAGGAACTCCAGCTCCAATCTAATGCCATTTGTGGCCTCTATGAGGACTTGCACAAACATCTATCTGCCTGCCTCTCTCTCGCTCTCGCTCTCGCTATCTATCTATCTATCTATCTATCTATCTATCTATCTATCTATCTATCTATCTATCCATCTATCTACATAAATTAATAAAATAAGTCTTAGACTCCTAAGTTAGAGTGCAAAACCATTGGTTACTTTGGCTAATTTTCAATGTTCATATATGTAGTAAAAATTGCAAACATGTATACTACTATACTGCAATGTAAATGAAGTCAAAACCATAAAACCTTATAATAAAGAAAACAATTGCATTTAATGTCAGTACAACAGACAAATTCTAAGCGAAGTCCAATTCTATTTCTTAATTTGTGGTGTTTGTGTCTCCTGTGCAGACATTTTCTAATTTGGCGGTAACATATGGTGAATAAAATCCCTCTTACTGTTCTTTTCTTTGAATTTGGAATTCCTGGAACATGAAAATTGATACATGTTTAAAAGCAAAGAAGACTGAACTCAATGAGAGCCCTTTAAAGTTAATGAGAAGCATCTGGGGAATTGTTAGCAGGCATGCTTTGGTTTACTAGAGTGGGTATGGCCTGGTATTCTGCATTTCTATAGAACTGGTCTGGACCCCAAGCTTAGAGACCATGAAAGCCTGTGGATGTCTGTTTTCTTCATTGTTAATTTATGAGTTCAGGACCTTTGTATTACTGACCTTACTGTTGCAACAAAAATACCTGTAAGAAGTGACTTATAGAAGGGGAAGGGCTTACCTTGGCTAACAGTTTGAGGTGTAGTGCTTCACAGCAGGAAGACAAGGTGTTTGGTCACAATGCTACCACCCTCATGAAACAGTCATGAAGGCTTGTGCTCAGCTCCCTCTTTATTTAGGCTGGGATCCTGGCCCATGGAACGATAGTCTTTTTACTTCAGTCACTTCACCTAGAACCTCCCAGAGATCTCTCTCCTAGGTGATTCTAGTCCTGTTGAGTAGACACCAGTGCTAACTATCATACCTATGCATACCAGCACTCATGACATCAGTGCTAACCATCATATTTGTGCACACCACCACTCACGACATCAGTGCTAGCCATCCTACCTGCTCATACCAGTACTCATCTGCTCATGGGCATACATGATTTTGCTCATGTTATCTTCTTTTTCTCTTTGCTTATGGCTTCTCCATTCTGAAAGCTTCTTTCGTTCGATCGTGGCAGGGTATTTCACTATGATAAAATGAGAGGAAGTAAGGCGGTGTTGTCTTTCGAACAATGTCCTGGATTCTCCTTTCTGTATTCCGTGGCTCTCTGGTCATGCTTAGAGAATGCTGATTCAGTGGAATGGTAAGCCCCTGTCAGGATTCCTCTTTTCGCTAAAGTTCAGGTGTGTTACATACTTCCTGAGCACCAAGTATATTAATGGCATGGTGCTTGTCTTCAGAGTGGATTCCCGTGGCTCCTTCCTTCAGAAAGTCAAAGTCTGTGTAGGTGTTTGAAGCACACTGATATATTCCTGACCAGATATGCTCCTGCAGCCTGACTGATGGGGATGCTATAGATGTGCAGTCCTCCTCCTGAGAGCCATGTGCCTCTGTCCAGTCTACATTCTCAGGTTGTCTGCTTTTGTTCATGTTCCTGGTTTTTATACTTCCGTGTCTTCAGTGATTGAAGTCACTTCATATTTCTGTTTCAAAACAAAGACAGCATTCTTCTTATGCCCACATTTTATCAGTTTTAATTTAGATCATGATATCATCAGCATTAGCTAACAGTTATTTATCATTTTATAACTCCTAGAAAATACTGTCTTAAACTGTCAGTGGCATTGTTGTCATTGTCATTGTCGTCATCATCATCATCATCACTGGAGAAAAAGAAATATGCCTTTATGTCATGGTAAGAAGGTAGAATTTGAACCTATTTCCTTAAATCCACTCCTGGCCTTTTATT
The DNA here is from genome assembly GCF_011064425.1 of Rattus rattus. NCBI lineage: Eukaryota > Metazoa > Chordata > Mammalia > Rodentia > Muridae > Rattus > Rattus rattus. The sequence continues at coordinate 47,778,287 of NC_046167.1, read as the reverse complement.
GGTTCTCTACCCTGGATCTGTGGGATGGTAACTGACAGGTTTGATCCCCAAGTCCAGGTGAACTGTGCTCCGTGTTTATTGATGGAAATAAAGCATCTTGATGGCATGTAGAAACAGAAAGGACATTTCGTGAAAGGAATGTCCAGCAAGACTTCACTCTTTTATTTCCTAGACAGGACATGAACCTCCTGTGGGAGGGGGCAGTGGGCACCTCAGGACGGTGTCACCCTCACTTTTTGGTATACCATGCTGTAGTTGGTCCTGTGGTTTTCCTTATCCATCGTGTCCCTGACCCACTAGGTCTGGGATGAGGTATGTATGTCTGTGGCCTATATTTTTGAGGTAATTAAAAATAAGTTAAAAAACTGCCAATCTACTTTTTAAGGACATTCTAAAGCACTCTTGTTCAGTGTAACATCAATCTGAAGTTTGTACCAAAGGCTACATTAACATATTTTACCTCATGGAAAAAAACGACAAAGACAGGGGTGGATCCCTGGCACTTGCTGGCTATCAGCATAGGCTAAAAATGGTCAACTCCAGTTTCGTCAAGAGTGCCTGTGTCAGGGAATAAGGCAGACAGGCTTTGCACATATGCACACATGCATGCAAATACTATAACCTCGGCCCCCCACCCTGTCCAATTTTCTTCACACACACACACACACACACACACACACACACACACACGCACACACACACACACACACACATGCAGGCAATCTGATTTTGAGATCTAGAGTAGTTCTGACTAAACTAGAAGTGGTCTTCTATTCAAAGACACCTGCTCATTAGCTGTGACTCTTGTTAGATTCCTGGCGTGGTTGGGTGGGGCATCTATGCTCAAACTCCCATGCCTTACTGTGTGTGTGAAGTCTGGGCTATTGAATGTAGAGTCATATTTATATCCAAGTCTGTGTCTGAGAGCCTGGGTTTTAAGACAAGTGGTTACATGGAACCCTCCAAGTTGCTCGTCTTTTTTCTATGAGATGACTTTTCCCTCGCTGGAGGATCTTGTTCACACTGCAAAATAAGAATCTGTAGAAAATTAAGGGTACTTGAGTTATAATAGTTCAGGGTGATGATGATATTTCAAAGGGAAAATGCTAATTGCAAAGAGCTTTCTTTCCCCCACACCTGGAGCTTCTTTTCCTGGCATCAACTCACTGCTGATTTTCATCAATTGGACTGTCAGTGACTGGGGAGGGGGAGCCCAACCTTCCCCCCACCAGGAGGCCTGAGGGAAGTGTCTGCCAGTGATTAGGGAAAGAGGAAGGGAGTGTCTCACCTTCTTTCCTGCAGTCCTGGATTCTCTAGGAGCTCTAGGGAGCTTGGGATTCCCATGTGGAAAGTCACTGACAGGGAGAGTTGTACCCCTGTTCCTTCTAGGGGCCATGGAAAAGATGCATTTGTAAAATACTGCCACTCAGGCATAAGAAGATCAGTTGGCATCCCAGCACCCATGCCAAGGCTGGCGTGGTGCTTTGCCTCAGTAAATCTAGTGGAAAGCAGAAGCAGGCAGATCCTTGAAATTCACTGGGCACTGAGCCGAGCTGAATCAGCTTCAGGTTGACAGGAAGACCCTGTCTCAATAGAGAGAGTGATTGACTAAGACACCAGTGCTGACCTCTGACCTCCGTAGGTGCTCATATACAGATACTATGAACATAGATGCAGACAGACAGACAGCGACACACACACACACACACACACACACACACACACACACACACACACACACACACACACACACACACCCTTCTGGTCTCTCTTTGATGTTGTACATGACTTCATGAAAAGCTGGAGGCAGCATTGCCTCAGTCTGGGATTCCTGCCGCCAGGACTGACAGGGAATAGACATGCTGCTTCCACCCAAGGGTAAACTGCTCTGGGCCTGGAGCAGTTTGATGGTGTGAGCTGTTTTTCCCTCCATCATTTTTAATTTTGCCTCAGCCCTGCCAGTCCTCAATTGACATTTGGCCTGTGACAATGGCTTCAGTGGGGCTAGCTATTGTTTCTTCTGACATTAAAACAAAGGGGGGTGGGGACGGGACAATGAGGCGGGGAGAGGGAATCCCGACTCCCACACAGGCAGAGGTCTGTCTCTGAGATTCAAGGCCTTCTTTTTTCCTTGCACATTTTTCACTGTCACTATAAGAGACTTATTTTCTGACATTGGTTCAGGGACCAAACCCACAAGCTTTGCAAATCTGACACATTTCTGAGGCTTCTGTCCTATGACTGTCCCTTTGATAGCCCCGAGGCATGACTGCAATTCTCCTCCAGGAAATTTACCCCAGTGTTCCGGTCTTGTGTTGGGGTTGTAAGCAGAGTCAGTCTTTGGATTGGTACTTTGGCAGTCACTTCACAGAAGGTTAGACCTATTCAAATGTTTCGCTAATTTTATTGAGCACTTACAGTGTATCCATTATTCTCCTGTTTTTTTTTTATTTCTTTTAAATGTAGACCCTGAACACTAATCCTTAATAGTTACTTTTCTTGTTGCTTTGATAAAGTAACTGATGAGTGATTTCATTTGGAAGGAAACCCTTATTTTGGCCCTCAGTTTGAAGGTATAGCCCATCGTGTCAGGGAAGGAGTGTGAGATGTCTGGTCATGTGACATGACCATGAGATCGTGGGAGAGAGGGGAGGTGGGGGAAGAATACGCTGGTGTTTTGCTTTTGCTTTTCTATATAGTCTGGAACCCTAGCCCATGGGATGCTGCTGCCTGTACTGAGCTGGATTCTGGATTTCTGGCCTGTTAAACCTTTCTGAAAACACTCTCCAAACATGCCTTAGAGCCAGCAGTCACGGTTACTATCCACAGAGCAGCTCGTGAATTTCTGTGTCAACCTCGTACAGGGTCTCTGTTACTCTTTCCTAATTGACCCAGTGCAGGTACATGTGGTGCCATAATGAGCTTTGTCTTTAGTCCGTCTCAGTGCCTGTGGATTAGGAAGTTAGGAACACAGATTAGCAAAACTCTTTGAATGCTTATGTATTTAATTCTGCAGAGTTTTTGATAATTTACTTCTAACCACGTATTTCTACCCTTCCCTAGCAGTCACAGTATTAATTACTCCTCTCCCTAGTATAAGAAAAGTGCCCAACAAAAACAACTTAAGGAAGACATAGTTAGCATTACAGTTTGAGGGGATAGTGGCTATCATGGTGGTAGTAAGTGTAGGACCAGGGTCATGGCTGGCCACATTCTGCCTGAATTCCAGAAGCAGAAAGGGGTGAATGCCTTTCATCTAGCTAGCTAGCTTGCTTTGTTTGTTTGTTTGTTTGTTTCTTTCTTTCTATAACCCTTCCTCTTTTAAAAAAAGATTTATATGTTTTATTTATATGAGTACAGTGTAGCTGTCTTCAGACACACCAGAAGAGGTCATGGGATCCCATTGCAGATGGTTGTGAGCCACCATGTGATTACTGGCAGTTGAACTCAGGCCCTCTGGAAGAGTAGTCAGTGCTCTTAACCACTGAGTTATCTCTCCAGCTCTCTTCCCTCCTTCCCTCCCTTCCTCCCTCCCTCCCTCCTTTCTTCTTCCTTCCTTCCTTCCTTCCTTCCTTCCTTCCTTCCTTCCTTCCTTCCTTCCTTCCGTTATATGAGAACCCCATCCCATGAATGGTGTCTTCCACAATTAGGGAAGGTCTTCCTATCTCAATTAAACTAAGCTAGAAACTCACTTCCAGATATGCTCAGAAATTTGTCTCCAACACGATTCTAGGTCCCTCTAAGTTGACCATTACAGGCATCATGCACTTGGGCCCCATCTCATGTCACTCCTGTCTATTTTCATCTGAAGCTCAGTTATAGTAAAGCGTAGAAAGACTAAGAGTTTGGGCAGAGGACTTGCTCCTTTTCCCCCAATAAAATTGTACTGGCTTTGGCATTGGGAGTGTACAAATCCTGTACAGGAAGTAGGGGTAAGTGTGTTATTTCTTTAGCTCCAAGCCTTGCATAAGACAAATAGGAGTATGAAAAGACATTAATACAGGGCATTAAGTAAAGGCTGGGGACAGGCTTTAGTACTTGGCCATGTACTTAGTGTAGAATGTATATGAAATGCTTTGAAAAACCTTACTTTACAAACCAGACTGCCCTAAAGATTATATCATATTTCTTCTCTCAGTTTCCTAATATTAATCTGAAGCAGAACAACCATAAGCAAAAGAAAGTTTTTAGGTCACAAGAAAGGGTCATTACTCAATATGTTATCAGTGCAGTTCTAGGGCATTTTAGACAATTTCCAGGTAAAATTGTCACATATATGTCAACAGCATACACCAGGTGGTTTTCCTTGATTGATCCACTCCTATCTGTCAGGACCCCATATTCCCCTGGTGGATTTTAAGCAATAGTGGAAAATTACACAGTTGAGGCTTCTCAGTTATCTGGTAGACCTCTGAATCCAGACCTATCATGAGTAGATATAGATAAACTTATTTTACAGGTATTTTAGTTTACCACATTACCAAATTGCCATTCCATTACCTTGCTGTCACTGGGTATGTTAATTCCCACCTGTAGTCCCAGCACTTAAGAAGTGGAGGCAGGAGGACCAGGAGTTCAGTGTCATCTTGAGTTCCTTAGTGAGTTTGAGGCTGGCCTGGGCTACAAGTGATCCTGTCTTAAACACTCAGAGTATAAACAAACAAACCAACTTATAGCCACCTCTTTCTAAACTTGTGGTACAAAACCTGTAAGGTGCCTTCAAGACTGAAAGTAGCTAGATATCTAACTCAGTGATGACTTGTGTCAGTTGTTGATTTGATGAGTCTAGAACCACCAGAATTGGGTTGGGACACTTTGACCATGCCTCTGGAGGAGTGAGTTGATTGTGTAATTAACATGGGAAGTTCCGCCCTCTCTGGGTAGCATCATTCATTGACTGAAGATTCAAAGCTCCATAAAAACAGAGTGAGCTCTACACTCATTCAGTTCTCTCTCTTTCTGATTGTGGATATGATACAAACAATTCTCTCAATCTTCTGCGTGTGACTTCCCCCATAATGATGTACTATTCGCTTACCCTGTAAGAGGACATAAAACTCTTCCCTTTAAGTTGATTTTCTCAGGATATTTTATTAAAACCAAGGGAATAAAACCAAGACAAACTCTTGATATGATTGAAGACTATTGTTAATTAGCACCTTAAATTCACCTATTCACTGTCTTTTTGGTCCTTCAATGTTTCCTCCAAATATATAACTTTAATCGTATAGTTAAATGCTCTTCTTTATTCATATTCTGTTGAAACTAAACCACTGTGTCATTATCAGAGATTATGGCCTTTGAAGTATTGAGTTTGATGAGAGGATATTCCCTGCTGCAGTGTGGGCATTTTCTTCCTGCGGTATCTGTTCATTTTGTTGAGTTGGTGGTCCAGTTGAGATGTCAGGTAGGTGATGAAGATACCTGTATCCAACCTGTATCACAGAAAGAAAGGACCTAACACATGAAGACCGTTTGCCAGCAGTGGCTGAAGAAGCACCTTTGAGGTCAAGTCTATCATGGCCGGGATGTGTCATTATGTTATAGTAAGTCCCAGTCTTCTGCCTCTTATGACCTGCCTGTCAGTATCTCCTGCCTGTTCTGACTGATAGAGATGCCAAGATCTCCACAATGCCAGTCCTTATCTCATAACTACATGTGGGAGCATCCTTTGAGATGTTGAGAATTGTCTGCGAAGTTCTCCAATGTTACATCCTCTTTATCTGTCTCAGTCTGTTTCTGCTGTAATGAAATGACTCAGTCGGAGCTATATAAAACATAACATAATCCATAGACATTCTTTACCATTAGACCCTGAGAATCACAGATCAAGCTAGTGAAAGAGTCAGTGTCTAGTCTCAGTACTTTCAAAATGGCATTTAGCAGGTTGGAGGCATAGCTCAGTACTTGCTGCTTTTCTAGAGAATCTGAGCTCAGTTTCCAGCCCAACACACATGCATATATGCACATAGATCCTTTAAAAAGAAAACCAAAATGGCGTGCTGTTCTCTTCATTCCTTAGTGTGGGAAGTTTGAAGACTCACGAGTGATAGGATGCTGGGCTTCCCATGGAAGAAGGATAGAACAGGGAGACAGTTTGCAAGGCTTAATTTTAAGTGCACAAATCCTGTTGGTGAGTATGGAATACTCATAGCCTCGTCAGCTCTACAAGGGGCCCACTCACTAAGCACTTCTTTCCTTCAGAGAGTGAGTTCTTGAACATGCAGCTTGGAGGACGCATGCTTTCAAATGCCAGGCCCACCTCTAATAGCTTCGGTTCTCTCTGCTGCTTGCTAAGACCTCTCGGCAACATTGGCTTGCTTTGAGAGACGCATCATCCTCTATAAGCTCAGCTCAAGAGGGAGTAAGTCAGGTGCTCTTTGGTGCTTCCTCCTGTCTTTGCAGGTTCCCTTGCTTCCCTTCCCTCTTCAAAGGTGGGTCCTTTCCCAGGGGTTTTTTGCTTCACGAACACTTGGGGTCAAGGTCTTCTTGTACTCCAGTTGGTTTCACTGGGTTCTTAACTAAAGGATATGAAGTCGAGCTAGCAAGGATGAAATCGCTGAGCAGTGGAGGAGAATGTCAATTGGAGGCAAAGTCAAAGTCAGAAGACTGGCTTCAAGTGTCTACTGTTTTCTATTTGGAAGGCTTCTGACAAGTAAGCTATTTTAAGCTTCAATTTCCTCATCTTTAATACAAGTAGCATATCTTATCTTACCTTGGAGGCCACTGGGGAAATCAAAGGGGATAAGGTATACATTAGAACCCTACAAGTTGAAGAACGAGAAACTATCTGTCCAATGCAATGTGCTAAGTGCCATTGGAGATTTAACCCATTGGGGTGAGGATCACATAGGGTCGAAAGTGAGAGATCCTGATTTGAATCTCAAATGTGATCTTTTTTCGCTCTGAGACTTGCAATAAATTACTCAATCTCTTAAATTTATTTTGAGCATTCCCAAACCGTGAATAATGTGAGAAATGTACTGATGTTATGCTGAAAATGACCGTGGGCACTGCAATGACTATTATCTTCATAAATGGTTTGGTACAATGATTTGAAGAAATGGTTGTTGGTTGGGTGTATCTAAAAATACCATAGTGTTATAATCCTGGGAAATTAAGGGAGCGGTTCCTTGAATCCAGTTTGTAACTAGAGGAAAGCAGGAAGCTCATTTGGAAATCGGACACCCACAGAAGGACACTGCTCATTTCTTTAGCTTCATTCAAGCAATTAAGCTCTTTGTTCCTTTCCCTCCTCCCCTCTCTCCTTCTCCTTCTCTTTATTCTTTCTTTTCTGATCTTGAGATAAGGGAAAAGTTCTCCATCCTGTTTTTCCTCCTATCCAGCTAATCTATTGGATGTGAGGATGCTTTTCAGTTCTTTGGTGTCTGAATGTTTGCCTCTTTAGAAGGGAGATAAATACTCTTGTCTCTCTAGGTGAGGTGATCAAACAGGTAAAGCAGCATGAAGGCAGAGCTGGGAAACTCACACATGCGTAGATGTGCTTCTGCCCTCCACTTGGCAAAAGCCTTTTGAGTTGATTTAACATTACTAAAATAGGATATGTTGATACAGTCATCATTTTAAATTATTTAAAGCTAAAGGTTTGTTTCTTAAGTGACATTGTATTATTTTACAGTTCAAAACAGCAGAGAATGTGGTTGAAATCATCTTTCTGATTTTGTGTGTATTTGGATGGTATGTATGTATGTGTGTATGTATGTATGTATGTATGTATGTATGTATGTGTGTAGCACATATGTTGATGTTTCCTTTATGGCTCATAAACTTGTTTTGAGACAAGTTCTGTCATTTGCCTAAACCTTGTGCTCACCAGTTTTGGTCAGAATGAGTAGCAGGCAAGCTAGCTCTAGGGATCCTCCTGTCTCTGCCTCCCCAGCACTGGAATCCACCACTGCGTCTGGCTTTTTCTGTCTGTGTTAGGTTGGGAACTCAAGTCCCTATCCCTGCAGAGCAGCCCTTTACCACTTGAGCCATCTCCTCAGCCCCAAAGTAATCTTTGTAAATAACAGAAACAGATGTTTACTAATCTTTAGAAATAACAGAAACTTTATGGAATACAGCAGCAAAAATTGTAGTGTCCAAACCAGAAATAAGAAAAACAATAAAAGTTCAGTTTGGAAGGGTGTAGTTTTGGAAGCTCAAACTCGTATTTTCCACAGGTTAGTCAGGCTCCTTTCCAATTGAGCCATATACCCTGATTTCCTGAAATGCAATTTTAACAACTAGGCAGAAACATCTTAGTGTCACATAGGCAAATGAACAGTTACAAAGTGAGGATACAAAAGAGTTGGTGGGAGTAGATAATAGGTAGAATTAAGGGTTTTGTTATTTTTTCTATAATCCTGAGGTTTTTCTTTTTTAGTTGTATGACACTTATTTCCAGGAGTGTGTCATACTGTTACTGGCATGTCTGAATAAACTACCTAATCTATAGTGTTGAATTTGTTATGATTTAGACTGTCTGCTGTCTTGTAACAGATGTTCAGTGTTCCAGATCCAAGAGAAGGCATTAGAAACTTCCCTGGCTTATGACAGCAGCCATGGGCATTTGTAGAGTCTTCTGTACAGAACTTAGAAAGGAAAGGAAATCTTGCAGATGTGCCACAGGTGACCCTCTCTTGTATCTATCCTGGGCTTCTCTATCTCTACAGGTTAACTCGAAAAGTGGAAGAGGAGAGAGGCTCACCACTCACTTTTGTATAGAAAATCATGGAAATTCCAAGACTTACCCACAAGAATAGGGTGTCTGCAAGAAGGCAAGCCCAGTACTGACCTTCTTGCCTGGGGGTCTGCTCAGGCAGACTTGCTACCCATCTCTAGGGAGGAAGACAGGAAACTGAACACAGAAGAAAGATGGGAGATGAGACTTTGAGTGAGCCAGCTTTTCTGCCCTGTGTGTAGGTTGGCAAGGAAACACAAGCTCACTCAGAGGACAGTGAAGTTATGAGTAGTGGTGGGTCCTGTTCTATGCTGCTTGCAGAATTTCCAAAAGGCTAGTTGGCTTTGGTATTAGGAAGCTCTTCCATCTGGGATGCTATACATGGAGCACGTCTTGTAGGGTCATCTGACATATTAGCAGACTTAGTGACTTAACCAGAGAAGTTATTGTAGCAGAGAGTGAAGGAAGACGTTCTTTTTTTCCATTCCTTAACAATTCCTAAACTGTTAGTTTCCTCAATGGACGAGGGGTATGGTGAACAAGAGAAAATAAAACCCACTACTTCCTAGTTAAAATTCAGGTAATAGCTTTGCCTAGTCATGGTTTATGCAAAGCCAAAGTAGAGTTTGAGAATGAAATTTAAATTGACCTTGAGGATACTCAGTAAAAATGCCCTTCCCAATTATGGGATCTACCCAAGGTGTCGTTAAAGATATGAAAGGTGACTAAAAATAGAAGTTTGGCCACTATCTCTAGTTAGGGTTTCCATTGCTATGAAGAGACACCATGAACATGACGCTTCTTATAAATGGAAACATTTAATTGGGACTGGCTTACAGCTTCAGAGGTTTGCTCCATTGTCATCGTGGCAGGAAACAGTGTCATGCAGTAGGTACGGTGCTGGAGAAGGAGCTGAGGGTTCTATATCTTAATTCACAGGCAGCAGGAGACTCTGTCCACATTGGCTGGAGCTTGAGCACAGAGGAGACCTTCTCGTCTGTCCCCAGTGACTACTTCCTCCAAGAAGGCCACACCTCCCAATAGTGCCACTCCCCTCAAGCCTTTAAACACATGACTCTGTGAGAGCCATACCTGTTCAAGCCACTGCAGGCACTCCAAAGAGAGTGAAGTCAAACTTTTCCTGCTGATTGTCTGCTGAGATGGTAACAATGCCACATTTCCACAGATTCTCTTCTCTATGTTATGATGACATTAAAGATTTAGCCTCCTTCCGCATCAAGCTATAGGTCTTTCAGGTACGTGATCAGCATCTGGAAATTTTCTCAGCATTAGGTTTGTAGACCTTCTTACATCGTGGACAATGTGAGTACTATCTGAGGTGTAAAGATTCTCCAAGCTCTTAGGGTTTGGCATAAGAGGATTGTTTGTGATAATCACGTGGTCTCTTTGTACACGAATGGAGATTTTTTCACTTTAAGTATGGGTTCCCATTGTCAACAGTGTGTGAGGCAGCTCCTGAGACACATAAAAGACAGACAAAATAATACCAAGTGTGTACTTAACTATTGAGTTGAAGGAGATTCCGGACTTCTTATTTGCTTAAGGACGACTCTCCACATCAAACCATACCAAGTCCACACAGCTTCTTAAAAAGCTACTTCACAAAGGATACCAAACGTTTCCCTTAATGTTTTGCTGAGTTGAGAAGTGGATGCAGGATTCCATGTTTCAGCACCCTACAGTTTATCGTGCATATAATCCCTTTTCTCGCCCCCCTCCCTCTGTTGAGATTTTAAAAGGGGATTAGGGTTTGAGTGAAAGAGCTGGCAGTTGAGGAAAACCACACAAAACTTGTTAAATCTCATTGGCTTGAGATTTCCTGGCCGCTTTTAAGTTTTGGGAGCAGATCGATCCTAGTGAACACTGTTAGGAATCAGCTTCATGGAGAAAAAGGAGCAGTGGGGTAGTTAGCTTTGGACGCTGATAGGGATAATAGGGGAAGTTGCTTTCAGTTTAGACACCAAAGCAAGAAGGGGGTACTGGCTCTGGGCAGGCCCTTGTGGTAATTGTCCTTTGCAGGACTGAGTGGTTCTCCAGACTGAGACTCAATTTTCCACCAAGTGCATTTCTTGAGTTTTGATAAAATCCAGGTACTCTCTTCATGGAGTGTAAGATATTTGTGCTCAGATTGCTAGGGCTGTGACCTAATCTTGGCCAATTGCCTACTTTCTTGGGAGTTGAAAAACTCGTTTGATTTAAACTGTACAAAGTTAGGGCTTGAAAAAGAATTTGTAGTGGCTTTCTGTAGACCATCCATGGGTAAGTGAGACTGCACACTCAGCGTAGAACCATGGCCTTCCTGTTTGGGGTAGGGAGGCAGAGGGAAGAACTGCATTTCTTTGTGTACCCATCTTGAGGGCAAGTTCAAACCCAAGCAGAGGCAGAGTGAGATAAAGGGAGAGGAGGGTGAGGAGGCCTGGAGGGAGGGCATCCTAGGACAGTTTCCACCCACTTAGAAGATTAAAGGACTCCGTGGCAGGGCTGGAGCAGCAACAGGCCACACCTCTTTGCAGACTGATGTGTTTATTGCTTAACAGGTATTGAGTCACCTCATTAAATGCCATCCTAATATAGAGATGGACGTATTCCTTGCCCTTAAGCTACCTGAGCCTGTGAGGGAGGTATGAGTATAGCACACACAGGTTCCTACACCACTGTGCGATGGGGTTCGACCAAGTGGCTGGGCAGGTGGCATAAATCTATCTTGCTGGGAGTTCTCTGCCAGAGGGTGAAGTTGGAGGAGAAATCCAAGCTGTGATGCAACTTCATTGCACCTGTAGCAGTCGCTGTGTATTTCTGTGATGCTCCTCCTACTGCAGTGTGAGACTTGGCTGCTGACATTTGGCATGGAGGTGAGAGAGCCTCATGTAGCTGAGGCTAGCCTCAAACTCCCCTTTTAGTTGAGACTAACCTTGAACTTCTGAACTCCCTACTCAATTGTCTTCCAAGTGCTGATCCTCCTCCTCCTCCTCCCCCCCTCCTCCCCTCCTCCTCCCTCTTCCTCCTCCCCCTCCTCCCCCTCCTCCTCCTTCTTCTTCTTCTTCTTCTTCTTCTTCTTCTTCTTCTTCTTCTTCTTCTTTTCCTAACCTTCTTCTTCTTCCTCTTCTTCTTCTTCTACTCCTCCCTCCTCCTCCTCCTCCCTCCTCCTCCTCCTCCTCCTCCTCCTCCTCCTCCTCCTCCTCCTCCTCCTCCTCCTCCTCCTCCCTCCTTCCTTTCCTTCTTCTTCTTCTTCTTCTTCTTTCTTCTTCTTCTTTAAATGACCAGGTCTGACCAGGTCTCACACTCTATCAGAGGCTGGAATTTATTGGCCTGAAATGTGCAATAATCTATCTGAATCAGCCTCCTGAGTTCTGAGATTACAGATGGAAGCCAACATGTTCAGCTAAATAACTGTGACTTCTTTACTGGGAGTTGGGGATGGGGACACTAGTTATTAAACTGAGGATTTAGCATGATTTTAAGCATGCTAAACACTCCACCACTGAGCTGCATCCATTCTCAGCCATCCCTGCAGCTGTGTGTGCGTGCATGTATTTCCATTTCTGTCTTTTTCCCCCAGAGTCTAGCTTATAGTCCCTACTGGCCTCAATCCTCCTTTCTCACCCTAAAGACTATTGGGATTACTCACCCCATAGGTGAGCCACCATGCCTGGCCTTTTTTTCTGTAATGAGAAAATTGATTGAATTTGTTCTTTTGACAGTTTTGACTATACATGCATTCAGTGGTTTTTTTTTTTTTTTTTTTTTTTGGTCTACTCTTGTTTTCTCTTATCCCTCCTCTTTTGTCTCCTTCCTCCCTTTCATACACATATGCCTTTTGTTCCTCAATCCTCTGATTTTAACCAGTACTGTGTGTGTGACCACGATGTTGGAACTGTGCTTTAGCACCCAATAAGCTAATTATTTCCAATACAACTGAAAGCAATGACTGTCCCTCCCCCGGAATCTCTATACTACAGTAGTTAAGCAGGGAAGGGAAGGGCACCATGAACTGACCACTGCCCTTGATTGACTATTGATGAGCCCAGTCTTGGGCAGGCCCAGTGATACAGGCCTGGCCTTTTCTTTCTGTTTGACCTTTACAAGTTGGTATTTTGAGGTGGTTCTAAGGGTAGTGCTGTTCACATATTTGCATGGTTATTACCACTGTGGCAAATCTTCTTAGAAGCCTTGGATGTATTGGCTCAAATATTGTGGAGGCTCCCATGGCAGACAGGGGCAGGCGGAGGAGGGGGCGCATAGAAATAGTATTACATTTCTCTTTCCATGTTAGTGAGAGCTCTGTGCTAGAAGAGAGGCAAGCATCTGCTCTCTGTTTTACAGACGAGGAGCCTTAGTCCCTGGGAGAGAGTGGTTTGCCCTTTCCCGGGGGATGAGCCGGCAGAGGCAGCCTAGAAATCCAGGGCTTTGCGATTCAGCCCAGTGCCTTTCTGGAATGCCACACAGCTTCCCTGGTTATCTGGAGATCTGCGGGGGCCACGGGACTTCAGAATCCCCGCACAGATGTGGATTGTTGCTCCAGCTGAATTAACTCATCATGTCAGTCTGAGTCCCAAGCCTGCTTCCATAGCACGTGGTAAATCATCACCCCTTGTGGTCTGAGGACTGGGTGCCTAGGGGGATATCATTACCACCCAGGGTTGGCTTTGCTGTTGCAGTTCTGTGTGCAGTTTTCTCCTCCAGCTTCTTTGAGCTCTTCTCTTGTGTGAGGCAGGAACTGAAGGGCTGCAGCCCAGTGGTACATGTGGGAAAGTTCTAAGTTCAGTCTCATCTGACACCTGAGGGAGGGTTGCTTTTGACTTAGTGAATTCTGCTCCCTTTTAAGGACATGGCACTAGTCTACAAAGTGGGTTTTGGGTCAGCCAGGGCTACGCAGTGACCTAGAGTTTCAAAATGTAAAAACCGAACAAGAGCCAGGATGGTGATGTGCTTGTCTTACAAGCAAGAGGATCCGAGTTCAGTTCCTGGAACCCAAGTGTGGTGCTAAATGCTGTAATACTAATATCAGACAAGCAGAAGCAGGCTGGTCCCTCATGCCAGGCCAGCCTGGCTTTCTCAGCAAGTCCTATGCTGATGCGAGACATCAACAAAACCAGGTGAATGATTCGCAGGAACCATACCCAAGGTTACTCACTTATTTGGATACCCTCCTATACAGGTACGCTCGAAGACTTCTGAACACACACACATACATAAACACAAACCAATACACACACACACACACACACACACACATACAAGCACACACACACACGCACACACACACACACGCACATACAGGAAGAGACAGGAGAGGGATTGAAAAATCATCTAATAAAACAACAGATAATTCTTTTGCTTTTTCTCTGAGTCTCTCTTCTTCTGGCCGGCTCTGTGATTAAAGTCATTACCACTGGTCCTTTATGGGTTCATAGGTTGGTGTATGTTATCAGTAAGGGACTAAATGCCAATTCTGTAGTTATATAATGTGCTGAGGGGCTTTTGGGAAATTTGGTCAGTATTACAACCTAAATGGACTCCAGCCCTGTGTAATTTCTGTGCCTAGGAAATCAGGAGTTTTCAGTGGTAGGCATGGGATACTTTTCCAGGGCCTTAATCTAGAACAAAATGTGTCAGGGTAGGTAATGGGGTTTTGGTATCTAAACTGCAGTTCTGGAAACTGTGTCTCTTAGGGAAGCATGCAAGATGCCGTTATATCCAGCCTCCTTTTGTACTCATGACGGTTCATAGAGAAGTTGTTTCCTGGAAGCATGTCTGAGCTATCCATAGGCCTGGTGTTGCTTGTCAGTACTTGAGCCTGCTTTTCTAAAGGGTTTTGTGTGGCTGATTTGAGTTGGGGCTGCCTGAAGCCTTTGAACTTGAGGAATTGGGTTATTTTCCATATCTTCTTTTCCCCACAGCCTCCGAGGTTCCTTGTTTCCTGCTGGGTAGGCCTCAGTGCAACTTGGCTTTATTAAGCCTGTAAGAGATAGGGCCTGGGGAATTGTAGTAAGCTCTTTGCCACAGTTCCCCTGAGGACTGGTATCGCCGAAGAGCATGGAAGCAGAGGACTGACCCTTAAGCAGTGGACGCCGGCTTCCTCTCTACCCAATACCTTCCACCCCTAGCATCTTTCTCTTCTTTCTGCCCCAAGCAGTTAGTTCCTCTTCTTGTTTTCTTAAATATATTTTAATATTCATTACTTCAAGCATATATGAAATTTGAAAAAAATTATTTTTGTACGTTAGTCTGGAAACCTAATCCCTGTTTAAGAAATTGCTTCAATGAGATTAAATGAGGAACATTCCTTAGGAATGTGAACCATCTGTAGGTTTAGGTGCATAAATGCATGCTTTGTTTCTGAGTCTTTTGAAGTTTATCTACACTTCATTTTAGAATCTGGAGTGGTGACATGCCATTTTGAAGATATCAGAAGGGCACAGAGCATATTCTTTTCTGGCATCAGATCTTAGTTGCTACCGCCATACTTCTAAGATCCACACTGCCCCACACGCCTGATCTTGCCTTAGTTTGGTGGGTGTCTTTCAAGGGATCTGAGAACATCTTAGACTTTTGCTAATACTGGCTTCAGCCTCCAGCATATGGCTGGGGACTTGCTTTTAAAGAACTCTTCAGTTTTCTCATTTTAGAGTGCAGTTTGGCTGACTTCACTAAACACTGCAATCCCATGAAGAGCTCTATGGTTGAAGATCTGGTATTGATTATCATTAATTCTTCCCTTTATGACTTTGCCACTTAAATACACATTTAGAAACAAACCAAATAAACATTAAATGGAATAACTGGGTTTTAAACTTGGGTGGTCCAGTTAGTCTCAACATGTGCTCAGCTTTGAAAGGTCATTATAAAAACACTCCATCTAACTACCCCATTAAATGATCGCAATACTTAAAATTTAAAATGTATGAATTCAGATATTTAAAGAAAGAACCGTGGGCTATTTATAATGCTTTACTGTATAAATTAGCAGAAAACATAAGGTGTATTTGCTTAGTCTGTGTATGAGTTTGGCCGGTAGAACTGATTGATTGATGTTTAATGGTGTGGCTTTGAAGAAGTCACTCAACTGTGTCTGGGTGTCTTCTGTGAAAAGGAAGAACGTGTACTTGGTTTGCTGCATTGTTTTCATTTCTGTAAGGCTAGAAATACTGGGCTTCCATGGGTTTAAAGGTGACACTTAAAACCAGATGAAGCCAAAAGTCTACCATTTATCTAGCAGCAGCAATAGGGAGAAGGCAAATTCTAGCATGGTTAATACCGGTTCTGACACAGCATAATCCTTAACCATGCTTAAAGAGTCAGTAATGGGACCAGAATCATCTCATATATGTGAAATGTTTGCCATGCAAACATGAGAATCTGTGTTCACTCTCTTGCACACACACAGGAGAGAGCCAGGCGTGGTTACCACATCTGTTCTCCTAGTGCTGGGGAATCAGGAAGATCATTGGAGTTTGCTGACCAGCCAGGCTAGCCTACCCAGAAAGCTCCAGGTCCCTGTGGGAGACACTCTCTCAAAAACAAGGTTGATCATTCCAGAGGAGTAACACCTAAGGTTGACTTCTGGCTTACTCTCTTTCTGTCTCTGTCTGACACTCTCTCTCTCTCTCTCTCTCTCTCTCTCTCTCTCTCTCTCTCTCTCTCTCACACACACACACACACACACACACACACACACACATCTTTGCTTCTCTGTTTATCAAATTGCTTCTATGCTTGCAAAAGTAGATGGGCCATCTGGGAAAAACATTCTTTTATATGAGCAGAGATGATGTCTCAGCACCTTAAGTATGTTGTCACGCAGGGTGCCGTGCAGCTGCACTAACGCCAGCTCTGAACCAGCCCCGTTACAATCATTTTGGATTTCCCCCAGTGGTATTTTGGTGGATTCTAGACAGTGTGTTGAAAGTCAGAACTTCTAAATAAATCTTTGAGTCAGTATGGCATTCTGCATGTATGTGCCCAGTCCCGAGCAAGTTCCTAACCCGCTTGGTTTTGCTTCTGTTTCCATCATTATCTCTGTTCTCCTTGTAATGGAGCTACCTTTTCTAGATCTCAGTTTCCCCAAGTATTGTAAGAGTTTCTTACTGTAATTTCTCATCCGAAATTACTTCCATTAAAGACTCTGGCTTTTAGTTTTCTTGAGTGAAAATCAGGGATTATATGACAATCCCGTAAGACTATGTTAAGGAGGGTAGTTATATCGAAAACTAATACATTAAACATTAAAAGAAGTTGGTACTCTGTGTTTTCTGAATCAGACCATCCAGTTGTTCACCTGTATCTGAGCCTCGGGCAAGCCATCTGATTTGTCAGACACAGCCCTTGGGCACATGCTAATGTCTCCGTGACCCAGAAGTGACCCTTTTTGATTCCTTTGATCATTTGTAATGTAGATGTTTTGTGAGGAGCCAAAGGGCTTGGTAGAGTTTTAGCTCAGCATCTTCCTCTCCTTTTCGATCTTAAACAAGACAGGAAAGAGGTTTGTCAATCTCTTGCGAGCAACTCTTCTTTAAGGAAAGCCATAGCGGTAAGGAATTGGGAGGTTTTCTATTCCATCATCACAAGAAGTGGAGAGAGCAGATTCCTATCTTCTTACACAGTACATAATATAGAGTGAGAGGTTTTTCTTTTTTTCTGGATTAGGGTTCTGAGGGCCCTGTAGAAGTTTTCCTTTAAAAATCTCTATAAAAAGATAGAATCTAAATGGTCAGGCAAGTAAGATATATATATATATATATATATATATATATATATATATATATATATATATATATATATAATAACAAAACCAAAACTCAAAAAAAAAACCACCAAAAAAAAAATACATACTGTGTGTGTGTATGTGTGTGTGTTATTGTGAATTTCTCTTTCCTTATTAAAAGTCTGTGCCTCTGTCTCTGTAGGAATTGAACCTAAGACCTTAAACATGCTAAACTCATAATGACTCTAAGCTATAAATTCATACCAAATTCATGCTTTTAATATTCACACGCAGTAATAGTTGATATGGAATTAACTCTTAAACACTACCTTTTAGTAAAAAGTTGATGGAATCTAATTAAATGCTTAGTCATTTAAAAAAAAAAAAAAGAGCTAGGCAAACATCAAGGATTCTCTGTGCCCTGTGGGGACAGTGAGATGCTCTTAGTGGGAGTCGGTCATCTTTTTCTATTTTGCTACCTTCTTGCCTTGGGCATGATATTTTAAAGCTTTCTCAAGGAGTAAGCATTCTGAAAGGTAAGCATTCTACCTTTGGGTTATTGTGCTAGCTGCTTCTACCGTGGGGGCTGCTCTTAGGCGCACAGCTCTGGGGCTAGGGAGGTAGCACAGAGTCTGAGAGCTCCTACTTGTCTTCCAGAAGACCTGACTTTGGGTCTCGGCACCCATGTCGGCTGGCTCACAGCTACCTGGAACTCAAGCTTCCAGAGCTCTGAGGCCTTCTTCTGACCTCTGTGAGGACCTGCACTCATGTGCGCACACTTAGACATACACTTACACTCAATCAAAACTGACAGAAGAAAATGCTCAGAGAGCAGGGCTTCATGGTTATTTCCATGTCCTGGATTCCTGCCGACAGTGCAGGCTGAGACTGTGTTTGTCAGTTGGTGGTTCAGACAAGTTACAGGTAAAGCACTATAAAAGCCTCAGTCTAGATTCTTATCTCTCAGCTGAACCAGACAGAGAGAAATGAAGTTGCATGCTGGGCGGTGGGGCCAGCAGTCTTTGTTAAGAAAAGGAGTTCTGGTGACAAGGGAGAGACAAATAGGGGAGTCACAAAGGCTTTTCACCAAAAGTCTCATCTGTGAACCTAGGCCTGATAAAAGCAATATTTCTGAAATACTGAAACAAGCCACTCAGGAATGGGGGCTTGTTAAGTGGGACTTCCCAGGATGACTTTGTAAAGGTTTGGTGGGTGATTACAGTTTAGTTCATTTATTAATTTTGGTCCTTTGAGAAGGGTCCCTACCTAGCCTAGGCTGGAATTAGATATGTGGCTGAGGGTGACCTTGAACTGCTGACCTTCCTGCACCATCCTCCCGGCTGGGATCACAAGTAAGCGTGCATCATCATGCTCAGCTAGATGACTGCACTTGGAATGGACCACGTGCTGTATGTGCTTGGCTTTCTTGGGATGTCCAGATGGGGAGTTTCTAGGATGAGAGTGTGCCTGCTGTAGAGGCAGCAGTGTTTCTGTGATGTAGAGAGCAATCTAAGGACCTAAGTGACGGGATGAGTTATTTTTAGAGGATGCTGTGTGAGCTACTCATGGAAGGACTGGAGTACAGCAAACACGACAGGCTCCAGGTCAGCCTTGACTTATCCGTAGTTGCCTGGAGGCTGGGAAAACTGGAAGGATAGATTACTCAACATGAACTTAAGCAAACCTACTTCTCCGGGGATGCCAAATAGCTGTGCCGGGCCCACGAATCTCTCAGCCCACTTAGCATTGTAGGTTTTACAAGGAAGGTGATCTTGCTTAGAGACGTTATAAATTCGATTTTAGCTTATGAATTTCCCCGATTCCCACCGCTTTACCTTGATTTACTCTCTGTTAAGGTTCTAAGTGGGGAAGCTGATATCTCTGCTAGATGATTGTAAGTAGAGTAAGAGAATGACGTCACTTATCACAAAATTTCTTTAAACTTTTAATTATTGTAAACAAAAGATCCGGTTTCTCTGGAGGGTGTAGTCATGCCTTCCTTTTGTGGCTAGCTGGTCTGTAGATTTTTGGCTGTATGGGTTTGAGTCACAGTGTGACCTGAAAGCTACAATGGGGGTATTTTACAAAGAAATGAGTACAATCCTTGGCCATGGGATCATTCTCAAACAAACAAAAAAATGTATTTAAGTAATGAGCTAAATAGTTTAAATTTTTCAGTATTTCAACAAGACTTAGTCAGTGTTTGTTTGTTACAGTCTGGAGTTTAAAGGTGGGATTTGCATGATCTCTTCTTCATGGTTCTTGCTCGTAGCTAGTCTGTGTGTGGGTCTCAGCTCAGAGCCCTGACTCCTCTTCAATAAAAGAAGTTCGGAGGCATATCAAGCTGAACAGCAGGCACGTAGGAAAGACTCAATAGTCAGGTGATAGTGAGTGACAGAGTTAGTGGGTGAATTGTGAAAAGTTGACCAGAGAGGTCAAGTTTCTCCTGCGTCTTTGCTGCCCAAGGAGACATCGTCGGACCCTAGGAGGAGGCCTTGGCTGTTCTTTTAGAGAGGCAGCTTTGATTTTCATCCTTTTCCCATAATGCCCTCCTTTTATTGCTAACTCATTAATTAAGTCCTAGAGTGGCTCACTGGATAGTAAGAAGATGGCCTTGAACTTCTTTTTTTTTTTTTTTTTTTCAGGGCTGGGGACCGAACCCAGGACCTTGCGTTTCCTAGGCAAGCGCTCTACCACTGAGCCAAATCCCCAACCCCTGGCCTTGAACTTCTGATCCAGGCCAGTAACTCCATTTTTTGTGGGATTATAGGTGTGTTCAGGCCTGCTTTGGTTTATGTCAGGCTGTGGTTGAACCCAGGGCTTTGTACTAGTTGAGTACCACCTTAGCCATACGCCCAGCCCTGGTGTCACTCTTTCAAAGGCTCATGCTGTCTAAAAAGAGCTGCCTTTTGGGGCTTGTTCCTGAATTTTGGCTAAGGATCCATGAGTTAGCTTCATGCCCTGAACACCCACAATCCCAGTGGTGTTGGCACCTAGATCATGTACAGTTCTCAGAGGAAGATCTTTAAAAGTCAGCTTCTTCTTTTTTTTTTTCTTAATAAAAAAAAGTAGAAAAAAAATATGCTTGTTTTCTACCCTCGATGGATGAACTGGCGTAGAGGCGAGCCAGTCTTTGAAATCTATAGGCATCCGGTTGCAGGAGCACAACCCCTCTGACCCCACCACATTAGTAATGGTCTGCAAGGCTTGCTCTGCCAGCAGGCCTGGCTGGGTGTGCACAGATGGTGCCAGGTGCAGGAGACGACTACCCAGCCCTTCAATAAGACCTAGGCTCTGGCCTCTACCTCCAGGGACAGCCCAGACTGAGACTAGGTTGTTTGTAGACTTGGTCCTGCTTAATGTCTACAAAACCAGCAAAGGGGTGTTCCTCCCCCATTACTTAAGTAATGCTTTATTGTCATAGTTAGGTCCTTCCTGAGCTGTTAGGCATCTGGGACTTTTACAGGGTCTTATGGCCTTGGGGTTGTTCCACAGGGAATTTGAAACTAGTACTGATCTCATTCCAAGGAGCCAAGTATAATGCCCCACTTGTTTTCCTAGAGCCATTTAGCATAAGGAAAATGTGAGTGCACTTGGGGAGGGGGCAGGGAGGACCTTTCAGAGCCTGAGTAATCAACTTAACTCACGGGTAAAAATGAGTTTTATTCCACAAGGCAGCACACATGGGCCTGGTCCGTCTAGCTACCACACTTCGGAGCTGCCCAGGATACCCCAAGAGCTTACATAGTCAACACTCCTTGTGTGGGGTCAGGAATGGAAGGGATGACTGTGCTCCCCAAAGATGGGAAAGAAAAGGGCCTCGTTAACATTCAGCCATTGGAAACTGTGAGCCTCTGCTCCCTAATTAGCAGTTTTATTCTTTGAAAATTCAGCTTTCATTGCGTCACCCGCAGTTATAGGAAAAAGGCACAGGCCCGAAACATCTCTACCTCAGCTGTAATTGAGCTGGTGGGAGACCTTCTGGAAAAGTCCTCTGGTAGAATGTGATGGTAGTGTGGGTGCCTGTAATTGAAGAAGCAGTGGTGGACCCTGTTGGGTTCTGAGTTTTTTCTCTTTTTAAGGTTTTATTTAATTTTTAATCTCGTGTCCTTGTGTGGATTTGATATTGTGAGTGCAGTGCCTGCTGTGGCCAATAGGGGGCACTAGATACTCTTGATGAGGAATTACACATGGTTGTGAGCTCCTGTTGTGAGTGCTGGGAACTGAATCCCAGACCTCTGTAAGAGCAGCGTGTTCTTACCTGTACCAACTTTCCTGTCCCCTGTTTGATTCCGGTTTTTCTTTTCTTCTTTTCTTTTTCCTTTTTCCTTCAGGCTTCACTCTCCATTGGCTTTTATGTCTCCATCTAGGTTGGTATTGCCATTGCACCTTGCTCCTGACTTGGCCTTGAATTTTTGGATTATTGGGTGAAATAGCTTGCTGTTTTATTCTGGAGGAATTTTCCTCGGAGGAGCTGTAGTTGTGAAATGTGGGCATTGTTTTTAACCATCTGACCTGACCAAGATTTACCAAAATTTCATTAAGTGAATATAGTTTCCTTTTTTATCCTGATGATATAAGCACACAAGTCCTTTGGTCCGAACTGCCCTGCTTTTGAAATTGGAATAAAGGAGCATGGTGTAGAAGGAGACTCCCTCCAGAGGGAAGGGACTTTTCTGAGCTTGCTGAATCACAGCATGGCTTGCTAGGGCACCAGAGGGTAGATGCCAGGAATATAGATTTCTTGGCTGCAAGTAAAACCCAGGCAAGGTAGGATCAATTAGTGTGAGACCAAATGGAGAGAGGGAAGTCAAAGGAGACTCCAAGGATGGAGCCCTAGCATCTAATAGATGGTGAAGTCCAGTGGGGTACGAAGAGGAGGGACTTTGCCTTCAGCAACATACACCTGATGTGTCCACAGTCCTGGGGAATTGGAGTATCTGAGGCGGACTTTGAGAATGTACCCTGAGGTAGACACCTATCTGGTGATGAGGCCACCAAAGTGAATAAGACCGTGGGAAAGAAAGGGCAGATCTCCAAGAACAGAACTAGAAGCACACACGTTTCTTCCTTCTCCTGCAAATGAGTAACTCCATGCATTCACCAGGGGAGATGAAATAAAAATTAGCAGTTGATTGTGTCCAGACCACACTTGGTGAATATGAGGAGAATTTGCAGCAGTCCTTGGGAAGGTAGAAGTACTTGACGGTAACCCAGCAGTGGGATTTTCTGAAGCTCTGGGCCGGTCTGCAGATGCTCTCCATTTGAACTCGGTGCCAAAACAAACTAGAACGTAGAAAGCTGGGGTTTGAAGTACACAAGCAAGCATCTGCCAGTCCATTTAATAGCAGGAGCAGGAGAAGCCCAGAGAGAAACATGTACTGAGGCCAATGATGAAACCTGGTCAAGAGGCCACATCAAGCTGGCTTGGCCAGCAGGCCTGGTGGCCTGGTAATTATACTGGTGCCTGCCTTATGTGGCCCTTTTCCACTGGGTTTAAAAAAGACTTTCCTCTAACTACTGGGTCTCCAAGAAGTTGGGCCACTTCTGCCTGTGGTGGTGTTTCATGTGGAGTATGCTCTGTGCTGCATTTGCTGATTCAGTCGTAACAGCCTGAGAGTCCTGTCCTGTCCTAACCACCTCCAGACAGCTCACAGGAAGTCTGTGAGGACATACCATTCTGGAAGAGACCATCATAAACCATGCAACTCCATGGCTAGACTAACACATGTGCCCTTGACCAAAGCCTTCTCTTTGTGAGCACCCTTGCCCCGGGCTTCTGTTAAATATTTTGGCATAAATATTAAGGAAGGGATTCATGAAAGAAAATTCATCTTGGTTTATCGTCTCTTGAATACCACAGACTGTGTGGAATTCATCAAAGAAAAGAGGTTAAATTTGGCTTGTACTTCTAGTACAAGTTGAGGGGCTGTGTCTGGTGATGGCCTTTTAAGTTTTATTGACTTAAATTTTTTTTCTCTCTCTCTCTCCCTCCCTATCCCCACCCCACCCATGTGTGCACACTAGTGTTGGTGCATGTTATAGTATGCATCTGAAAACCAGAGATGGTTTACAGGCATCATTTCTCTTCTACTACCCTTGGTGGGTTCTGGGACCAAACTCAGGTCTTGTCAGGCTTGGTGACAAGCACTTTTATCTGCTTAGTCATCTTACCAGCACTAGTGAACCTTGGGGTATACAGATCATGAAGATGTAGAAGAAGAAAAAGAGGAAGGTACAGGAAGGATGCACAGACAGATATCAGTCATCACTTGGTGGGAGAGAAAGCAAGATAACAGGAAGGATCCATTTCTCTTCTTTTATAAGCAGCTCATTCCTGTGGGGAGGAATCCACTCCAAGAGAATTGAATTAGTGCCTCTAGGTACTGGACATGGCCTAATTATCTTCCACTGGATCCTGGCTACCTCTTAAAGGTACCACCACCTTTAACGTTTTAATTTTAACTTTAGTTTATGTGTTCATGTGTGCCTGAGTACTTGGTTGTATACTATGTCCATTCAGGAACCTTTGGAGATCAGAAGAGGGCATCAGATCCTTAAAGGAGGCTGTGAGCTTCCACGTGTGTGCTGGGAACAAAACACAGATCTACTACAAGAGCAATAAGTGTACTTAACTGCCGCTCCATCTCTCTAGCCCTATCCTACCTCATTTCCATAACATCATTCCAAAGACCTGAATAAGAAGTTTCGGGGGAGATATACCACATCCAAACCTTAGCAGATTTAATTCAAGACCTAGACCTAGCAGTGAGGGGCTGTTAACACTGGAACTACTACTGAACATACTTTCTAAATTAAAAAAAATTATTACATCATTTATCGTGTTTGAAGGTGGAGAGGAAGGCTGCGTATATATCTCGGGACTTGTATGAAAGTCAGACACCAACCTTCAGGAGTCTGTCCTTTGACCATGTGGGTCCAGGGATGGAACTCAGGCTGTCCTGCTTGTTGTCACATTCCTTTGGCTGCTGAATCATCTAGTCAGCCGTGGATTAATACTTTCTATGACTAGAAGCCTCACTAAGCCTCAGCATTTGCCAATAGTTCTTTTTAATCATTTTAATGCGTCCTAAGCATGGTAACGACATTAGGGAGTGGAGGCTGAAGAAGAGGCTCAGCAGTTTAGAGTGATCACTGCTTCCTCAGAGAGCCTGGGTTCATTTCCTAACACCCACATAGGGTGGCTCACAGAGGCCCATGGTTCCAGCTCCAGGCGATACAGTTTTCTGGCAGGTACATGGTGCACATGCAAATAGGCACACATGTACACATAAACTAAAAAGAAATCTTGAAATTTTCAATTAGGGAAGTGAGTCTCAAAAGGAATTCCAGGAGCTGGAGAGATGGCACGGAGGTTACAAACACTGGCTGCGCTTCGAGAGGTCCTGAGTTCAGTTACGAGCAACTACATGATGGCTCACAACCATCTGTCATGGGATGTCATGCCCTCTTCTAGTGTGTCTGATGACAATGACAGTGTACTCATATACACAAAATAAATAAGTCAATCTTTAGAAAAACAAAAATAATGCCAAAACTTCTCCTCATTGTCTTCCTGCTGTATTGAGCCCCAGAATCAGCAATGGAAAACTGGTCTTTGTATCCTTCGCCAACATAAGTACCATCTAAATGGAAATCATGGTGGTTGTGGACAGGATGGATGGATGGATAGATGGATGGATTAATGGATAGATAGATGGATAGATGGATGGATAGATGGATAGATGGATGGATAGATGGATGGATGGATTAATGGATAGATAGATGGATAGATGGATAGGTGGATGGATAGATGGATGGATGGATGGACAGATGGATAGATGGATAGATGGATGGATTGATAGAAGATACTGAGACTTTATTTTGGGAGGATGTAAGTCTAGAACATTTAAGATGCGAGGAGATTAATAAAACATATCTTCTATATTTCTCCATTTTGAACATTTAATCTCCTGAACCACACAGTGCAAATCTTTTGTTGTTTTTTTTTTTCAGAGCCTCTGAGAGCTTCATTGCAATATATTCCCAATCACACTTGATTCGATTAAAATAAATATTCATTTGTCTGAAGGCAATTATCATGCTATCGATAACCCAGAAGAATTCTCAATTCATCATGAATATCATTATGAATATCATCATCTTTGACTGTGAACTGACAGCTTGAACTCATTGAAGTTTAAAAATAACCCCAAATAACTAAAGCTCAAAAGTTCTAGTGATTAGCCTTTCTCGCTTGAGTGTCTCTTTGAGAGCAAGATCACGTATGGCAATAATATGAATATAGCTTTTCAATTTGGGGTATTGTTTCCTGAGACTTTCCTGGGCTGTCTATATATTATGCCCAACATCCTAAGGTGCTGCTTGTCTGAAGCTCTGTATATGAAATTAATGATTGGAAAAGTGAGTGCATAAAAATTCTTCCCCCTCAAATAAAGACTAAATTAAATCCATTGTATGAGAACATGGACTACCTGTGCTCCCCCAGAGTGTCAGTGGTAACCAAAGGACTGGGGTGGGGATTACCTGGATAGTCTGTAGTGCTCCTGCACACTCTCAGATTCCCTGATTCATTCCCTGCTCCATGCCAATCACAAGTCCTGCATCATGAATGGTTTTCTGATTAATCTTGAATGAACTAGAGATTTGCTTTATCAGAATGCATAAAGGCCTGATATCCTTTATTGTACTTGCTTTTGTCAGACTATTTATAAAATGTATGGATTGTTTTTGCTTCATTGTATTTTACACACACACACACACACACACACACACACATACATATATATATATGTATATATATGTCATGTTTGGTTGTTATCTCTTGGAAGCCTATTATTTTCTAATCAGAGACAGAAAGAGAGTGGATGGGGTTAGATGGGGAGGGACTAGGAGGAGTAGAAGGGGGGACTATAATCAGGACACATTGTATGAGAAAATAATCTCTTTTCAATAAAAGAAAAATTAATTTAAAAGAGCAAAAGAAAGAAAGTGTAGGGTTGTAAAACCTGAGAATGTGTCCCTTTACTTTTGTCGGGCAAGCATTGGTTCTGTAGTTTGAAGTAGCATAGCAAGTCCCACTGGCTATCCATGATATCCAAGCCAGTTTGGTTGCTCGGCAAGTGCCCACCCCCAACTATGTGATTTCTATGTGTGTATGGCCACGTATGTGTGGTACCTGTGGAAGCCAGAATTAGACATCAGATCCCCTGAAGCTGAAATTACAGGTGGTTTTGAACCATTCATTGTGGTTGCTGGGAACTGAACTCTGGTCCTCTGTATTAACAGAAAGGCTCGTAACCACAGAGCAATTTCTCCAGTCCTACCTGTGTCATTCAGAGTATGTGTCTATATAAGCAGCAATACATTTGATGTTGCTCTTGGAAATTTACCAACATGTGTTTTTTCCATTTTATTTATTTGCTATGATGATGTCTTTTTATCCAGTATGCTTCCCATGGACCAACTTTATGGACTTCCCATTCACCCCCAGTGTTTCTGAAAGACATTTTTTTTTCCCACCTCAGATACTAATTATTAAAATTGCATGATTTGCCAGACAAACACAACTCAGTAGTGGTATTTGAGCAACAAATCAATGAGCAAATATTGATGCAACACACATGCCACATGAGCATGACACCATCTGGGCTTCTGAGCATGATTTACACAGGAAGGCAGAGCGTCTCTGCCTTTAAATGGCTAAAAGTCTAGTTAGTAGAAGGCGGTGGTGGAAGAACAGAAACCATCGTGAACATGCCTAATCCCGCAGCTGGCCTTGTAGTGTCGCCATCCATTCCTGCATTGTGTAATTGCTGAGTGCCTTGCCATAAACAGGGAAGGGTGACTGAGTGCCTTGCCATAAACAGGGAAGGGTGACGAGGTCTGGGGCATGGGGACTATGACCTAGTTTGGGATCTCAGGGAGCTTGTAGAACAAGTCTTTATTTACTATCATTGTCTGTACAATACAATGAAACAAATCATCTTATGTAATGCAGACACTAGAGAGTTAGTTATAGAGACTACTTATGAGTAAACTGTAAGTTTTGATATCCGATTGCTGTAGAAATATAGTTCAGTGTTAGCAACTGGTTCATCTGCCTCTGGATGTCTTAAGTAGTTGAGTGGCTGACACATGCACAGCACTGGAATGAATTGGACTAAACTTGAGAGTTCTTTTTATTGATGATAAAGGTGGTAGTCATAGGGTTTCATGCAGCTCAGGCTGGCCTTGCGATGATGATGATGATGATGATGATGATGATGGTGATGGTGATGGTGATGATGATGACGATGATGACTTTGAACCCTTGCTCCTCCTTCCTACTCCAACTTCCTGAGTGCTCAGATTACAACAATTTTTGCCTTCAATTTTATTTTTTATTCACCTTCTCTTATAGATGGTATATTGCAATTTTAGTGAATGTTAGTATTGATATTTGCATCTATGATTCCAAAGTTAAACTTGAAATTTACAACTTACCAGATATGCAAAATGGCATAAATAACATAAAATCTATGGGTCTCTATTTACATTCTATAGTTTGTAAGAAATCTTTATCCATTTTCCATGCAATATGAGGGTTCCAATGAGAGAATTCTTTTAAGATGAAAATATTGGGAGAGACATAAGCTTTATGCAGGTATTTGTTGTTAATATTGATAGGTGTAGTAGATTGATTTTTGTTAAACATTAGTCTCAAGATGCTTCTCTACTTTTGAAGAGAATCATGGCTGTCCATCAAAGGTGCATTAGTCTTGGTGTTTAATAGTAGTGAGATAGAGATGAATTGGTCGTGTCTCATTTTTTTTGAGATTGGTCATTAATATGGAGAAATTATGTGTCAGCTTGTAGTTCCAGAACTCATACAAATCATGCATAGGCTTAACTTTACCATGTTGGATCAAATATGTAAAAGCAGGCTGTTTGCATGCTTTATTTTTGTCTCATTGAGTGAAATTTCAAATCAACCAATAGGAGAAATTGTTGGCTCTTTGATGCTCATTTGTTTATCCATTTGGGCATCCTTTGAATGTTCAGTGAAGGTTGGTGTGTTCATGTTTTGTTCATGGTTGTAGTCCTAGTGTGCCTGGACCATGGATTGGCTAGTAAAACTTCCCTGTGGATTTTTCTTAAGTCAATGACTGTGGAGACCTTGTATTTTTGCATATGTTAGAATATACTTAGGAATATTAGTAATTTTAGAAATAGTAAGCTTTAGTTTCTCATTGTCCAGTAGGTAGAAAGAAAAACAGAGACAATAACAGTTGTGCACCAAGTGGAATAGGAAGTTGTGTGAGCTAAGGGAGCACCTGGAAGCAGGGAGTAGCTTCACCAAGGAGAAGGTGATAGTGATGTTTGGTACAGTATGTTCTTCCTCTATAGGAGGGGCATGTTTTAGAGGACTATGCTCTGAGCATAGCAGCCATCATTTTCATCAGATCATCTGTGACTACTTGAGGAGACCCACAGACTAGACCTGTTGACTAATAATGTTCCCTCCTAGTAGGGATGGGTGGGAGTCATTTGATCCTGAGACTCTGATCACTTACTCCTGCATCTCCTGGCCAGTTAGAAGCAATTTTTCCTTAATTGGATGTGGCCTTGTGATCTTGGAGGTGCTACAGTATATATACTGGTGAGGCTAACTGAAGAGGAGACTCTATCTATGACTTTATCCATCCATGCTGTGCTTAGACTTACTCGTAGTGTGCTGTCATGGGATCATTAATGTTCTTGTATGTAACTTGTCACCCATACTATGTAAGGAATCCCAGTAAACTTACTGGTTTTTGAGTTGGACTTCAGTGGAAATGCACTTTGGTATAGTGTCGATGCCCTGCTCTAGGAGAGGGAAGATACTTCTTTTTATCTTCCTAGGGAAAGAGTTTCTACAACAGGCTGTAGGAATGCTTGATTCTTAGAAGAAAACTTGATAGAGAACAAAAAAATAATAAAAGCTGACCAAGAGCATCAACCTGTTCTTTCATTATCATTGTACAAGAAAACTCCTGCAGCAAGGTTGTCACTGTCTCCCCTTGCTACCTTCAGGCCTGTCCAGTGGTGACTGGACCTGCTCCAGCGTTGTTTGTTCCATTGAGTTACTTGTCTCTCTGAGAGTAGAAGGAACCTCCTAGCATGTACTAATAACTTCTCAGATGTGGGGAATCTCAGTGTGTGAAATCTATTGGAACTCTTTCAACTCTAACTGCACGGTCTACCGGAGACAACCTTGAAATAAAACGAGAATATTTTCTGCGACCCACTGGAGTTTAGATAGGCCTTCCTTCCTTCCCTCATTCTTTTAAAGCCAGATGGTCTTTAAAAAATATCTGCTCCATCCTTAAATTTGGACTGTTCTTGGGTCAACCTCACATACTAGCATCCTTCCCCTATGCAAGAATGGCCTTTCAGTCAAAGAAAAGTAATTTTTAAAATCAAAATGTGAATTGAATTTCTCCATGTTCCTTTTAGTATTTTATTTTGATCTACTGGAGAGTTATAGTTATACATTTTTGTTTTCTTGCTCGTAGGCTCACAAAAGCAAAATGAAACCGAGCAGCAAGTGCTATCTGGTGCCAGTCAGCTCCATCCCCAAATTCACAGCCCATTTACTGTCAGTCACTGTTGAAATGTTATCTTCTCAATATTGTGTAATATTTTAGATGTTTCCCAGATTGAAAGGTGATCAAGTTATGTTTCCTTATTTTTCTAACTATTTAAAACAAGGGGGTGATTGAACTCAGTATCCAAGTGAAAAAATTCAGCTCAAAAAGAGCTCAGTATTGCATAGCACAAATTTTCATTTCCAGGGAACTAGATGATACTTAATGCTCTTCATGTGGCTGGGCCCACCAAAGTGGCTTATTTCCCCAGCAGGATCTACACCATTGATTTTTGTAGAGTAAATCATAACAGCCTATTAACATCCCATTATGCTGAATGTAACTTTACTAGGGAGCATCTACAAGGTCAGAGCTCAGAAGTAGACTTGAGGATGCACTCTTCAAAAAAGGACTGAATGGAAAGTGAATGAGTGGAGCTAGCTTCATGTGAATGTCTTTTATTAGAAAGTCTGTGTGGGGTGGGGTGGGGTGGGGTGGGGTATGTCTCAAAAAGGCAAACCAAGGCCGTGTATGACTTGCTGCCAACTCAATCAGGAAACAGTAGATCATGTGAATGTTCTATTCTCATCTAATTCTTTCATATTAGAGATACTGAGTCGAATTGCTTTTTGAGATTTCACAGCTGGGGAGTGGTGGTGCCTTATGTGGATTCTAACAAAATTGAACTCGTGTTCATTAAGCAGGGAGATCTGCTGTGGGCCTGGGATAGCACAGTAAACAACAGGAAGAAATGCTCCTGCTGTTTTAGCTATTGTCTGGAGCCAAGGAGTGATCCTTAACTGGTGTTGGATTGAGGGAGACAGTTGAATAGTTTGGAGGTTTCTTAATAGGATCTGGAGGACCACGCTAGGAAAAGTAGCTCCTAACTTCAGAATTTAGTTACCTTAGGAATAAAACGTACAAGACCATTGATGTTTGCTGTGAGCCAAATATTGTATTAAGTCATGAGAGCCCTCCCTGAAGACATAGCTCCAGGGAATCTGCATCTAGAAGGCTCTACTAACTATTAACTATAGGCTTCAGATCAGTTCTGTAAACATCTGAAATGAATTTAAAGTAAATCCAACTTTACTTCTTCAGGCATGGATTAGCCATTGTTTGGGTGGAAATTGAGCAGGGAGATAAGTATCTTAAGAATGTTATAGGAAGGAGTAGTCAAACAGAAGGATTATCAGGGGAAAATGGGGTCTGTAAAATGGAGGGAAGAGATAATTTCCTGAAGAAAAGGGTGGATCACCCTGTCACCTGCCCCAGAGAAGGCAGGAACAGATAAGCACAGCAAATGGAGTCACAGGGACACACACTTAATTGGTGACCTCTGGGGAACCTTTAGTGGTCCTGGGAGGCGGGGGTCTGTTTGCAGGTTGGGAGTTGGTGGAGAAGGCAGGAAGGAGGCAGGCTTCCCTTAGAGAATTGTTTGGGAGTAGGAGAAGGTTGGAATGAGGGTAGGTTACAGAACTGACTGGCAGTTTCTGATTGTGCACTTGCTAAAAAGCTTTTCAGTCAGTCATTCTGGCCCTGAATTTCCTTGTGTCTAAAACGAATGGTGATATTACTTGAGGGAGTTAATGCCACCCTATAGAGTAGATTCTTATCAGGTCAAAATCTTAGAGCGACAGAGAACATTCAATGATAATTTAAAACAGCAGTTACTCGTGTATGTGTGTGTTTGTGTGTGTGTGTGTTTGTAAGAAAATATTTTTCTATTAGCATATAAAATATTAGGTGTCATAATGGTGTTTTTGAACAAAATGTGCTTTGGTTGATTCTCCTCTCCCATTTGTATCCTTCCCTAGTGTCCATGAAGAAATTTCCTCCTCCCATTCCTCCCTCCCTCCCTCCTCCCCCCCCCCCCTCCCTCCCCCTTTCCTCTCTCCCTCTCTCCCTCCTTCCCCCCCCCCTCCCTCTCTCCCTCCCCCCCCCCCTCCCCCTCCCCCCTCTCCCTCCCCCCCCCTCCTTTTCCCTCCCCTTTCCTCCTTCCTCTCCCCTACTTCCTTCTCTCTCCCTATTTTCCTTTCTCTCAGCTCTTCCTTCCTCTTCCTCCCTCCCTCCCTCCTCCCCCTCTCCCTTCCCTTCCTCCTTTGGTCTCATTCTGTAGCTCTAGCTGCCCTGGAACTCATTATGTAATACAGTCTGGCCTTGGACATACAACAATCCACCCTCCTTCACCTCCTGAGTGTTATGGTCACAGGTATAAGTCACCACTCCCAGATTCTTTTTAAATTTATTTTTTGTGACACTAAGTGCAAAATGTATCATCTTAACTATGCAATTCAGTGGTGCAAAGTGTCTTTGTATACCTACTTTCAGAATGCAGAAACTCTGAACACAACTAAACAAGTCATAATCTCCCTTCCTCTAACTCCTCAATCTCCATCATACTTCTGTCCCTATGTTTGAGTACTTTAGCACTTCCTTTGAATTGAAGCTTAGTGGCTGGCTTATTCATCTCAGCATATTATCTTCAAGGTTTGTTGGTGTTGTAGAATATTATCAAAGCGTCTGTTACATTTTGTTCATCCATTTGATAATGGGCATTTGGATTTCTTCCACATACTGGTGCATGTTGTTATAAATGATGCCCTGTAATTATGGCAATACGTATAGCTATAGAACAAGTGATGGGTTTCCTCTGTTGTATGGCTGATCAAGGCTCATGTGAAGGACTTTCACCACCACTTGCAATGGAGGTGGAGTAGCATTCAGAGAGAACAAAGATGGCTACTGTACTTCCTGTAGGACATAGACTTGTGACCCACAAGATTGCTGCCCTTACCTAATTATTTTCCAGTAAAGATTCAAAGTATTTAGTTTCCCTTTAAAACTTATGTTCTAGAGGAGTGTACCTCCTTATGTTCTAGAGACTATAAATAGAAGTACCAGGTACCTCCTTCCCATTCTATTGGGCTATAGAAACAATTTTCCATACTGTGCAGTTTGTTTGCTTACATTATAAAGAGTCAAGGCAATGAAGGACTGGGGGACTCTTATACAGGTGAGGAGCACTTTGCAAAAGTCCTTCGATGAGTCACTGCAAAGCCCAGGCTCAGGAATGGGCTGGGCATGGCTCTTCCCCTGAGGATGCCGACTCAGGTCCCAGTGTTTCTAGGCTTTGCCTTCTTTAATTACTACTTCTTTTCCCATTATGGGATAATGAGAAGAGAACAGCATTGTCTTGTCTTGTTCTTCTTAAGTCTTTTAAAACATGGCTGTTTCTGTTCTTCTTGGAGGAAGAAGTTGTGCTTAAGCTGCTAGCGCCAAGAGTGGAGTTCTTAACTTATGTAGTGTCAACCCAGGAGTCTGTCTGATTGGCTGTGTTCCAAGGGTTTCTTTAGGCCAAGAGTTCAGCCTCCAGACAGTTTGGTACCTCAAGAGTGCACAGTAAAGCCATCAGTTACTCCTCCATCTTAAGCATTTAGCAACTAAGTCTTGTTAGGTTTTTCTTCAGTGGCTCGACTTTGAATCAACTGTGTGAAGAATTGGATGTAACATATACTTACTATCTATCTTTTCTTGATAAAAAGGGGGAAAAAAAAAGGCTTAAAGAAGCCAAACTTTAGTGATTACAATGAGTTTGAAGGAGGTGTTCGCTGCAGAGTTCCCAGGCCCAGCTGGGTGCACATTTTCTTGTCCACTCCACCACTTGGGTTTTGAGGACAGATCTCCTGCCATTTTTCAGATCTCCTTTCCTAGTTACCATCTAAATTCTTTCAACCTTTTTAAAAAACCTAGTTCTTGGGTTCCTTTAAATACAGCATCAGATGCATAAAAAGTTACAACTCACTAAAATCTTGTAAAGGATATGGCCTTGCTGCCTTTGGGACCTCCAAAATGCAACCTCATCAGATTTCCTCTACTATGCTGGGGAGGAGAAATGGCAGCTGCACAGTCCAAAGCTGAGAACTGGGAACTTCTGCTAAGGCTCCCCTGACCACTGAACACAGAGCATCCTATCGGATTCTGACTGGAGGCTGTGCAGGCTTCTGATGCCCAGCTGTCCATGTCTGCCGCTTTAGTATTAAGAGGCTAAACACTGTTTGGACATGGAATAAGATGGGAGCCTTACCTAACCATACCTTCCTGTGGGATGGGTTGTCACTCTCCTGAAAAGGTCAGTGCTGTTATATTGACTAGGCTTTTAAAAGTTGGACCAGCATCTAAACAGAAGTGTCTTTTTTAGAATAGTAACTTTTGAGAAATTGTGAGTCCTAGACCATGAAGCTAACACTGGAACTAAAAAGCTTAAGATCCCCTGTTTCCCTTACCTGTCTAAATGCCTGTGTTCTCTGATCACAGTGGACTTTGCATAAATGTAAATTATCTTGGTGAATCAGACTATACTAGCCTTATTTAGAGGGTATTCTTTTAAAAAAAATTATTATTCTTAGTCTTGACATTTAATGAAAGAAGAGAAGAAATGGGACCAAAAATCAGAAATCGGGAAGGCAGTACTCTTGGGACAGAGTGGATATAGAGTCTTATGTATCCTGGTTGGGGCATGGAGTGGGAAGGGGTGGAGTTTTAAGCAGGATAAGGAAAAACCTTGTGCTCTTTTCCGTCAGCGTGTGTGGCACTTTTACTTCACTGGTAGTACAGAAAATCAAACCACAGGCTTTAAAAGCATGCAACTTGCTGCACACACTTCTAATTTGAATGCTGTAGGCTGAAGCAGAATGATTGCTACAAATGTGAGATCAAGGTGGGCTACATAGTGAGAACCAGGCCAGCTTGGGTCTCACAAGGAGACACTATGTCAAGAGTATACAAGCAAGCAAAAACTTCAAAGCACAACACACATAACAACAACATACAACCCCCTACAAGGCAATACACACAAGCACAAAATATATAACAATAGTATTCAAAGCTCTACATGCCAACATCATATGCACACTTGCATATGGGTGTATACATACACACAATAAGGATTTATCTTTATTGTTGGAAGCTAAGTCTTAGTATTTTCTATTTACAAATAGACTATCTTCTGTCTATTCTTCTTGTCTGTCTCTGGATTTATTTTTCTTTCCTCAGTCTTCTCATTGCCCTTGGTGGCTGAGGACATGCTACATTGGTGGTCAGTTTCACCCCTTTTTACATCCCTACCTTTTCTACCATGATTTGCCTGTTTGGCTGATTTACCTGTTGGAGAGAGAGCTCAGGTTGTAACTAGATCCTTGTCTAAAGCAGGTTTATGGAGGGATTCTATCAGAAGGATTGATCGTCAAACCATCCAGTGACCATAGGGACTTTGACAGGCAACCCAGAAAGAGATTATTTGGTGTGCTCCAGATATATTTTGGGGATCTGCTTAGAGAGCCACATTTATGGCAGTTTGTCACTATAGTTCAGTAACATAGGTAGGTTTTATTATGATGAAGACTTTTCTCCTATTCAACCCCAGAAGTTTTTATTAAGTCCAAGGGTTGAGTAGGATGAGTCGCTCTGCATTTCCATTAATCGATGTAGAGGTTCCTGGCTGTAGGCTTTCCAGTGTGAGAGGACGTGACACAATCTCCCACGATGTGGTTCACTCCAGCCAGGAAGGCGAAGAGGCCCCATGACTCTCTGGAATGATAGAGCTTGGCAATTGGCTATGGTCTGAAAACGCTGCCAATTTAGTGGCTGGGTGTTCTATTTGTGTGTACAGTTCAACTGCTTACTGACTGAGCATTCATTTGGGCCTGCTAGGTCAGTTTCTAAGTCTGACAGTTGGGAGACATTTGATTAATGCAAACAACTATGCTTAGGGCCCCCACTTCACACCCCACCCCTCCCTACATTCGCCATGCCAACTGGAATAAAAATCTTGGAGTAAAACACTGTAGTCTGAAACAGTGTCTCCCAAACCACAGGTCATGACCCCTTTGAGGAGCTCATATCCGATATCCTACAAATTAGACATTTACGTTATAATTCATAACAGTAGTGAAATTATAGCTATAAAGTAACAATGAAATAATTTTATGGTTTGGGGTCACCACAACATGAGGATCTGTATTAAAGGGTCACAGGATTATGAAGGTTGAGAACCACTGCTATAATGCATAAGTAAATCTATTTATTTGATTAAGATAGGTCTTCTTACGTAACGTAGGCTGTTAAGGGCAACCTAGAATATCTGAACTTTTTAGTCTGATGCTCTGTTTTCTTAGCATCCTTGTGCATCTCTAGATAGAAATGAAGTGAATTTGTCATGAAAACACTTATCTGTAACAGGATGAGAAGACACATTTTTGTACTTTCTGATTATAAAATGAGAATGGTGTGCTTTCTTTAGTATAATTTCTTAGACCTTCATGTTCCTATAGGAAGATAACCAGGTGAGGTACTTTTGATATTTTGTCTCCCTCTCTCTCCCCCTCTTCCCTTCCCTCCCCACAATTTAACTCCTAACTATCGTAGATAAGAACACTTACTGTTTCTGATGTTGTCTCGGATCTTGGAGCTTATGTAGCATTTTTCGTCCATATTTGCCATCTAGAAGTATGTGAAATGTACCAGAAAAGTGAGCATTAAATAGTCACTTATAGTTAAACTTGGCCTTCAATGTTGGTCTAAATTATCCGAAGTTCCAGTTTTTTGAGCTACAGTTGCAGACACTTATTTATTGAAACATGTGAGAACTGAAGACAGCCTTTCAAAGAGGAGAAGATTCAAAAATGGCTCATTAGGACAATTAGAAAGCAACCTTTCCGTTTTGGTTGGTTTCCAGCAGGAAAAGCAAGAGAGGGCTTGGTAATGTGTGTTCTCTGAAGTGCTTTCTGTCTCCTCCCAGCTGGCCAGGTTCTCTCAGTGTGGCATTGAAGCCTTGAGTTGTTGTGACTCAACAAATGGACAACAACAAATGTTTGGGCTTCTTATTGGTGTCAAGCCCAGGAGACTGGCAAATGAGATGAACAGGCCAACCACAGCAGCAAGTTTTCCTGAGCCAAGTGTGCCGAAGGGACAGGCAGCTGCTGGCCTAGTCCTTCAGCACGGGATTGCCCCTCCTTGGCTTTGAATCCGTTTCTGCCCCAGGTTGAGACACGTCAGCCTTAAGATTTGGGGAACCGAGGCCCTGGAGTAACAAATTGTCTCTTTTAATATTTCAGCAACCAGAACCGTTGAAAACCAAACAGAGGAAGGCAGAGAGATGTTTATACTTCCCTGTGTAATTCTCAAATCATCCACATTAGTGGTAAAACAAATATACTCGTGTATACAACATTGATATAAAATATCCATCCACAGTCCATAATAGCCTTCCACAAAGGCTGTCCTAAATGGGTAAATAGAGTTCGTATTGGTACTTTAGGTATAAATGAGACCCTTATTTCCCGCTTGAATTTCATATAAATCTGAGTGAAGAAGTCTTTTCTTCCTTCTGTCCTCAGACCAATTTGGTTTTAGTATGTTAGGGTCTCCTTTTACCTCTCCGTCCCCCAGACTTCTTTAAAAGTTTAGGATTCAAAGTTGGGTGTGGTGGTAAGTGACCATAGTCCAAGCCCATGGGAGGCCCAAGGAGTTACTGGACAACTGAGGCCAGGCTGGACTACTTAGTAAGTCCCAGGCCATTCCAGAATCCATAGTGAGACCCTGTCTGGAAAACCCAACCAAAGAGACATTTGTGTTGGAAGACTGCTATATTCTAATTGAAACTGAGCATAGGTGGCTCACGGTTCAGTAAAGAATTCACTATGGGAATGAGCCATTTCCTGGAAAATCAACAAAACCAGCTCCCAATTTCCCTGTGGACAATCAGTGGCTGGTAAAAGGGACTTTGGACTTAGTTGGTCCCCTCGCTGACTGTTTTGGATCCAGAGTCACTTTGTTTATAAATCTCTTTTCAAACTCTTGACATAAGGTCTCACTTTGTAACTGTGACTGGCCTGACTGGCTCTTGATGATACTTGCTGAGTATCTCAGGCCGAACTCAAATTTGCCGCAATCCTCCTGCCTCAGCCTCTAGAGTATGGGGCTTGCAGTCTGATTGCCTGGCTAAGCAACTTCTTGTGTGTATCTGTGTGATTCTATGTGTCAGAAGATCATTTCCATGGATATTTTATTTAGACAGAAAAATGAAACCTGAGTCTCCAACCCTCATTTATAAATGCCACAAACTCCAAGGCTGTCATTTTGGTTGCGGAATGTTTTCTTCCTGGCTGTGCTGTGTGCTGGCTGCGTGTGTGTCTGAAGGGCATGCATTTGAAAGGCAAGGCAGATGAAGGGGGTAATTTGGTGACATTTTGCTGACTGCACTTCTTGCTGTATGTCTCTTTTAGAGACTTTACTATTTTCCCCATGGTCAGTTATTTCTTAACCCAGCTCTAGGCAAGCCTTATGATTTCTCCTTTCTCTTGTACATACAAGTGGCTGAAAAGATAATTTAAGACACAGGTCATCCTCTGTACCATTAGTGATTTCGTTTTTGACCTGTATGTAAATCAGTATTTAATGAAAGACAACCTTCTAAATGCCACTAAATAAGTTGCCCTTTTTGGTCTATGTCCTGCACTGATTTCCGGTTTTCAAATAGAACTCTAGCATTTAACTAGTACTTTGAACTTCCTGCCTTTTAAATTTTGAAGAGCAAATATGGTAGAGCTGTTCAGCTGGTCAAGCGGACTTTTTCTGACCTTGAATGTGGTTTGCTGGTATTACATTAAAGGGAGGATAGTAGGGGGAAGAAGAGGAAGAGAAGGAGGAGTGAGAGGAGGAAAGGGAGGAGTGAAAAGAGAAGGAAGAGGAGGAGGAGGAGAAGAAAGATGGGGAGGAGGAGAAGGAAGAGGAGGAGGAGGTTGCCTTCTTTACTGTTTTAGGTAGCATGAGCCCTTGGGATTTTGAAAAGATCATTTCACAGTCTGACACGCAGCTGTCTGCCTCCATTTTTAGCTAACGGCGTCTTCCTGGCCTTCACAGTTCAGTGGCTTGGGAATGCAGAGTCGGGGTAGGGTGCTCCGAGGCTCCAGATGCTTCATGTCTGACAGACACTGCATCTGTGGTGTATGTTGCTTCATTCTTTGAGTCTAGGATCAACATTCTCCTGACCTCCATGGTGGTCAGGGCCATGTTTACCAAGACAGGTTTCTTTCCATTTGCACAGTGTCAACACTGAAGGCAAAACAGCATGAGTGTGATTTAAGTTCTAAGAAACCTGTCATCCAAATAGTAATTCACACCACAGGTGAAGCTGAAGTCACCCAGGAGCCGAGGCTGTGTGGGTGGAGTGTGCATGGGGAGGTAGCTTTGTTAAGACATGTTATATCCACTTTAAAAAATATGGTGTTGGTTAACAGGACGTGTGTGTGTGTGTGTGTGTGTGTGTGTGTGTGTGTGTGTGTGTGTGCGCTCACTTTTATATTCAGGGTAAGATGTTGTAATATATACATTTTATTTATTGTGTATGTGTATGGGCATGTGTGCCACAGGGCAGGTGTTAGGGTCAGAGGACAATATGGGAGCCTATGCTTTCCTTCTTTACTTGGCTCCTGGGGATTTAGCCTAGGCTTACTGGCAGATGCCATTAGCAGCTGAGATATCTCTTCAGCCTGGCATTGCTCTTAGTGTGTATCCTTGGCACTCCCAGAAAGTCCAAGGCTTTGTCTTTTCCATCTGCTTAGGACTGTTTGGTTAGGACTGTCTTGTGTTTTAAGTTCAGTCAAGCTCTGTTCATTTCTGTGCTGTCAGAGCGCTCTTCGCTCTACATTGTAGGACAGATAATCTTATTAGAAGGCTCTTTAAAATCAATGATCATTAAAAAAAAAATACTTAAAAGGGATGGTAGCACATCCTTTTATTAAAAGGGTATTTTAATTTTATGATTCTATTAAAATGGACCACAATGGTTATTATTTAAAAGAGAGTTTTATCTTCAGCGTGTGATCACAGCTGTCAAAAGATGTGTCAAAGATGTGTCCTGTCATTGTTTTTCAGATCTCTGTCTCTGCCATTGTAGGTCCCAATCCTTGAAGTGGCCATTTTGTTGAGAAGCAATTGAGACACTTCTCTTTTACTTAAGCTCCACTCCCGGTCTGCTTTTGTCTAACACACATCATTTCTTTATCCAGCCTAAGCATTTGTTACAGAATCTTTCTGGAGAGTCGAATGCTCGGGAGTGGACTCCTTCTGAGGGCCCCAGTCTCATCTAGTCTGGGAGAGCATTGTGCTAGTGTGCCCTGCTAGGACTGAGGCAGTTGCCAGTTTGAGAAAACTCCAGGCTGTTGGGAAGGACAGCGCTGATAATGAAGTTGAGTTGAACCTGCAGGAGATGGTTTCTGTTGCTCACCCTTCCTTTGTGGGTGTTTTCCTGCCAAAAGCCAGGCAGTTGATGTGGTTAAAAGGACAGAGAACACACTTTTGGTAAAAGACTCTCCCAACACAAGACCAGTTTTGTAGCAAGTGAAAAATCTACTCAAACAAATAAATCGGACACAAAGGTGTTGACATCCTTTAATAAGAAAACTTAGGACCCTAGACTGTGGAAGGCCTTGTTTTCTTGCTACCCACAGTGTGGAGAAATGGATAGGTACATGACCCTGACAAACCTGACAAACCGGGTAGCCTCAGGTGTTTCTCTTTAAGCTTGGTGGTGAGTTTTGACTTCTGGCCTCTTCCTTGTGAATGAGTGGTATGGTAAGATGTCCCGTTGGTCATCTTTCGACTCCATGGTTTAACCTCATGGCAGTTGTACTAATTTAAGTCATGCCCAAGTGGGTTAATGCACTCTACATATTTGGTATAGAAGGCCCCCGAATTCGGACATTTTTTCTCAAAGCTTTGCTGTGTAAGGCTTGTCTCTCACATATGTGAGGGCCCTTGTTTGGGAAGGTATATTCTGAGGGTTAAGCAACAGCACAGATATCACTAAGGCAGCAGTTCTCAGCCTATGGGTCGAGATGCCTTTGGGATGGGTAGGTGGGATATCAAATGGATAAATGTCTGAGGTGCCTACTTAACAAACCTTTCCCAGGGGTTGCCTAAGAACATCGGAAGACTCATATATTTATAGTCTGATTTAAAGGAGTAGCAAAATTACAGTTTTAAAGTAGCAGTGAAACTAAGAAACTAAGTTTCTGGTTGGGAGTCACCATAACATGACAGATTATATTAAAGGGTTGCAGCACTGCGAAGGTTGAACCACTGGGTAAGCAGTACTTTTAATGCATGAGGTACTTTGAGCATAGTGTTTCTCAGTTCCTGTGTCCTGTGCTCTGTTTCAGATATGAATGAATGATGGCCATCCAGTGACCAGCTGGGACTGACGCCTTACAAGACGCATGTGTATGATTAAGAGAGATACACGCATGACTCCTGGATTTACCTCCTTCCTGTCCCACAGAGTTACTGAA
Source organism: Rattus rattus (assembly GCF_011064425.1). Classification (NCBI taxonomy): domain Eukaryota; kingdom Metazoa; phylum Chordata; class Mammalia; order Rodentia; family Muridae; genus Rattus; species Rattus rattus. The sequence continues at coordinate 47,736,899 of NC_046167.1, read as the reverse complement.
GGGAGTGAGTTATGGAGTAACTTATAACACGGCAGGCTTTTCCTCAAGATAGCCCTTGTCAAAACAGGAAGATGAAACTCATGTTTCAACGAAGAGACCTCAGCTTGGGGTCCTGTCTGGATGTACCTCTTAATTACAAGCAGAAACGCCTTCATACTTTTCCATTTCTAACCATCACATCCCCAAAGGAGGCATCTGCTGAGAGGTTAGTACGTCCATCCCGTTAAAGTATGCACACACTTGTGTGCCTTCCACCTGTTCTCTCTTTTCTTTCAGATGGGATGCCATGTAGCCCAGGATGGCCTCCACTCCTTAAGTAGTTGATGATGACCTTCAACTTAGGATCCTCTTCCCTGGAATACTGAGATTACAGCAGCACTAGTTTTAGGTGGTGCTGGGTATTGAACCCAGGGCTTAAGCATCAGTGAAACATTCCTTTAACAGAGCAACATCCCCAGCCCTCCGCCACACTTTTTAGTTTTCAAGATTTTTATGCTGCCGGGGCCCAAAAGAAACCTGGCTGCTGAAGTCTAGAACAAAGCTTCTATTCACAAAGGCCAGAGACTTAACTAGCTCTGATGAAGAACTGAGCCAGCACTCTGTGTGAGATGGGACTTACCCCTCCTGTCCTCTGTTTCTTCCAGTCTTTCCTTTCCTTTGTATGGACTTGCTCTGGTTTTGAGTTCCTAAAGAAGGGGTGGTGGTGGGGTCAAGTGGGCATTTTCTGTCCTGGGCTAGGGCTCAGCTCAGTGGTAGATCTACTAAGCACCCACAAGGCCTCAGGTTACATCTCCAGCACTAAAAGGGTGCAAGACTTCCTTTCATTTATTTAGCCTAAAGTATTTAGCTGGCTTTGAAAGGACTTTCAGCAGGGTGTGTGTGTGTGTGTGTGTGTGTGTGTGTGTGTGTGTGTGTGTGTGTGTGTGTGTGTGAGAGAGAGAGAGAGAGAGAGAGAGACAGAGACAGAGACAGAGACAGAGACAGAGACAGACAGAGACACAGACAGAGGCAGAGAGAGTTGCAAGCAAGGAAATTTGACTTGTTTCCTGACCCTTGGTGCTAGATGTAGGTTTTGTGCTTTAGCTTCAACACTAAATCCTAGCTGCAGCATGTATTGTAAGACTCATCCTCCATTTTGAGTGTCTGCATACCCTAGGATTGCCCTCAAAGGTTCCCCTGCACTGTCTCATGGGAGGAAATCTTCTAACTGGTTCTCATTGATAACATTAGATTTCTGAACACTGAATTTTGCAAATTTTTTTTTTTTTTTTTTAGGTTAAAAAATATCAAGTTCACCTTTCACTTCGGCATGCCCCAGCATTTGACAGCCACTTCTTGGATGAGAGTGGAGTGTGTGAAGAGGAACCGGGAAGAGAGAGCTCCAAGCTCTCACTTCTCTCACATCTGCCCCAGGGTGACTGCAACAGCTCCATAAATTACTGCTGCCCTTTTGAACTGACCTCCAGGTTCAGGAGATGTAAATATTGATGGCCTTGACACAGCCACCCCAACCCTGGTATGCACTCTGCTCGGGAGATGAAATCTCTTCAGCTAACTGAAAGCAGGTGGGCTAGCGGATCAACTGCTCTGGATTCTCCACCATCCATAATTCTGAGCCAATTACCCCAGTCCTGTCTCCCTTGGCACAAGGCAACGGCTCTCCAGGTGCGCATCCTCTCATTTCTTTAGACACATTTTTGTTTGTTAGACTCCTGTGAGTTTAGACCTTAATAACTTGGCTCCTAGGACACATGATATGTAAGGGACAACTTCTATATATCTGCAAAATTTGAAACCAGACAAGCCAACACTACCACCGGCATGACGCTGTAGAATAGTTCAGACCTTGCTTCGGCCTCTTTCTAGCAGTGCATTCTTTTTTTAAATTTTTAAAAAAATTTTTTTTTATTTAAATTATTTGATGTATGTGAGTACACTGCAGCTGTCTTCGGACACACCAGAAGAGGCATTGGATCCCGTTACAGATGGTTGTGAGCCACCATGTGGTTGCTGGGAATTGAACTCAGAACCTCTGGAAGAGCAGTCAGTTCTCTTAACCACTGAGCCATCTCTCCAGCCCCCTAGCAGTGCATTCTTAGGCAAATTATTATCTTAGGAAATCTCTATCTCAATTTCATTAATTATAAACTTAAAATCACAATACTTTCCTTGCCCTATTGTTCTCGTTGTTGTTATTGTCTTTGTTGTGATCATCATCATTATCATTATCATCATCAATTTCTGAGTAAAAGAAAGTCTCATGTGACCTAGGCTGGCCTACAAGGCTTGTGTAGTTAAGGATGACCTTGTACTTCTGATCCTCTACCTTGGGAGTGAGAGCTAGGATTTCAGGTGTGCACCACCAAGTGTAAATCCTTTGCACTTGAAAATTTTTACTTAACTAGTTTTTTTATTTGTGTGTGCATGCATATATCCTAGCTTTCGAGATAGGTCCAGAGAGGTCAGAGGATAATTGGGAGAATCAGTTCTGTTCTCCCACCTCAGGTTCTAGGAATTAAAAGTCCTACTCAGCAAGAGCCTTTACCAACCAGGCTGACCTCCTTTTCCTTGTTTTTGAAAGAATTAAAGAGGAGTCATCCACCGTAGTAAATAATTCTTCAATAAGCATTAATCTTTCGGGGCTCCTGTGTCCATGAGAGTAATCACAAAAGTGATAAAGACCACAGCCTAGGACTATCCTTAGTGGATGGACCCAAAGCCTTGGAGCAGATGCTTCATTACATAGCTACTCTGTTGGCATGGGGGGGTGGGTGGGTGAATGGGTTTCATGACTTTGATATGCATTAAGAAGGGGAGTACTGGAATACTTGCTTGGCTGTATTGCCAGGTTTACTGCTCTTGTTGTAGTCCTGGTCTGTAGACCTGAGGTGCTGCAGGCTGAGTCAAAGAGGCGTCCCTGTAGCAACTGTCACAGCACTGCAGCGGCTGGGGCCATATTAATTTTTCACTGAGAAACAAGGGCATGCAGAGATAGTCCTCACCCATCTCTCTTTCAGAATATCATTTGTATATTACGTAAGTGTTTAGGTCCACCATGGAGAGAGGGGGGTGGATTTAAAATGGAGAAGAAAAAGGGCTGAATGAGTTTGCAGAGAAAACCCCAACAGTTTGTAAAAGCAGACTTAGGAGCCAGTAGCCAAGCCCCGTGCTATTGTCTTCTAGAAACAAAACCCAACATACAGAGCTGAAGCTGAAACGAGAAGCTGGCTATGTTCCAGAGAAACCCAGCAGTCAGCCTTCCGAGTCTCAGATTCGAAAGGGAAAAATCCATTTTGCAAAGTAACTTCTTACATTGATTGCTAGCTGTCAGTGTTTGATGGGCAGATCCTGAAACATTAACTGATTGAATTCTTCAGCCCTACGTGGTTATAAGGGTGGCCTCCCTCTGCTGCTCTGTGGTTCTAAATTTGTGTGTGGATACAAGAGACACGCGCTAAATGATGAGGGTTGAGCAGAGTAGGACATTTTGCCATCAGCTTATTTTTTCATAAAGAGAACCAGTGGAAAGATATAGGATTTTAGTTGAAATAGTGTTTATTGGTTGCCTATGTTTTATAGCAACAAATAAATTGTCCAGCTCCTGACACCCCACTCCCTGACATTCTAAACAAGGTGGGTACACAGATACACTCTGTGAATCGTGGCGGATGGTATCTTTCTTTCTCACACCCCTGGATCCTATCCAGCTCTTTCCCTTTGGCCCTGGGGGCTGCCTTATTACTTTTCCTGTCCGATAAACTACTTTGAGGGCAAAGTAACTTAAGAGAGAAAGGGTTTCATCTGCTCATGGTTCAAGGGCATAGTCTTTCATAGCAGGGGAGCGAAGGCATCAGGGCTTAGACACAGCTGCTCACATCACATTTACTATAAAAAAGCAGACAGTGATGAATGCCAGCTGCTGTTCAGCTGCCTTTCTCCAGCACAGCCCAGGGGCCCAGCCGTGGGATGTGCCACCCACAGTGAGCAGATCTTCCCATCCCTGTTAGTGCCATCAGGACAACCCTACAGGCTTCCTGTCTCCCAGGTGATGCTACATTCTGTCAGGTTGGCAGTTGACGGTAACCATCACAGGACAGTCGCAGTTTGTGCCTTCCCTTAAGAGTTAGAGAAGCATCTGGCTCTCATACTGAACTGCCTTGACCGCTTTGTTTTTAAACCCAGGAGTTCCCTGTTTCACAGCTCTGATTTCCGAGAGCAGTGGACCCCTCTGGTTGGTACCTAACTCTTAGGAACCCGCCTTTTACATTGCACTCAAATGCCTCTAGGCCATTGACCCCCTGAGCATGTGGGTGGCCAGAAGTGGTAGAAATCAAGCTCCTTAGACAGATGCTGAAACAAGGTTCTGGAAGCTAATGGGTATTCCACCCATCTGTGGTAGGGTACCACATGTGCCCAGTGCCGGCTGTGCAGTGGCTGATGGATTGGAATGTGCTGGAGAAAAAGAGGTGAGGTAGAGGAAGGAATACCAACCAAGACTTGGGGGTTTCATCTAAGACAAAAGGAAGAAATTAAAAGTGTGGTGAAGGTGAGGTATTTTCCGAGAGTAGCTGTTTACTTTCTATTGAACTCAGGGAACAATGCTTATTCGTTCATTGGCAGGCAATTTAGGGTAATGGAGTGTGGACAATTTCTGATTTTACCTCCAAGCCTCCTGTGGTCAGTGTTCCCTTTTGTTGTGTTAAACAGAAGGGGATGAGGGTGGGGTGGGGCTTGGGGATGGGGGTCTAAAAGAGAAAGCCAGTGAAATGCTTTCCAGATCTGATAACTTCAGAGATCTCAGGAGAAAACTCTGGCTCGGGTCCCAGGATGAGGTCACACAGTCTGCTGTTAAATTTATGTTGGGATGTCAACCACACCAAAGGCTTGCTGCCATGATCCCTGTGCAGTCGTTTATCAGGGTGGAAGGAATGGCTCTTGGGTCAGCTCTGTGTGTGCCCTGTGACTGCCCAGACCTGCTTAGAAGGGGAGCCTATTCACAGTGTAAAAGGCATTAAGTATTCTTTTCTGTTGAATGCAGTACAACTTTTATGTCATGAAATTCAAATCTTTTATCTCCTCTACCTTGTAAAACCTTTATGCAAATGTTTTAATTCTCCCTTACCTGGTGAAACCTTTTTTTTTTTTTTTTTTTTTTTTTTAACACAAAGGCCCAGCTGCCTTCTCTAAACTTCAGTGACTGAAGTGGCTCACCCCTTCCCCTTCCCTCTTTCCTTCCTTTTCTTTGTTCTGATTCTTTTAAAACTACCCAGTTGTGGAAGACTGTGAAGTCAGAGTCTAGCCAATGGGGAAAGTCACAGTTACTACTTGTGTTAGAATGAAGACCAAGTGCAGTTCTTGTCCCTGTGTGTCTTCAGGCCTGAGCCGGGTTCTGGAACACCTCACTGGTACCCCTTACTCAGGTACACCTGTACAACTCATGCTGTACAGCATTCAACAGAAAAGTGGCCTCCTTGAGTGGCTGTCACTCTAACTGAGTTTGTTTGGTTTCTAACAATGAGCATTGTGGGTATTTTCTTTTTCAACTGATAATTTTTACATTTGAGACTTTTCATGGGGGTCTAACTGGCACTGTGGACTGGGCATTTTCTGTGATCACTCATACTGAACATGGATGAACAGGTTTGCAGAGGCCTAGAGGCCTGGTGGTTTTGCTTCCATGAGTGTTTTTGTGATTGTCTGTGTACTTTGGAGAAAGACCTCTTGTGTGAAGCTATGTTTGACTCTGAAGTGTGGAAGGCAAACTGCCATAGCCATGCCTTGTATATGTCAGAGCACAGAGTAGCTGATGCGTGTTAGGCTTAGACAGGGAAAGGGAAGAAGAGTTTGAGAGATAGAAATGCTGAATGGAACTGTCCATTAGGAAGAGTTTTATTAGTGCTGGTGGGCAGATAGGCAGCTCAAGAGAGCAGGGACCAGAAATAAGAGGCTTCAGTCACCAACTAAGCAAATTGTCTACTTTTAAGGTTTCTGTGTGTGTGTGTGTGTGTGTGTGTGTGTGTGTGTGTGTGTGTGTGTGTGTGTGTCCCCGTCCCCTGCACTGCAGGCTTGGTTAATATTTGACCTATGCTATGTGACAGAGGTGAGGAAACAGGGGCCATGTGACTCAGGCTAGATGTCCTGTATCATTTTTCCCCCTTCTGGGTCAGAAAGTGGAGCTTGGTTAATGTGTAACCTGTAAGAGATAGCTATTGTCAGGCTGCCTCTAGTCCCTCCTCCTCAGGAGGCATGGGTGGGTGGGGGTGGGGGGAGATAGGTTTATACTTGTCTTGCTTCTAAGGCTTTTCCTACTTAGGGCCTGGTTCTGATGATGTGGTAACACAGTCCTATAGTTACACCTAGTTGGACAGCTGTGATAGGAAGATTCCTTGAGTCCAGGAATTTGAGTTGGTCTAGGCACCATAGAGAGAGGCTATATTATTTATCCAGTCATACATACATATTCATACATGCATATATTACATATATGTATATGGCACCAATATTCACAGAAACTAGCATTTATTGAGAGCTTATTGTACTCCTTATAGAATCCTAAGAGCCAACAAATGTTTTCAGCATATTCAGATTGTGCTACTAACTGTTGTATGGTCAAGGGCTTGAGGAACAGAGAAGTAAACAGAGATATGTATAGTCTTAATGTTTGAAGATGAATAGGTCACTCATGGGACAGTAGGCTGCATATGGAATAGCAAACAGAATTTATTAATGTGCTCCCTCCTAATACTTGCCCTTACGGAAGTTCACAATTGAGTGGAGGAGTTTTGTGTGTGTGTGTGTGTGTGTGTGTGTGTGTGTGTGTGTGTGTGTGTTTAATGTGAACCAAGCTTGGAAATGTGTTACTAGAGGGAGGATGATTCCAAGAGGAGTGTGCTAACAATTACATGACTAATTCTCCAGTTGAATTAGCATCACAGGTGATCATGCTGAAAACAAGAGAAATCAAACTGTGTTAAGAGGAAGAATGAAATATGAACGAAAACAGGTTTGTCCAAGCACACGTACCATGTGTATACATGCAGTGGTAACTCACCACCTCTGAGATGAGGATGTTGGTGAGAGAAGGTAGCCTGGGCAATCATGAAGAATGATGTCACTTATGCCTCCATAACTAGTTCAATACATTGGATGTTAGGCCTTGGCTTCTATTGACTAGAGGTCACCGGGAGGGTCCAGGTAGGAAGGAGAGGCAGTTGAGTGGCCACTGAGAGCTACCATTTGCTCTGTGAGCCATTTCCTAGGCACCCCATGGTAATTGCTCATAGTGATGGTGTGTGAAACCAGAGAGAGGAGCACAGACCCCAGGGAAGCAGGAAGTGGCTAGGGACCTCAAGTGCACTTCAGTTTTGTATGTGTGGGGGAAGATGAACTCAGTGGCCTTTTGCAGAGTGAATCCTAGGAGGTTCCTTAGTCCTCAGCTCCCTCTCTTGTAAAACTGTTAGCAAGTAAAATTGACCTTATTGGACTCCTTTGAAATTGAAATAGGTTAAAATAAAAGACTACTCTCAGTGCCTATAGTCATTCTAAAAGGGAGGTTTCTGATGTCATTGATGAAGTGAGATCAATCGGCTTTAAGTATACAGTTTCCGGGTCATCCCACTCTGTGGAGACCCAGCTGCAGAATCTCATCTCCGGGAGATTGAAATGAAACTTGTTGGGGAAAGAAGATGCATACAGTTGAAAAAGTAATTAATTGGTCATATCTAGGTTTGATTGTCCACCTCTCTAGCCCAGGATTACCTTTAGAGCATCTTCACAAACATTTAGATGCTCTCTGTTGAGAAAAGACACCTCAGACATCAGATATCTTCCCTTACAAGCTTATGCATGCTCTACACCATTGGCAGTAAGGTGGAATTCTGGGATCTGTCTGCCCATTGGTAGATTCCTCTCTGCAACCTGTCCTCACTGACCCAGAGTCCTAGCTAGGTGTCTAGAGCATTACATGGGACTTTGTACCTTCCTTTTGGATAATTCTTTTTATTTTGAGACAGAATTCTGTGCCTTAAGCCAGTCTCACCAGGGACTTACTGTGTAGACTAGGCTTGCTTCAGACTATAAATTGTCCTGTCTTAGTACTAGTACTAAGTAGTACTAAGTACTTAGTACTTAGTCTTCTAAGTACTAGGATCATAACTATGTGCCACCATGACCCACAGCTGTGTGCTACCATGCCCATCTTTTAAGATTCTATTTTATTTTTTTGAGACACAGTCTCATGCAGCCCAGGTTTACTTCAAACCCAGTATGTAGCTGAAGATAACATTGGATAGATTAAAATAAAAGACTACTTTTGGATGGATTCTGTGGTAAAAATAGTAACAAAAAATTCTGGAAGTATACAGTTTAGTTTGTTGATTGAGTATTGTTTAGCTCTTATGTAAGGTTTTGGAGAGTGTATCTACTAATTTTTCTACCTTTAAATGATATGTTTAACCATTAAAATGTTTTTATGCTGACCATGGTGGCTTACGCCTACCATCTCGTCCCTTGGGACGTTGAAGTAGAAACTTTGCCTCAATTCTGAGGCAAGTCTTTGTACTCTAGTGCAAGATCCTGTCAACAAACAAAACAAAATCATTTTTTCTTTCAATTTGATGTAGTAATTCAACCCGGGGCCTTGCATATGTAGCAACCGTTCTACCACTGGACCCTTTGGTTAATTTCTCTGAACTTCAGTTTCCTTGTCGGTAAAACAGTTGACTTAATAAACAGGCAGGTCAGAGGTCAGCAGGTGCAGTGAGCACTTTTGAATGCTAGTTACTGTGACAACAGATACAAATACTTAACACACACTTGCTATTCTTAGAATATTAAGGTCACAACAGTTCCTAACTGCCCCTCACCAGCACTGATCTCCTGTCAGTGAGTTGCCCTAACCCCTTTAGGCTGAGTGCCTCAGGGACACTTACCTTCCACTAAAAGCCCATGAACCCAATCTCCAGGGCTTCGTATTGATTCCATCTAGTCCAGAGAGAATATGCTAATCATCTCTGCTAAGTGCTTTTGCCCAAAGGTGTAAAAAGCCTGATTCCATTTGGGTTGTAAAAAAGAAAACCGCTGAAATTTCTATCTTGGAATTTGTGATTATGGACTCTGCATCTTGAAAGGCAGTAGTATCTCAGATTTAATGATAAGCCATTTTCTGTGCAGTATTCATAATTTCTTTTTATGACCTCTCTGGTCCAAAGAACTGCAGTAGGGTATAGATTCCGGTAGTGTACTATTTAATTTCTATAAAAATTATGCAAATCATTTCTTTCTTTCTGTATCAGCTGGTATGGCTTTGGGGGCAAGAGTGTTTAAAGCTATTCATTTGTAAGAAGCAAAATTTTAAAGAACAGTACTTAGGCTGTCAATGTGCCTCAGTTTCTTCATCAGTGAATATAACCCTGGCCAGCTGCATACCTCCCTGGAGCATTGGGATGAATAGCTCTGAACTTGTAAAGTACTTTAAATGTTTTGGATGAAAGGGTCCCTGTAAGTACAGGTCTTAGGAAGGTATTATATGTGGTCTTTCAAAACTGCCGTGCAGCCTGTTTGGCAGGAACGCTAATGCACTTTTGGGTTTAGAGTTGTAAAGATATACATTGAGAAGCCTCAGGCTTCGTCTTGTGAGTTCTTGAGGCAATGTGCCTCCACTTGCTTCCCCATTGCAAAGGTTCTGTCTGCAGTGCAGGTCCCTGCACGTGTGCACATGCAGAGCCGCCCTGTAGATGACAGGCTGTCTTGAGTGCTCTGGTGTAGAAAGCTCAGGCTGTTAGTGAGAGGAGGGGCCTTGAGGTCCTCTTGGCACCCTTTAGGGCTGCTGTAGTTATATAGAGGGAGGAGAGAGAGAGAGAGAGAGAGAGAGGAGAGAGAGAGAGAGAGAGAGACACACACACACAAACACATGCACTTTAAACTGGAATGCTGAGGGAAAGTTTGCCTCATGGTGATTTGTGTCTGGATCTTTCAGTTAGTGGGCCCAGTGCCATCAGGCAGGTTGGCCAGCTGCCCTGAAACTCAGTTTCCCTGTCATCAGCCCCACCTCTAATATTTGTGTTACCCAAAGCCAGAATGTAAAAGGAGACCCAGATACATACATCTAAATGTTGAAAAATTGACAAACTCAAGAACTACCAAATAAAGTATGTGTGAAAATCCTGTTATGCACAGAACTATACCTTTCCATGGAATGAAGGCCAGCTTTGAATTCTGAGTTTTCAGACTTATAAGAATCCTCTTAACTTCCAGCTGGTATGGCCAGATGCCTTAAGGGATGATTCTTCAAGTTCCTGTATGATCTATACTCTACCCCATGGTAGGTAAAATGTAAGTACACACACACACACACACACACACACACACACACACACACACACACACACACACGAGTGTGCACAGAAGCTCTATTTTCTTTATTTATTTGAATGTAAGCCAGGGTTTCACTGTTGGGCCTCAGTTAGTCCCATACTTACCATGTAGTCCACGGTGTTATCAAACTCAGGTAGTCCTCCTACCTTGGCCTCCTGAATGCTGGGATTGTGCCTCAGGTTGTTTATTGAGGAGGAGATCTCTATGGCCACTATGCCTGAGAAAAATTCTTTTCTTCTTTCTTTCTCTTTCTTTCTTTCTTTCTTTCTTTCTTTCTTTCTTTCTTTCTTTCTTCCTTCCTTCCTTCCTTCCTTCCTTCCTTCCTTCCTTCCTTTTCTTTTTCTTTTTTGGATATTTTCTGTATTTACATTTTAAATGTTACCCCTGTCCCAGTTCCTTCCCTCTCCCATTCCCCCTCTCCCTGCTTCTATGAAGGTGTTCCCCCTCCCACCCACCTTCTCTCACCTCACTGTTCCAGCATTCCCATACCCTGTGTCATTAAGCCTTCATAGGACCAAAGGGCCTCTCCTATTGATGCCAGACAAGGCCATCCTCTGCTACATATGCAGTTGGAGTCATGGGTTCGTCCATGTGTACTCTTTGGTTGGTGGTTTAGTCCCTTGGGAGCTCTGGTGGGATCTGGTTGGTTGATATGGTTGTTCTTCTTATGGGGTTGCAAACCCCTTCAGCTACTTCAGTCCTTTCTCTAAGTGCTCCATTGAGGACCCCATTCTCAGTCCAATGGTTGGCTGCAAGCATCCACCTCTGTATTTGTCAGGCTTTGGCAGAGCCTCTCAGGAGACAGCTGTATCAGACTCCTGTCAGCTTACACTTCTTGGTATCTGCAATAGTGTCTGGGTTTTTTGGCTGTATGGGATAGATCCCACAGGTGGGGCAGTCTCTGTCCCACACTTTGTCTCCATATTTTCTCCTGTGAGTATTTTTGTTCCCCTTTCTAAGAAGGTCTGAAGCATCCTAACTTTGGTCTTCCTTCTTCTTGAGCTTCTTGTGGTTTGTGAATTGTATACGTGTTCTTTTGTGACTGGGTTACCTCACTCAGGATATTTTCTAGTTCCATCCATTTCTCTAAGAACTTCGTGAAATCATTATTTTTCATAGCTGAGTAGTACTCTATATTGTGGGCAGGAGAAATTTCTAAATATACTGATTTGTAAGCTCATTCAGGCTGGTAGAGTTGAGAACTTCTTGGTCCGAATACCTGGCACCTGATCCTGAAGAGAATCTAGGGCTTCTGGTGTGTGTGTGTGTGTGTGTGTGTGTGTGTGTGTGTGTGTGTGTGTGTGTGTGTGTGCTCTTAGCACATAGAAATGTTGCCTGTGGGCAGGGTCAGCATTCAAGAAAGTTCTGCATATAGGCTAGTAAAGAGGCTCCCTCTAAGTGCTAGGATCATAGGTATGCACCCCCATGCTGGGTTTATATGGCACCGGTCTAGGTATTGAACCCAGGACTTCATACATGGTAGAAAACTTCTGTAGATGAAATTGAGCTACATCTCCACTTCCTGAGCATTCTAAACAGAGTATGTGCAGCTATGCTTTCAGAAAAATTAATGTAAAGTATAAAAAACTTTCTTAGCAGACTAGATAGATCATGTCTACATTTACCAATGATGAGAGTGAGGACTATTTTTTTAGGAAACAGAAAGATATCTGTCTTTCAGCTTATAGGACTTAGCACAGTGTGTTGTTGTTGTTTGGTTTTGTATCTGTTAATTTTGTATCACAAATTCAAAACATATTCTTAGTTACTCCTTTCCCAAGCATTATCCTGGGCTTATCAGCAATATCAGCCTGTTTAATTGTGAACAGATAAGGCTTCCTCTCTTCACAAGGTGAATTCCTCAAACACAGAGAATGAGGCCCAAGGGTGAGTGTAAAAGCTGTGCTATGTGTCCTCCATAGTGACTTCTTTGGTGGCTATTCATCCCTTTCACATTGATACATTGTGTCTCCAGGTCAACAACTCTGGAAAGCTTTCTACATCAGACATACTAGAGAGTTGCTGCAGAACAAGAGAACAGGCCATTACTTAATGAAGTGACTTGGGTTTTGTATGGAGCTGGATTCAAATGCTCAGGTTGTCATTGTTGGAAATAGCCATGTTCTTTGGAGCACTGGTGTTCAGGAATGCTAGTCTTTTCAACCATCAATCTCTGCTTTGTTTAGGATGTTGCGCTGAGCTCTCTCACAAGCTTTCGAGACAGTATAGTTTATAAAAGAACTTCAGAGCAGTTGTTGGTATGTTATAACTCTTTGGTGTTAACTGACTGTACTACCTGTTTGCCCAAATCCCTGTGGATGAAATGAGTTCTTTCCCCTCTCCCTTACTCCTTCAGTGGAGTAGAGGGAAGTTGTTCCTGAACCCTGCTGTACAAGTCCTTGTGGTCCAGCAGACCTCTCATGACAATCTGTTCGTGAAGAGACCAGTAGTAATTATCTCAGCTACTGGAAGGCTGCTGAGAAATACCAGGTGGATCTGGATGTGAACTAATTGTGAAACCCCACAAGGAAAAAGTCACCTCCTTCTTTGCCTTTCTTCTCTTCAACTCAATGCATTTTAAAAGTCTTTGGTTCTGATAAACACATGCTATTTGATCTGCTGTTAACAGACCCACCCTTCCTGATTTGGGACAAATCCTTCCCTGAAGCAAAGAGACACCTTGGCTGTTGACACCCCTTTGTGGTGGCAATCATGTGTTAGTTCATGTTGATAATCTAAGGTGTAATAGAATAGCTGTATGGAGAGGTATAACAAACGTGTCGATAATCAGGAGCTTTTGCTGATTGTAGAAAGCTCAGCCATTTCTCACCAAAGTTTCACAATCTGCTACTCCATGGGGATTTTCTCTGTAAATATGTTTTAATGTTATTTTTTTTACTATAATTTTTATCTGCTATATTAACTGTACTCTCCTCAAATACAGGTTAATTTTTGCCAATAAGCTATAATGTATAGCAATCAGTAGAAAGAAGATTGCTGACCAGAGTTTATAATTTTGCTAATTTAAAAAAAAAAGTCAAACAACCGATTTTGAGCGTCCTTTCTACCATGTTGCTAGATGCTAAAGCAGGTTGTTCAGGGGCTCTGGTTCTTCTCTTTCTCTTTCTCTCCCCTTCCCTTTATTTGTCTGGGATAGAACCCAGGGCCTTATCATGCAAGGCAAGCATTCTACCATGGAGCTATATTCCTAGTCCTGGCTTCTTCTTTTATTGTTGTTGGTATGTTTTTTGAGACAGGATTTCTTGTAGCTGTGGCCATCCAAGCATGTGCTTTGTTGAGCAGGCTGGCGTCAGTCTCAGAAACTCACCTGCCTCTGCCTCTTAAGTGCCTCTCATGCGTCACCATGCCCTCCTGATGGCCCATTTTACTTTTTTTTTTTTTTTTTTTTTTTTTTAGCATTTTTTTGTATCTAACATTTCTTTTGAGTTTCTAGTTCAGTGATGCATAAAAGGCCCTTTGTTTGAAGCTGTAGTGTTTCTAAAACCTAGCTGTATGTTATAATTGTTTAAGAGACTTGGTTTGTTATGTCTAAAGTCAGTGTGGTGTCAGGTGCTTTTACTTTCAACTAGGGCCAAGAGAATCACTTAGGTTAGGATTCTGAGACTACCTTGAGCAATATAGCCCTAGTCTAAAGATGAATACAAGAATAAATGAACTTGTCCTGATTATTAGCCAGTGTTCTAGTTTAGTTTGCCTACACACACACACACACACACACACACACACACACACACACACACACACACACTATTTTGCTGTTTTGCCCAGATGTATGCCTGTGAATCATGGATGTGCATAGTGGCCTCCCAGGCTAGAAGAGGGTATCAGATACCATGGGGCTGGGCTTATAGCTCGTTGTAAGTTACCATCACCATGTAGGTGTTGGGAATTTAACTCAGGTTGTTTGGAAGAACAGCCAGTGTCCTTAAACACTGTGCCATCTGTCCAGCCCTTGGCTATGAATATTTTATATAGGTTCCCTTGAGTCTTTTCTGGTGACAGGAAGAATCTACTGGTTGAGAACTACTGGTTGCTGTGAGGTATTTGTACTGGGGAGGGTGTCATAGATTCCTGAGAATTCAGGAAGGCTTTGGGTTTTATCTTCAGACTGCTGTAAATATACATTAATTTAACAACCATATTTCACAGATAAGTCATGTACCCTTATATTTAACAAGCCTAGATTAAAAAGTCTCTGACCCAGAAGTACCTTTTAGGAGTTGTTTTTTTTTTGTTTGTTTGTTTGTTTGTTTGTTTTACAAGTTTTACTAATCCACTCATCACTACAAAAGGATGACATTGTGGTGATTGCTTATGTATCTGGGAAGAAACTCCCATTGTTGGCGAGCTCATAGACGTAAAGTTGGCAGCTCAGGCATTCTGAGGGAACTGAGAAATCTGGCAATAGGAGGATCAATATCTCTCTCCCCCCTGCTCCCTCTCTATCTCCGTCTCTCTGACTGGTTTCAGCCTTATTTACTGAGATTTGACCTTTCTGATAAGTTTCCTGCCTCCGCTGGAACGCAGAGTGGGGGATACTAATATTTGCCACCAGGTAATATTTGTTCAGAGATGTGAGAACCTGGGCCATTAGGTGACTGCAAGTGTGATCATTAACAGGGCCCAGGAAAATGCTGCCAGAGACAATGACAACTTTGTTGTCACTGACACCCCACTGCACTCCGTGGCTCTGTAGAAAAATGCTATTTGTTTTCCTATCAGGCAGGGAATTTGGAAATAATCAAGAGGGTGCATTCTTTCTAATAGCTTCTTCCTGTAGTTGAGAGTTTCTTTCTTCCATAGAAAGATAAAAACACTTGGCCTGGGATTAAGTTCTTCTATCTTCTGTCACCAAGACCTTAAGAAGTCTGAAGGAGCCCCTACCTCCTCCTGCCGTCTTCTGTGAAATGGTATTTATTGTGTAGTGATCACTTACAAAGGGCTAAGGACAAGAGGAAAACACACCAGCCAATTCCCAAGGAAGGGGGAGCCTGCGTTCTTTGGAAAGCAGATAATTGTTTTTCTTATGGAGGATGATAGTGGTAGATGATGGTAGATTCCACTTCCATAAACTGTACTGGGGGATTTGCGTAGATAGCTATGTGTTCATTGGTTGGATCAAGACTGGGTATCACAAGCAATAACACCACACCCCTGTTCCTGGATCTTCAAATGTTTTGTAATCAAATGTCTACCCTTTGTTTTTGGTTATACTCTCTTTGATTGCTGCTTTGTTCTGGCTGAAGCCTAGTCATCGCTAGCCTCTTTGTCACCTGTATAGGATGGAGATGGTAGTGAGGAAATGGCACAGCTGAGGAAGGAAGGATTCGTTCTAGTTCCCTCATAAAGCATTCAACATCGCCCCTACCCTCCCAACCCTCTTTCCACATAACTACCCCTCCCTCTCTTTTTCCCTAAGGATGTTTGAAAAAGCCTTATTGTTTAACCACACACAGACACACATGTATCATCACACAGTTTAAATGGAGATAACCCTATACAGGGTTAACTTCTCCAAGAAGCCATGGCTGCAGAATAAAAGGCCTAGTGCCCGGTGTGGGATATGTCCTCTCCTTATTAGGCAGAGTTGTCTCAAAGACTCTCTGAAAAAGACAAGGATAGTGCCATTGAATTTGCTTGTTCACCAGAACTTGATGGTAAGATCCTATTGATGTACAATCACACATTTCGGTTACCAGACATGAAAAAAAATGATGTTTTAACTGAGGAGGAAGCTTTGTCTTTGCTAGCTAGCTCTCACAGTACTGGACTGGGAAGTGAGGAGGGGGCGGGGGGAGACCATAATAATCTTCCCTAGCTATGAAACCTGTGAACTCCATTAATGACTAGTTTCGGAAGCTATGCTCAGGGGTGCAGTAGTGGCCTGAATGTTAGGAAGGTAAGCAACCACTTTCTGATTGGGTTTTAAGGGCTACTCCACAGGAAATAATGAATGTCAAGTTTTGTAAATCTGGCCAAGAACCCATGGTTGGGGAACTGACAAGCCACAGGAGTGAACCTATTATTGTTATCACTATAAAAGTGACCTAGTATGAAAATGCCCTCTAGATTAGCGTCTCTAGACCCACAAACTAGTGCAGCTGTTAAAGCTGGTCCCAGGCTTTCCCCTATGCAGCAGACAGCATTTAAGGGAGAAACTCACGACTGGTAAAAACGGGAGTAAGTGTCAGTGAAGTACTTAGCTACAAATGGGATATCTTTATCACTTCTGTCCCCTAGGTCGCACACCTTATCGAAAGACAGGGCAGAAGGAGTTAAGAGCAGAGGTAAAGAAGGACTGGCCTAAAACAGGATCTTTTGTACATGGAATCACCACTTCACTCATGAACTCACAGTGATGCAGTTACCTGCACAAGATCAAACCAGTCAACATTCCAACACGGAGATGGTCTTGACAATACATGACTTCCTAGGGAGAAAGAATTGGTTTTCCAGTCTACAGACCATGTTCCTGTGAATGCCCATATACCCATGTGTATATTGGCAGCATAAACTGGACTCAGTGAATTACTAAGTGAGAAAAAAACGGACACAAAAATGGAAGTAGGTAGTGGGGTGGGATGAATCTGAGAAGAGTTAAGTTATAGGAGGGCTTGGGGATAGATATCGTCCAAATATCTTACAAGCAATTCTTAAAGAATCATTACAAGTATTACACTTCTAAAAAGAGAACATATTTAAAGGATGTTGTACAACACCGTCTGGAGCATGGGCTACTTTGCGATGGAGTGTTTCCTTGTGTTTACAGGAACTAGATTTTGAAATGAAGGAATCGGGCACATAATGACTCTCTTACCATCCTGAGAGAGGCAGGTGCTCTTTCTTTGTTGTTAGTAAGAGTGTGGCTCTCTCTGGGCTGGGTACCATAGGCCTGGCCCTGTTTGTTTTCTGTTCTCACTTCCTGTTGCTCTGTAGTTGACCTGGAACAGGCACTTGATACAACATCATCCGGGAATGCTGCTAGCATTTTTTTTCCCCTCCTTTTCACAGTAGATTTTTATAAGTTCTTTTTCCCTTTCAAAACAGACACTTTTGGCTTATGTTGCATACCCTATAGGTATGTCTGGCTGTTTCTGATGAGTGAGCCATTGTCCTCGTGGTTACTTCCTTCCAAGAAAGTGTCTCTTGCCATGCCATGCATTTCAATCATCTTTATTAGACCACAGCCTGCAAACCTTTAGGGCAAGTCAGAATGGCTCTATCCAATGCCTTCTCTCAGCCCCTGGAAGACAGGCTGAACCAGATCCAGTAGTTCAGATTTCTGTGTTTTTCAAGATTCCTTTAGTGATAATCAAGCATTTTATTTAGAATCGTGTCTTCGGGGAGGGGAACAGTCTCCAGGTGTTGTTTTTCTCCCAGAGACCATCAATCTTGTGGGGACACCACACTAGCAGGACCACTTTGCTTAATGAATGAATGAGACAGAAGAGCTCAGGGCAGGTCAGGCCGATGGTGCTCCCAGACACTGTTCTATTGCATTCCTGGTCCCTTGGAATCTTTCACAACCTTTTGCCATAGAATATTTTTGTTAAGTCGTGCAGTACCACTGTGTACAATTTCATGTGTTTGGTGCTGTTGGCTCTGCTGGGTTCTAGCAGTGGGTGAATGCTTATTTTCTTACAGCTTTGGCCTGGTGCCTCTCTGACATCACTGTTGGCTCTCGAGGAACCAGGCTCCTCCAGAGTCCCCTTTGCTCTTTCCTCTTCTCCCACAGGTCCCCACCAGCCGCTTTGCACACTTAGACTTAGCTGCCTGCACTTGGATGCCCTAGAGCGAGTGCCAGACAGGAAGGCATTTTCCCCAGGGTCCTTGTAATATTTCCCTCTTTCTCTCTGGTTTTGATTTCTCATCTACTCTCTCACTATTAAAAGTGAAGATACTTTATTCTGTGTTTTATCTCAGAGTGATCTGTCCTAGGAAGAGTTAATGGGCAGGCAGTTGAGGACACACACACACACACACACACACACACCTGATAGATGTTCCATGTTTTTTACTAGGATTTTGATTTGGGGACTCAGTTTAGCAGTTGTCAGAGCCCTTTGTACGATGGACTAGGCTGCAGGCCGGCTTGTTTATCAGGGTTTTCTCAAAGGGTAGGGGAACTCTGTGTAGCTCTCAACTTTCCTGGTAATTCCGTTGGAATAGTGGTATGCAGGCTCTTTGAGACAATAGGCACTTTAGAGTTAATTATTAAATTCGTTTTTTGGTGAGTGGTTACCAAGGAAGCATTTCTTTTTTTTTTTCCTTCGGAGTTGGGGACCGAACCCAGGGCCTTGCGCTTGCTAGGCAAGCGCTCTACCACTGAACTAAATCCCCAACCCTGGAAGCATTTCTTATAATAAAAATAAAGCTACCTCTCCAGCATTTGATTTTTTTCTATTCCTTGGACTTCTGAAAAAGTTGGAAATCCCTGACTTCTAAACCTTTATTTTTGTGTGTTAAAAGAAATGAAATGAATTTCTTGTGCATGTGCCAGTGTATGCGTGTGTGTGTGTGTGTGTGTGTGTGTGTGTGTGTGTGTGTGTGTGTGTGTAGCCAGGACAACTTGGAGGAATGTGGTTTCTTCTTCCATCAGGTGCATGCTGGGGATCAAATTCCAGTTGTTGGACTTGACAGTGGCTGTGTCCACTAGGCTATCTGACCAGCTCCACCTTTATTCTTTTTACTGCCTTAAGAGCACCTCTTTATCTATCTCCATGGTATTGTGCTAAGCCTCCATCTTCCTGTCAAGGAATAGCATGTCAGCCTTGACCATGCTCCAAGGTCCTGTTTTCTTCTTTACTCAACCTCTTCCTCCTGCACCGAGTCCTCAGTTGCCTAAGTAGGAAAGCAGATATTTATTCATACAACCAGTTGCATCTCCAAGATTTTTCACTTTATTTACTAAATATCCTTGGAAATAATATTTTTCTGTTTCCCTGGTTATTATTTAGTTCATTTCCTTACTATTTCTTGCCAGAAAAAATGATAAGAGATGTTACCTGATCCTAGACTTGGGGTGTTTGAGCAAGCATCATTACTCTTCTCCCCTGCCTCGAACCTTGAGTATAGCTAGATCCTTGAGTTTTCCATGTGCCTTTGGTGCCTCACCCTCCTCCTCACATGTGTTGTAACTTCTGCTGTTAGTAAGAAATCATGTCTTGCCATTTTCTCTTTCTGATTGGAGCAGTCCTATGTTGAACTCACTCCCTTCTCTTTCCTTAGGCATCTCCTGCCCACTTGAAAGCCAAGCCCAACGTTCTTTCTCATGGAATTTTGTTAATATGGGTTTGTCTGTGGCCCCTTTGTGTAACAAAAATCATATTAAATTGTAGTTATTTGTTTGTGTGCTTGCTTGTCTATAGAATTGGGTCTTTCTCACGAGAGTGATGACTGTATAGTGTCTGACACTCAACAGACAGAAAAAGTTTGTTGAATGAATGGATTTGTGAAGATGATGGTTCTGGTTGTGAGATTTCCCCCATTTATTTATTTATTTATTTATTTATTTATTTATTTATTTATTTAATTATTTGCAGAGCAGAGCATGGTTAAAATTCTCAATTTTATGTATTTAAATAGTATTGGCATTATTTACTATTAGGCTTGTTTTTCTTTTTGCCTTTAAAATGGATACATATTCCTACTGCTGGAAAAATAAGAGTAGAATTTAATATTTAAAAATGTAGAAAATGTTTGAATATGGAGAGGGGTTAGGACAATTGGTGTGGGAGGGTGTGAGGAAATCCAAACCCCAGGAACACTAGAAATATTCAAACTTAATACTGAAATCCATCTTAACCAACTTCTTTATATATTTTAATAGAATATCTCAGTTCTGAATCCTAACCTTATTAAAGATGAGCTTTATATCTTCTAGATTAGAAAGCCTCCTCTCTATGTCAGGAGTGTGAAAGTCACTCATCTGTTAGAATCTGAGGGCTTCCAATCATGATGTTTAAGCCCAGTCAAGGCACGAACAGACTGGGCAAACTGCGTCAGGCAAGATGTCTAGGGTCTCAGCATTGACTTGTGCTTTATTGTGTTGTTCTTTATCTGAACATTTCACTTAATAACATATTTAAATAAGTCAGTTCTAAGTGGATAGCCTGATACTATCATTCATCTAAATGTCCACTGTCTCCTCTCCCCACAAAACATGGCAGGTAACATAACAGGATTCCATGTCATGGAGCAGGCCTTAAGTCTACTCATAACGTGAATGGTTCCATGCCATTTACGGTTGTGCCAGTGATCATATCTTTTCAGGCCTTGCTCCACCTGCAGATCAGAGCATCTCACAGCCTTCCATGGAGAAGCTTCTTCTTGCAGTAAATGGCCATTAGCACAGAACCTTTGACTGCTCACCAGGCAGAGAATAGGAGAATGGAAGTGTCCCTCTCTAAATGGAGCACGTTTACCACATTCTTCCCTCTAAGGCTCAGGAAGCTCTTGGTGGAAGAGGGGGATGGAAGCCTGGTCCATCTTGCCAGCCCCACCTTACTTAACCCCCACCCCTCTAGCAGAGTTCGTAGATAACAAGGCACCTTCATATATATCAACTCATGTGCACAAAACCTATAAAAATTCAAGACAGAAAAAATAATCCCAGTATAGACTGGAGAAAGTGGGCACAAAATTCCACTATTACCTCGAGAGCCATTGGCATTGATAGCTGCTGGGAAGGGAAAAGCCAGTGTTCCTTAGTGATGTCCCCTGATAGGTTGGCCACACATACTCCTACAATTGTAGAGATGGCTCAGAGGTTAAGAACACTTCGGTTCTTCCAGAAGTCCCATGTTTGATTCCCTGTACCCACATAAAATCTAATTCCAGTTCCAGGGGACTCAATGTATTCTTCTGACCTCATTGACCCTCTGCATGTGGCATACCAACATAGAGGCAGGCAACTTTGGCAACACAAACAGGACTTGATGGAAAAAGAAGAGAATGCAGACGACTCAAAGTTGGGTTGGAATAGAGGGGAGGGTGGAGAGGATGATTATGGGAGGAGTTGGGTGTGGATATATTCAAAATGTATTTCTGAAATTCTTAAAGGATTAATAAAAATAGTTTTAAAATAAACACAACAGTTAACACTTAGAAAGACAATAGAATACAAGATGACTGATAGATAAACCAAGGAGACACAATCTGATTATTTTAATAAAAGTGCCCATTTAGGACCCGATGAGACATACATGTTGACTTACAATTTTAACCATTTGTAGATCCTCTTGTTGGCATCTAGTTAACTGTGTCAATCTGTGACCTGAGAACGTGCATTGCAGAATAAAAATTTTGTTGAGGTGGTTTGCTGTCGTTTTCTTGGGATTTATTTAAGTTATGACCTTTTTTGTTGAATATTTCTTTTACTATAAAAATTAATGCTTTTTGCTTGTGTTGAATGGAGTATACATTCCACCTAGTTTCAGTTGATTATTTTGACAGTTCTCGGTTCACCTTCCTTGTTGTCTGTTTTAGTTGTAGGTACAGACTTGGTTGTTAGTTTTTGTTTTTTTTTTTTTTTTTTCTGGAGCTGGGGACCGAACCCAGGGTCTTGAGCTTGCTAGACAAGTGCTCTATCACTGAGCTAAATCCCCAACCGGTTGTTAGGTTTTAAAATCAGTTTTGTCCATGTATTTTAAACTATGTATAGGTGCATTCATATTTATGATCTTAATTTTAGTGAGCTTTTTTTATTAGATGATATTTCTACTTAACTTTGTTGATTTCATTTGTTCTGAAGTTGACCTTGTTTATTATTGGCACACCTATTCATTTCAAATTTATATTTTGACTTAAAGTTAACCTTTGTTGAACTTCAAGGTAGTTGTGGATTTCACATGTAAGTGCATGAATAGTACAGGCAATCATGTGGATTCTTTACATAACAAAATCTGATGGTAGTGTCATATAACATAGTAACACACCAGGAAGTAACACTAACCTACAAATCACCGATCTTATTTAAAAATTCCATTTCTCAGGACTCTGTCAGCCTCTGTACCTTTCTTGTGGTTATGTTTATATTTGTATGCATTTGGTTGGCTGGATTTTTAGTCTTGTGTGTCTACGCCACTATTGAGGTCCAGAGCATTCCATTCTGCTCATATCTCTTGTCTTGGTCTTTTCTTTTTTTTTTTTTTTCTTTTTTTCTTTTTTTCAGAGCTGGGGACCGAACCCAGGGCCTTGAGGTTGCTAGGCAAGCGCTCTACCATTGAGCTAAATCCCCAACCCCTTGCCTTGGTCTTTTATGATCATGTCAACCTCTCTCTTTCCCTGACTCCTGGTAACAACTGAATTTTTTCATTTCTATGATTTTTCCCTTCCTTATATGTATCATAAGTAATGTTATAAAGCATGTGACTTTTTAAGCTGGCCTATTTCCTCCATGTCATCGACTTAGCTAACTTGTTTGTTTTGATAACTTGTTCAGTGCCATTGTTGAGTACTTTTCTAGGGCTTAGTTTCATGAGAACCATCTAAACTGTTTTCTGGAGTCACTGAATAACTTTATATCCTACCTGCAGTGTACATGTGCTCCAGGGTGGTACACAGTTCCCAGAACTTTTTAAGTTCATAGTTTTTTAAGAACTATGCCTTAACTGTTTTGATAGGTAGATTGTGACATCATGTTGTGGTTTTAGTTTTCATTTTGCTGATGGCTAATAATGTTCACATGTGCTTCTTTACTCCTTGGGTGTTTCCCACAGAAATGTCTGATTATGTCTTTTGCTATTTTTCTGTATTCTATAGTGTTTTTATTGTATCTTTATATTTATTTTATTTTTTTAAACAACCTACCCATAAAGACCACCTATAAATATATGTTTTGTCTATGGGGTGTGTGTGTGTGTGTGTGTGTGTGTGTGTGTGTGTGTGTATTTTCATGGTCAAGTGTAAAGAGAGACAGACAAAGAGGGAAAGAAACAACTGAAGGAGTGATGTCTACTGTCCACAATGTTAGCAGACCCCTTCTAAGTTCCCTGAGCTAAATAGCTTACACTTATGGCTTTGCCACTCCTGCAGCCTCACTCCTGTCCAGCTTTGCCACAGCCTCCCTTCTAGCACTTATTCCTGGGTTCCAGCTAGATTAGCTGTGTCCAGAGGCCTATGCTGCTAGTTTGGTCCTGGTTTGGGTTCCTTGGCCTTCCATGATTTGTTATTCGCATCCCCGAGTTTCCCAATCACTATCCAGTTTCTTCTGTTCAGGCTTGGTCGTTCTCTCTAGTGGAGAGACGAGTACAGTTGTTTATCACATCTGACCCAGAAACCAGAGCCCGGCCTGCCCTAAGTGAGAGGGGACAGCTGCTTCCTTCTCCTCTAAAGCAATCAGCCAGCCATGGGGACCATCGTTATATGGTCATGTGCTCTACATGGTTTTAAGTATACTGTATTATGAAATATAGGTGTGTGTGTGTGTGTGTGTGTGTGTGTGTGTGTGTGTGTGTGTGTGTAATGATAATGGAGACATCTGTAAAGCAGTAAACTAAAAAGGAACATGACATATATCACACACACACAGTGACAGTTCAGGCAGTCTTACCTCAGGGCAACTCTCCAAATGTTATAGAATTGTCTTCTACTCAGGGACCACCACTCTGTCCTTAGTCTGCTGTTTCTATTGGCAAGGCCATTCCAAGGATGTGTGCGCTTCGTTTTTGAGACAGAAATTTTACTTCTTCTGCTTCCATGTTTTACATTCTAGGCAATTAAGAGACAGAGAACTCATCGTAGATGTTCGGGAATTAGAAAACTAGGAATATTTGATCTGTTTTTCAAAGGGAACCAATGCAGAGCGTGTGTGGTTGTGTCTTGAGTCATGAGTCACTCGTGGAACCTGATCTTTTTCATGTATGTCCAACAGGAAGGGGTGGAATGAGGGAACTGGGTTACAACTCTTACAAAGGCAGGAGACACAGATGAATGGCAGAGGCAGAGGTGTTACCCAGATGGCGCTCGGATTGTCACTGGCAGAATGCACTGGCCCATCAGCAGCCACAGGAGCCTGCAGTTCTTTGTTCTGCTGCAGATGCCCACCTGTTAAGACTGTGAAGTAGCTGCCCAAGTCAAAAGCCCATGTCTCACACCATCTTTCAGTTTCATATAAGCACCTCTCTTCAAGAGAACCTTCACTTAGAATCCTGTTGGCCAAGGCATCTGATACACATAGGTTCCAGGTTTCAAGCCCTTGACTGCTTAGAGTCTAGGGAAAAAAAAAAAAAAAAAAAAAAAAAAAAAAAAAGGAGGGGGTCCTGGTTCTTATTATAAATGCATAGCTCAGGGCCATCTCTTCATTTGGCTTTAATTGTATCATGTGTCTGGTAAACAAGATTCTCGGCTGCATGAAATGGAAATAGGTTTCATATTCATTTAGAGTCAGTAGACTGTGGCACAGCTCTTGTGTTTGCATAGTGTTCTTTTCATGTAATGCTAACCTAAATACCAGGCCCCCACCCCCTTCCAATGGTCTTATTTGCCTCTACTCAGTTCCAGTGGCACCAGCTGAAGAATGTGGACTCTTTTCCTCTTTAGTTCTTGAGCTAGGGGAATTGAAAACTGTATTCCTTGGCTGGGGAGATGGGGTTGGTTGTTAAGACCTGAGTTTAATCTCAAGACCCATGTTTTTAAAAAAGCCGAGCCCGGTGATTGTAATCCCAGTCTAGGAGAAGTAGAGATAGGAGGATACCTGGGCTTTGATGTCCAACCACCCAAGCATGTTTGGTGAGTTCCATGCAAATGAAAGACCCTATCTTAAAAACAGTGTGCTGCACCGGAGGGAAGAGAGCCAGGGTTGTCCTGTGACCTACACGCATGTATGCACACGGGCACACAGATCACCCACTGATATATGAACGCACATCACATCCACACAGTGTATGACTCTTGATGCTGGTCATTGTATCTAACAGGTGTCTGCCTTTGATGAGCAAAGTTGGAATTTGTGAAAAATGAGACCTTTGAAGGCCTAATTACATGCAGATCAGTCAGTTGCCCTCTGTGCAGAAAGCTCCTGTGTGTAGTCTGTGCGTTTCTTGTTAATGGAATCAGACCAGACATTTCCATCTCATCTCTCCAGATGCAGGGGAGACAGATCAAAACATTCTATAAACACACAAAGGAAGGAAAAATCACCCTATTGCCTGAATAAGTGACCTCAAAGGGCCATCTGTCGAACATGATTCCCAGTGCTTGGCGCTTTTGGGGCATGGTGGATTCTTTTAGAGAAGGACCCTATTGGGAGGTGGTAGGTCATGAACTGAACATAGCTTTGATGGGTATGTTGGGACCCCAGCTCCTTCCTCTCTTTTATGCACTGGCTGATGGGAGGTGAGCAGCTTTCCCCACCATGTGCACCCCACTGTGAGATGCGGCCTTGCCTTTGACTCCAAACCTCCAGGCGAGCTTGCTGGACAGAAGTCTAGAAAATTGAGCCAAAAGGTACTTTCCCTCTTTTCACATTGCATTATCTCAAGTATTTGTTACGTGCAAAGAAAACTAACAGGTCTATGTTCCCCCTGCTCTCCAGCTACTTGAATACTTGGAATGTTTTGCTGTGTTCTTCTCTGATCTTTTTAAATCATACTTTTAATGTTATGAGTAGCTTTGAATAGATCATTGGATTTTCATTAGTCTTCTTTTTAATGCTCTGTAGTATTTCACTAACTAGTTTTATGCTCTGGTTCACATTCCTCTGCCAGTACATTCCTGCTTTACCCTTGCAAACAACTCTGTGTAGCATGCTGTGGTAAATGCTGTCACACCTGTAATGTAAAAGTCTAGAATCTGCTAGGGTCAAGTAAACATAGCATTTCTTTTCCTTTAAATTTAACTTTAAAGGACAATGTTCAATTGATTCTTAATTTTTTTCATTTAGTCAGGGCTTAGGTTGTTTTTAGGGCTTTAGTGATCACCCTCAAGACTTCCATGGGGAAGACAGTTTAAATTATACATATATAGAATATTGTTGTTATTAATATTCTCTTGTGTCTGTCCTGTTTTTTCCTTCCTGACTGAACATCGCGTTGGTGTAATTCAAGATGTTACCATTTTCATTTTAGTTGTCAAATGATGCAGCCGGAGCAGGAAATGTCCTCCTCAGGCTCCTGTACTGGGAGCTTGTTTGCCAGACAGGTTTTAACATTATTGGATCACGGGGGTTTTCAATTCACAAATCAATTAAGCAACTGATGGATTTATAATTTGACAGCAAGTTGAAGGGCGAGCCATGTGCTGAGGGGGTGCCTAGTGGGAGGAGTCAGATCAGTCAGGCTGGCCTTGGGTCTAGTGTCTCACCCTGGCCTCTCTCTGCCCTCTCTGTTTCTTGTAGGATTGCTTTCCCATGCTGTGTTAGCTGCTTTGCCACAGGCCCAAAGACAGGCTCAAGCCATGAGCCCAATCCCTCTTCCTTTTAAATGTGTTTGCCACAGCACCAACAGTGTAAGGATTACACTGCCTAAAATCCAATGGTATGAGTTCAGATACTTATTAGCTATGTCAGTGGCCATTGCTTAATTCCAGGTTTTGCTGTTGCTGTGAAGATCGTTCTATGAGTCTCTTGAGTGTAGATGTAATGACACTTTCCTTTTCAAGGAAAGAGAGGATTTTTTTGGGCTCACAGTTTGAGGCCACATAGTGTGTTATGAACAGGAAGATTTATGGTAGAGCTTCTGGTAGTAGGAGCTTGTGGCTGAAGCTCCTTATATGTGGCCCTGGAAGCAGAGGCCAGTCAGGAAACCTTCTCATGCTGTAAAAGCCCATATAGTGCCGGAGAGATTGCTCAGTGGTTATGGTGTTTGCTCCTTTTCTCTCAGCGGACAAGAGTTCAGTTTCCATAGCTCACACACTTAGTGGTTCATAACTACCTGGGGATCTGCTCTAGGGCCTTGGATGCCCTCTTCTGCCTCCCCCAGAGACCCCTGCACATATATGTGTGAGCACACACACAGATACACACACACACACACACACACACACACACACACACACACACACACACACACACTTACAGAAAAAAAAAGGAAAAAAAATCTTATTTAATAAACCATCAAGGCCCAACTACCCCCAGTGACCTACTTCTTCTACCAGTTAGGTCAGAGCTCCTAAAGGTTCTGTAACCTCCCTAGGCCATCAGCCACAGGCCTAGTGTTAAATACAGGAACCTGCGGCGACCTTCCAAGACCCACCATGATATGTGCCCTTGTGTTTTTTGGGCTTCGCAGAGATTGCCATGTCCTGTTTGGATGAGCATTTTCAAGTTCTCCCTTTCTTTCTTTCTCTTTCTTTCTTTCTTTCTTTCTTTCTTTCTTTCTTTCTTTCTTTCTTTCTTTCTTTCTCTCTCTCTCTCTCTCTCTCTCTCTCTCTCTCTCTCCTCTCTCTCTCTCTCCTCTCCTCCTCCCTCCTCTCTCCCTCTTTCTTTCTTTCTTTCTTTCTTTTTTCTTTCTTCTTTCTTTCTTGAGTTCTGTGTTGTTCTAGAAGCAGCAGCTCTGTGCTGTGTTGCTTCCCTTCGCCCATTACCTGCCTCATGGTTTTGCCCTGTAGCTGTGGTGCCTTTTGATGAGCAGGTGTCAGTGTTCCCTAGTCAGATTCATCAACCTTTCTCTCACAGCTTGTCATTTGTTTTCTCTGTAGGATCTTTTGGTTTTTAATTTCTAAATGATAGAGTGTGTTTCCTATGTTATCTTTCTGGATGCTTTATTGTTTTATCACAATTAGATTTTCTGTCAGCCTGGAATTGGCTTCATGTATGCCGGGAAGTAAAGATTTTCCTTACAGATGGATAAAAATATAGATTCAAGGTTTTGTTGTACGTAGCGTCTTAGCATTCTTTCTTAATTGCCTTTGCAAGGTTGGTACTTGAGAGCCATGTCATTGAACTACAGTTTCTTTAAATTGTACAATAATATTTTAAGTCTGTTGATACTTTTGTGTTGAGCTGCATTCATAGGTGTTTGTGAGCACATGTGGCCTGTCGGCTGCAGGTTGGACACACCTGCTAAAGCAGTGCTTCTCAGCCTGTGGGTCAGGACCCCTTTGGAGTGGAAGAACCCTTTCACAGGGTTCCCTAAGGTCATTGGAAATCACAGATATTTACATTATGATTCGTAACAGCAGCAAAATTACACTTAGGAAGTAGCAATGAAGATAATTTTTTGAGGAACTGTATTCAAAGGTCCTGGCATTAAGAAGGTTGAGAACCACTGTGCTAGGGCGTCACAGGCCAAGTCTTACTCTGAGTGCCTGTGCCTGCCCTTTTGATGTAAGGGTTTAGTGGGGATGTCAGTTCATACCTATTAGACCAAAACCACACAGTAGTACCTACCGCTTTCACATGACTTCAGTGAATTTGACATTCAGGTCATGGTTCCACACACGTGACTCACATTGCTAGATTCCAGAGCATCACCCCAAAGCTCATGTCATGTGATTAGCTTGTCATAATTCACAAAGCAATTAAAAAACACACCAACGTGATTTTCCGGCCCTTACTCTCAGCTCTTGCTTAGCTCTTCTTCAGTCTACAACTTTACGAGCACTGCCTGAGTGCAGATAGATTAGCTCAGTCACCGTTATTCCTCCTTTTGACCAGGGGTTTGGTAGGATTTCTGGCTGATTTTCTGTCAACTTGACACAGCTGTAGTCATCAGAGAGGACGGAGCCTTAGTTGAGGAAATGCTGCCATGAGATCCAGGTGGAAGGCATTTTCTCAATTAGTGATCAATGTGGGGAAGCCCAGCCCATGGTGGGTGGCCCATGGCTGGGCTGGTGGTCCTGGGATCTGTAAGAAAGCAGGCTGAGCGAGCCATGGGAAGGAAGCCAGTAAACAGCACCCTCCAATGGCCGCTGCATCAGCTCTTGCCTCCAAGTTCCTGCTTTGTGTGAGTTCCTGTCCTGACTTTGGTGATGAACAGCAAGGTAGAAGTGTAAGCTGAATAAACTCTTTCCTCCCTAACTTGGTTTTTGCTCATATTGTTTTGTTGTAACATTAGAAACCTCAACTATGACAGGAGAGTGAGCTTTTAATTCCTTAATGTGAAAGAGATCTATGGAAAGTTGTGGGGTGCATAAGTCTTGGTTTTGAGTTGGTTCTGGTGCTACATATCTGCAAGGAAGCTGAGACAGGAGGATTGCCTAGTGTTCCAGGCCAGAATGGGCTACAGAATGAGATCCTGTTTCAAATCCCACATGGAAAAAAGAGCAGATCTGTCTAATGCACAAAGTGGCCTTTTAAAACCAGCCACGGGGCAGCTTTGAAAGTGGACTAAGAGGACTCAGGCAGTTTTATTTCAGGAAACTGACTTTAAAACCATCCATTTCCCCTCCGTATATGTGTATCCTGTAATTTTGCTTTTGAAACCTTCCAGCTCCGTCACCAATAAGCATTGGTGCATCGTATTTTCTCATATCCCAAGATGAACTTTCAGGAGAGAATAAAGAATTGACCAAAATTTGCTACATTTTAAAAAAATAGTGATGGAAAACAAGATGAAAGACCCGGCACACAGCGCTCTGTAAGGGCTGAGGGCTTTCCTCTCTGCACAACTTGGCCCACGTGAGCTCACAGTTTTGCTAAAGCTTTAACTAAATTGTTTAGACATCTCTAATGGTTGGGTATCCATCTACTGTACCCAGCTGATTCATGTGCTAGATTTCCAAAGAACAGTCCTTTAATTACTTTGTATGAAGCGAGAGTGGCTAATTTTGTGCTAACAATTGCTGTGTGAGGTTCTCAGCAGCGTAGGGAGATAAAAAAAAAATATCAATTTCCACAAGAAAAGAGCTCACGATTCTGTGAAATACAGAGGAACTCCGTTCCATAACTGCTCCAGCTACAACACTGGCAATTTATGAAGCCATTTTTCCTTTTATTTTCTTCCACAAACCATGCAGCATGTTATGAAGACAGGAATATTATGGTTTTGAAAGAAGGAAGCAGAGGCTCGGGGATTTTGAGGACTTGGGCCCAGAGGCATTCAGTAAGAAAGTGGTAATAATAAGAACCCCAGTGTGTTGAGTGTGCTGGGCTTTCTGAGCAGTTTTAGAAGTGCTTTCCACATATTAAAATTTTAAATGTTCACATTAGTCCTGGGAGGGAGGTACTATTATCATCACATTTTACTCCTGGGGGATGCCAAGGCACAAACATGCTAAATAACATATTTGAGATCATGGTAAGTGTGGAGCCCAGATGTACTTGGCCTGGGTTTTTTGTTACAGTGATGTAGTCCTTACCCACGCATTTGGCTTTTAGTTCAGGACTCTGGATACTCTCAGCAGTGCCATATGATTGTGTAGCTCATGAGGATGAGTGTGGAGTTGGGTAGTCCACCTGGTTCAGTGGTCACAACCATTAGTGTATGTTTTAACCCAGTGTCTAACACTGGGCAGATGCCTCTTGACCAGATCTGAATTCAAATCTAATTCCATTTTCACGCCTTGTCTTTGTTTCACTCCTCACTCCCCTGGGGCCATTGTTGCTACTGGGTCTACCTCCTTGGGACTTCATGGTCATTTGTGTGTCAGACTGCCCTGTTCACCATCTGCTTCTTCAGAAGGGTGTGTAGGTGGTACCCGTGACTGGCAATGCCCTTCTGAAAGCCATTCATTGTTCTGTTGAACAGTCCCACATGACTCTATGGATTCTGTCTTCTCACACCTGAGTATGTGTGATGCTTTGAGGCAACAGTTCTTGTTTTGTTTTTGATGCTGTCTGTCTGTCTGTCTTTGTATAGTGAGTGTGTGCCATGGTGCTTGTGGAAGTCAGAGGACTTTTTTTAAAAAAAATTTATTTATATCGCAAACCCTGCTCCCTTTCCAGGTCCTTCCTTCACAGAGTCTCTTCCCCTATTGCTTCTCCCTTCTCCTCTGAGAGTGTCTTCCTCCCCATCCCCAAGGACATCATGTCTGCCAGATTCCACTTCTCAGAGGACAACTTTTTTTTTTTTTTAGATTTGTTTATTTTATGAGTACACTGTCTCTGTCTTCAGACACACCAGAGGAGGGCATCAGATCTCATTACAGATGGTTGTAAGCCACCATGTGGTTGCTGGGAATTGAACTCAGGACCTCTGGAAGAGCAGTCAGTGCTCTTAACCGCTGAGCCATCTCTCCAGCCCGACAACTTTTTAAGATTCAGTTCTCTCCTTCTGTTCTGTTCTTTGAGGTAGGGCTCTATTGTTTCTGTAGCTATGTGGGACAGTCTTCTAGTAAAATCTTCTGTTTTACCATAGCGTGTATGGGACTAGGATTGAAGACTGGACCCATGGCACCCAATTTGTTGCACATATGTTTTGGGGATGCACTCAGGTGGTCAGAGTTGTGTGGCAAGCATGTTTGATCCACTGACCCGTTTAGTCCGCTGGAGGCAAGCTTTAATACCCTTGATTTTCAAGTCTGTTTTAGAGTCTAGCTTGGTTTCAAATGCATACTCTTTTTGCGTTTACCTCGCCGAGGGGAGCATTTCTTTACCTAAGTGCTCAAACCTGATTCTGTTTTTTTTTTTTCCCCCTATACCTATTTTTATTGTTTTCGTTCTGTTGAGACAGGCTTTCTGTGTGTAACAGTACTGGCTTAGAACTCAATTTGTAAACTAGGCTGGCTTCCAACTCACAGAGATCTGTCTGCCTCTGCCTCTTGAGTGTTGAGATTAAAGGTGTGAGGCACCATGCCTGGCATAGTATATCCATCTTAAAATTGGCTTATTATAATTGTCTAAATAATATGTTTTTGTTTTGTTTGTTTTGTTTTGTTTTGTTTTGAGATAGGTGGCCTGGAATTCAGTTTGTAGTTGAGCCTGACCTTGAACTTCTGAAACTCTTCCTCTGTCTCCCAAGAGTTGGGATTATAGACAAGAGCTATCATGCCTAATTAAAATGCCATTGTTTTTATTAGCATCTAATTTACTTTTTTGGTATTTTGAGGGGCATTGAGATTATTTTTCTTTTAACTCTATCCATTTCTAAACACAAGGATCTACATACTATTTCCCTTTAATTTTAAAAGACATTTTATAACCTTTTATTGAATTTCTAAAACTTTTTACTGTGACTTTCTGTGGTAAGACATTCTTTTTTCCCCACTACATTTCTTTGTTATTTGAGCCAAGTAAGACTCACAGTGCAGCCCAGCTGGGCTTGCAACTTACGTACTTCAGGCTGGTCTCAAATTCATGGCAGTCCTCTAGATCGGCCTCAAATTCATGTCAGTGTTCCTGCCTCAGTCTCCCAAGTGTGAGGATGAAAGGCATGACCTACCATGCTTAGCCCTTCTACTATATGTAGAATTGTTTAAATTTTTTATCTGAATTATAACTCACTTACTTAAAAATTTTCAATGCTTTTGAGTTTTTAACACACTTGAGACCCTAATTAACTTCTAGTTAATTCTAATAAATTTTAGGTTATGTGGATTTATTGTATAGACAATTTATACTTTTTACTATTTTACTGTTTTATAATTTATACTTTTTACTCTTTTACTATCTTTGCTATTATTACTGTTCCTTATTCATTACTTTATGTCATTGGATAGAACTTTTACTACATTGTTCTCCTGTTCACAGGGCAGTATCTGTTAAACTATGCATTCTGATACATTGTTGTATGTTTGTGTAGTACAAATCTATTTTATACTCATTGAGTAGTGAATGTAGCACATTTGTAGGTGTAATTCATCAGTCTTTAAACATATATTTTTATCCTCCCTTCTCCCCACTCTCTCCCTCCCTCTTTTCATTCCCATTCCTGTCTTTCTTCCTTTCTTTCCTTTCTCCCCTCCCTCCTTCTCTTCTGTAATTTGTTCTCTTTAACAACTAAACAATGTACCACTGTAGAGTATACTGAGTGTACAATATCCCACTGGTAAGTTTTGCATCTGTAAACAGTGTTAAAAATTGAATTAATCTATAAATTAAATGCATTGTAGCCACCGCACATATATTTATACATTTGTATTATGGTTTAAGGAGAGTCAAACAAGACTCTCAGGAAAAAGATCAACTTCAAATGCTATGTGTACTCAATCACATACTAGTAGAGGCAATCTTCATGTGCTTATCATCCAGCCGTGACCAATTAATGGCTCATCCAATTTCCTGTGTAACCATATATGATCCCCTTCTGCAAATGGGCTGTTTACAAGTCCATCCCAGATATTATGACATTCGTCCTGAAATATTTCACAGCTTACCTTAAGAATGTAAAGTCTGCTTTTAGAAACTCAAAAATACCATGATATTTTTAACAATTAGCAGCAGTTCCCTAATTGTGGCACAGGTACATATTTTCTCACATGTCTGACTCAGAAAGTTTTCTTTACGTCTTTCTTTTAATACAGATGCAACTAACACCTCATTGCAGCTAGTTAATCTGTCCACAGGTCCCACCTTTCCTCTCTTTCCTCTTTCAGCTCTTCTGTTGAAGAAAGCCTGCTATGAATTTTCCGTGTTTTTTTTTTTTAAGGTTTGCTAATGACATCTTGCTCTTTTATTCTTTTTATGTCCTGTAAACTGGCAGATGGTTGTCAAGCTGTGCTGTCCAGTTAGATGCCCACTAGCCCTGTGTAACTCCCGTACACTAGTTAAAGAGAAATCAAGGTGCAAATTGAGTTTCTTAGTGGCCTTGGGAACATTTGGGCAGCTGAATGGCCACATGTGGCAGTGGGGACCCTATGGACAGCATCATTATAGTAGCTTGATATAGAGGCTGGCTGGGAAGTCTGGTTTCTTTCTCTCCTCTTTCCACAGCAAGAGCAACTTCCTGGTGACATTGCCCTCTTTCATCCCTGAGAGGGAGGGATGAACAGTATATGCGGCTGATCACAAAATGGCCACAGAGTGTTTGCTGACTTTCCCTGGTCCAGTTCTTTCCCTGATGAGAATCTCCCTGCAACCTGAGCCAGTGCTCCCACAAAGGGAGTCGGAGAGGGGGCTGGTAGGGGAGCAAATAACAGTCTCCTGTAATCAGCATTTTATTACCATCCTCAGGAAGTAGGAATGGGAAAAAAAAAGTGGGTTGGAGCAAGGAAAGTTAATTATGTGAGGTTGTTTGACAGGAAATTACTAAATACAAACAGACAGAAGAAGCACATTTGAAAGCAGGGTAGGAAATCTCAAGTCACTCCACTGGGTGCATTCAGACCCCAAAGCAAGTTCTGAAAATAGTAGATTAAACAAAAGCTATCTTATCTGGTAAAAGCTTTTCAAAGGCAAGGGGAATTTATATATTGGGCAGCTCGTCTTAAAATAAACTGATGTTGTTGATAGTACTGCAAATTTAATTGTGGGAAATCCCCTTCAGATGTCTAAATTTATTTTGTAAATGTTTTGAATTTATTTTGAGTTTGACATTTCAGCCCTGTGAAGGAAGGTGTGTGTGTGTGTGTGTATGTGTATGTCTAAGTGTCTCTGTGTGTCTGTCTATTTATCTGTGTCTTTCTATATTCATTGCATCTCTGTGTGTGTGTCTGTGTATATGTGTTTGTATGACTGTATATATATCTATGTGTGTATGTATGACTATGTGCGTATCTGTGTCTAAGTATGTGTGTATTAGTGTGTGTGTCTCTGTGTTTATTTAAATGTATATTCATTTCACCCTGTAAAATCATGCATATCTGAATTAAGTGAAAAGTATTTATAGTTATGTTCCTTTGCAAAATCTCAACATTCTTGTGAGCTTACTCTTAATAGTAATTCCAAGGCCGCTGTATCAGCCAACGACAAAGAACCGAGAAAGTGTTATCTCAACTATTTACTTCGAAACTTTATATATTTGAAGTATTTTACTTTTTCTGTAACTATTAGCTTCATGTTATTTCACATGGCTATGAAGTAAATGGACATTTTGATGATTTTTTGCAATTAAACAGTGTTTTCCTTTAAAGGACTGAGTAACTGGGACATGGAGCTTTCTACCCTGATTTACATCTGGCCTTGTAAGGGTCAGCTTCTGGAATCTCAGAAGGGGAGAAGAGAGAGGACTGCTGAATAACCTGCCCCTTTTAATGAAGGCTGTCATTTTTGAAAAACTAAAAATCTATATGCATGGACAAGCACATATGGACATAATTATCTATGGCTTTTCTAAGCAAAAGATGAAGACAGCTTATTTTCTGAATCTTTATAGTGGGATTCTTTAAAGGCACTTTTTTTTAATAGTTGAAATGAGTTATATCATAGAAACCGGACGGCTGGAAAGTTGCACAGTCTGTGGGTAAAGTTACACATTCCATGCTAGTTCAAAGAGACAGCAGTATTTTGAAAATATCAATGGAGCTCAAAGTCTGCATTCCTTTTGAGGGGCCAGCACCTGTGGGAGGAAGGCATGCTGTTCCCATTTGACCTTCGGCTGGGTAGCAGGGCGGGGTACTTCAGAGTTTGTAATGGTTATGTAGGGACTTCTCTATGTGCCAGTGTCTCCTCAATGCACCTGCCCTGCCCTGTGGTCAGAGGGGAAAAACAAGGCGACGGGCAGAAGTCATCCAGGCATTCTTCCCACCCTGTGCTGCTGAGAGCTTGTATTGCGTACCGCCTAATCCCAAGGTGGGTGGAGGGTGGAGACAGGATATCAGCCACCAGCCCTCTGAGCAGTCGCATTGCCATTTCCCGGGCCCCAGGAAAGCCCAGGCAGAGAGATTGCACACTTAGCCCCAGTCCTCTGTGAGTAGTCGTCAAGAATAAAAACTTCACTGATGTTACAGATGGGTTCTCCTCATGCATGAATAATTCCTGAGCTTCGAATTAGCTGCCTGGAGTGGTAATTCCCCTCCTTTAGGCCACTCGTATTACTCCAACAGTTGCTTGTAGTTTCTGAAGAACCAAATACACAATTCAGTAGCTCTATGTGGAATATTCCTTCTGAATAAAGCGGGGAGTTAGCCCCCAAAGTTGTCTGTGCCCGTGATTCATTGGTCGTGCATTTTTTTATTCCACAAACACTTCTTTCTGGGTTGTCTGAGATAAAGTAGGGCATGAGGTGAAGGCTGGAAGTGAGTAGTTGGTTGACATACAGATATACACATGCTCAAACATAGACTCACACATACACACATACATAGACTCATACACAGGCACACCAACCCTGGACATGAAGTTGAGGCTGGAAATGCATCCTTGCCCCTCTGCATGGTTTTAGTCATATTGCCATGTAATTCTTTATTCCCTGGCTTTTTCCCCCTGTAAGTTACTGTAAGTTAAAGAGTTTTTCTAGATGACTCACAGACTTCTTTTCAATGTCCATTTTATTTTGCATGCATTCTTTGGTGGTAAAATGGCTGTCTGTATTATTTATCTGTAGCCATCCATCTATCTATTTGGTTTATCCAGACAGGATTTCTTCTCTGTGTACCTCTGGCTGTGTTGAAACTCCCTCTGTAGACCAGGCTGGCCTCAAACTCAGAGATCTGCTTGCTTCTGCCCCAGTGCCAAGTGGTTTTATTTAATTTTCTTTTAACATTTATTTTTATAATGTGTGTTTGAGAGTGAGTGGGAGGGAGGGAGGGATGGAGGTAGGGAGGGAAGGAAGGAAGAAGTGAAGGAGGGAGGGAGATGAATGTGTAGGTACCAGTGGAGACCAGAAGAAGGTGTTGGATTTTCTCGCACTTGCCTCTTGGTGTCTTTTATAGGTGCTGGGAACTGAACTGAGGTTCTCTGTAAGCCCAGCAAATGCTCTCAATCTTCTTTCCAGCTCTGGCTAAATATTTTTATCTCTGGACACAACTTGGTGCTTCTGTGAACGTATGACTATGGCTGGAGCAGTCGAGCAGCTTAGCTGTGTGTGGGAAGGTTAGAATCAGTGCTCGGATATCCCCAGGGCTACTTTCCCTCAGTTTCTGTGTATCCTCAAATTCTTCCTGCCTCCCATATGCATGCAGCTTCCTGAGACTCGCTACAGCATGGGTTTCCACAGATGTTGGAAAATCTTCAAACTGTGCCGAGGTATGGTCTTAAACACAGAAGACCATTGTTCTGTGTGTTCCTTTGCTGAACTCCAACCCTGAGGCAGCTATGGTGATTTTTCCTTGGCTTTCTGAACTCCAGAACTGTAGTTCAGATCTGTATTGCTTAAAATGAGTCCTCCACATTCAGTATCCCTGGTAATGTCAGTGGAATCAGCCACTGTGTCTAGTGTCCGTTTTGTAAACAAGAGTCACACTGGAACATGGACAGGTCCTTCTGTTTATGTCCTTAGCTGTTTATGGGCTATAGGACACAGCTAACTCAGCAGTGCACAGTCTGCCTCACAGAGCCCAAATACTCGCTACCTATCTCATCTTCACAGAAACATAAAAACTGAAAAGCGCTCGCCCCTAAATATATATTTTTATTTTTTTAAATTTTTTTTTTTTATCTTTTTTAAAGATTTATTTTGGGCTGGAGAGATGGCTTAGCGGTTCAGAGCACTGGCTGCTCTTTAAAAGGTCATGAGTTTAATTCCCAGCAACCACATGGTGGGTTACAACCATCTGTAATGGGATCTGATGCCCTCTTCTGGTGAGTCAAGGACAGTGTGGTCATATGCATAAAATAAGTCTTTAAAAATTATTTTATGTATATGAATACACTGGAGCTATTTTCAGACACAGCAGAAAAGGGCATCAAATCCCAGTCAAGATGGTTGTGAGCCATTGTGTGATTGCTGAGAATTGAACTCAGGACCTCTGGGAGAGCAGTGTGTGCTCTTAATCTTTGAGCTGTCTCTCTAATCCTTTTTCTTTTTTTTCCCAAAAGACATGATTTTACTGTAAAACCCAGGCTAGCCATGAACTCATGGCAATCCTCCTGCCTCATTTTCCCATTAATAGAATTACAGCAGTATGCCCTACTCTAGATTTTAAGATATGTTACATGACCTTTCTTTTAGAAACTAATAGTTTAGCCCACCCTGTGTGGTGTGTGTGTGTGTGTGTGTGTGTGTGTGTGTGTGTGTGTGTGTGTGTGTGTGTGTGTACACCAAAGGTTGACACTGAATGTCTTCCTCAATTGCTTTGGATCTTACTTTTTGATAGGGTCTTGCACAGAACTTGGAGCTCACAGATTCCTCTGCGATGGATGGCCAGCAGGTTCCATGGTCTCTGGTCCTCACTTCCCCAGTTCTGGGGCTAGAATTGCCATAGTGCTGCTTTTCTTCCCATGACGGGTGCTGGGGATCAAGCTCAGACCCTCACGCCTGTAGAGCAAAGCACTTTATCAGCCGAGTTCCCTCTCCTTCTTGTCTGAGGAAGGGGAATTATCAGTGTGTAATGTTTATGATACCGCCCTGTAGAGAATAGGTGTGGCAGACACACCCTCAGCCCTGTGCACAGCCAGGCAGCCCACATTACTGCTGAACGTTTTTGTCTCACCGGGTGCCTGGTCCCATGGAACATGAGCTCTTGTCAGATGAAGTTGAAGGTTCCATCCATGGGTCGTGAGCCCAACTTAGCATCCGTCCAATGGCACTTTGATTTGAGACTTGCCTCCAGAAATATAAGGAATCAATTTCTTTATTTGTAAAGTACCCAATCTAGGGAATCTAAGGTTTTGTTTTTGTGTTTTGTTTGTTTTGTAGCAGTAACAGACTCACACTAGTGATGTGTTTTTCTGTAGACAGGGGCGTCTGAAGCCTCTGAAGATGGTTCATGGGTTGCAGCCCACCAATATTGAGTGGTGGGACCCAGCCATCACAGTCTGACCTCACCCACCTCAGAGTTCTCCCCTAAGCTCTGGCTCCTTGGACACTAGAAACACTAGGCAGATAGCTTCCATTTGAAAGGTAAGGTCAGTGCAGTACCTCACAGAGCAGATGTTCACCATCCCCCCTTCCCCCTTTCTCAGACTTTTTTGTTTCTGGGGCCCTGCCTTCCTTGGTGGTGTCTACCCCTTCCTGAGGCATTTCATAGCACCCTTTCCTTCTTCCCAAGGGATTCTATAATTATTAGAGATAAAGGCAGGAAGTCTGTAATGAAGTACCAACTCTTCGGTGTGCCAGATTCTCTCTCTCTCTCTCTCTGTCTGCCTCCTCCATCCCCCTGCCCCCGCCACACAGACACAGACAGACAGACAGACAGACAGACAGACAGACACACACACACACACACACACACACACACACACACACACACACACATCAAAGGGCAGTCCCAGGACTGTGTTGGTGAGGGCTCTTTGCCCAGGCAGCCCACATCCTGTCCCTCGGCAGCAGAGATAGGCAAAGTGGGGGCTCAGCACACTTTTCAGGGATGCCGCTTTTGCCCAGGATTCCAGAACGCTGCCTGGCTGTATGGGAATGTTAGCTCACATCTGTTCATAAACAGCTCCAGGAGGCCTGGGTTAAATTACTACAGACCACTGCCAGCCCTTCCCCAGTAATCCTCTAAAGATGGCAGGTAAAGATAGACCGAGGACGGGCTGGGCCCTGTCTAACAGCCCTGTATCAAATAGCCAGAGAGCTGGGGGGTTGCGTTCCTCCAGGAATACCCTAATCTTGATTGTATTGTTTTTCCTGTCCCAGAAGGGAGGGTTTACTCAGGGAGGTGGGAGGAGAGTCAGTGCAGGGGTTGCTGGCACCCTGTAAGGAAAACCCACAGACGGCTAGTTCCATTTGGAAGCCTCAGCAGAAATGGGCAGTGGACAGCCATGTCCCTCTTCCTAATCGTTCTTGCAACTGTTGGACACACACAGGCTGGCAAGTGTCCTGGAGCTGCAGGGAAGGGGCTGCTATCACCGGGGAGGAGAACTGACTTTGGGCTTTGTGGAGTTCTGGAATCCTTATCTGGAGTGCAGACAGGGCAGGTGACCACAGGTGGGACAGGGGTGCGTGTGACCCCTCTCCTGTTGTGTTGGCCGCACTCAGAAATGTCCACAACAGCTCTGGGATTTATACTTCCTGTCCGGCCTCTCAGGGCTTCTGTGGATATACTTAGCAATTACAATGCTGGTTTGGGAATTTCCCTAGGAGGGGCCAGGACTTGTTTCCAAAATAACACCTTTCAAAGCAGCCAGAGCCTTTAAAAAATTAGATAATTGTGTGATATTTATAAAACGAATTACATTGTGTTAACAATGTCTGTGCAGATGGTTCCGAGGCTGCAGTAAATAACACCTTATGATTCATTAAGGGCAGCCAGAGAAAGGGCTTTCTAAAAGAGGTATTACTGTACAGCTCAATCTCTACCCCCCAAAAATGTAGGCAGTTCTCAAAGTAGATAAGTACATTTATGAGGCAGAATGAGTAGCTAGGGTGTGCCGGGGTGGGGGCTGGAGGCCCCGGGGGTTGTGTGGGGAACTTGGTTGGATTGTCCAGATTCATTTGTTCATTCACAAAACCAACAAGGAGTGTTTTTTAACATGCTTAGCACTGCATACCAGAAGTTAGAAAGATAATGTTGTGTCCCTCCTGCTGGTGAGGGAGACAGATGTATAAACAGATCATCGTCTTACCGTGAGTTAAGTGCCAACAGACGGGGAGAAGAAATGTCATAATGGTATGAGGATATCAGTTTACAGTGCAATTGGGGAGGGGGCAGTATCTCCTCAGAGGATGTCACATTTGAGAAGAATGTGAGGAGAGAGAATTTCTGTAAGCAGAGGAGAAGTGGACTTCCTTTGGTTTCTCTTACTAACGTTCTAATACCCCAGGGCCTTTGCACATGTTCTTCAAGTTCTCTTTCTCTCTCTCTCGTGTGTGTGTGTCTGTCTGTGTGTGTGTGTGTGTCTTTGTGTGTGTGTGTGTCTATGTAAGTATGTGTGTGGTGTGTGTGTGTCTTTGTGTGTGTGTGTGTGTGTGTGTGTGTCGGTGTGTTTGTGTGTGTGTGTGTCTTTCTTTGTGTGTGTGTGTGTGTGTGTGTGTGTGTGTGTGTGTGTGTCTGTCTGTCTCTGTGTGTGTGTCTGTGTGTGTGTGTCTGTGTGTGTGTGTGTGTGTATGTGTGTGTGTGTGTGTCTCTGTGTGTGTGTGTGTCTGTGTGTGTGTGTGTCTGTGTGTGTGTGTGTGTGTGTGGTGGGCACATTTATGCCACAGTGGGTGTGGAATTCAGAAGATAATCTGTGGTGCCGGCTTTGACCTTCAGAAGCAGGATCTGTTCTGGTTTCCTGCAGCTGCATATGCCACATTAGCAGGCTCACACACTTCAAGGATTCTTCTTCCTCTGTTCCCCAGGAGCTCTGTGATTAAAGGCCCAGGAGACCGTGGCCTACTTTCTCTGGGTACTGGGAGTCGGAAGTCAGGTTCTCAGCCTTGTGTGTGAGCTTGTCCTCACTGAGCCAGCTTCCATCTTGTTCATACTGGCTCCAGTTGTCCACCAGTGTCTCTCCACGCTTGTTTACCTTTGCTGCTCCTTATCCACCTGCTTGGAAAACATCTGGGTGTGTTGTTGTTGTTGTTTGTTTGTTTGTTTTTAAGCCTGGCTCCACCTGACAGAAACCAGATGCTGTGTTTCTTCTTTGTCAGGAGAGCCTGACTTCTCAGGTTCAAGATCAAGTCCCCTGCCTCTCTCACCAGGT
This sequence comes from Rattus rattus, assembly GCF_011064425.1. Taxonomy (NCBI): domain Eukaryota; kingdom Metazoa; phylum Chordata; class Mammalia; order Rodentia; family Muridae; genus Rattus; species Rattus rattus. The sequence continues at coordinate 47,695,021 of NC_046167.1, read as the reverse complement.
GCTTCTCCTCACAGCCATTAGCAGGGATACTCTTTCCCTATTTGCATGCTCATTTGCATAATATATTTTTTTCAATAGACAGAACCTTCCTCTCTTTGTTCAACCATTTGTTTTCCTCCTCCTAGATAAACGTTTGTTGAATGCACTGGGCGAAGGGCATTGCCATTGTGTAAACAGCACCGGTCAGAGAATGCATTGTGGCTGGGTTTTGTGTTTGACGCTCAAGTATTTCCACCATGTTGCCTGTTAGATCCAAACAGCACTCGATCACCTAGTAGCATTGATATTTTGAGACCCTTAGGTGGTACGGCCTAGTTGGCTTAAGTACATCACTGGGGATGGACCTTTGGAGTGCTGTGCCTGCCCCTGGTTCCAGTCCCATGTGTTCTTCTTTTTGGTCTTCTATGATGTGAACAGCCACTGTCGCCCATCCGCACTGCCCCCAGGTCGGGCTGTGTGCGGTGCCTTTTTTCCATGATGTACCTGCGCTGTGAAACTGTGAGCCCCCAAGAAATCTTTCCTCCCTTAGTTGCTCTGTCACGTTACTGAGAAAACAGTGAGTGCTCTAGGCATGCTGGATCTTGAGGTGTATGGTTTGTAGAAAGATGAAGATTAACGCGTTGAAGATGCTTTGAAGATCTAAGTCTCTGTTTATGTATTAGCTCATTTAATATTTTTCTGTATTAAGAGAAAGATCAAAGGTCTACCTCTTAATTACTAAATTATCGTTATCAGGTAATATAAGTTGATACATGATAATAAAGTATTATCAAAATTATTTGCCAGAGGCCTTATGGCTTAGATATGCTCTTTTAAAATTGTTGTCTGGGCTAAGCAGGTCCAGGAGCTTGCAACTAAGGCAGCCAACCTGAGTTTGATCCCCACGATCCACATTAAGAAAGCAAAAGAACTGATACACATGAATTGTCCTTGACTTCCACATATACCATGAAATGTGTGCCAAAGTACATGCTCACACACACGAATAAATAAATGCAATGAAAACCGTGGTGGGGATGCTGAACAATGGCTTCCTTCAATGCTCACTGTATAAGCTTGTGAACCCGAGGTTGGATTTCTACTATCCATGACACACACACAATTACTGGACACATAGGAATGAGGGGATCTCTGAAGCTTCCTGACCTTCTAGTCTCACAGAGTCCATTAGCTTTACTTTCAGTGAGAGACCTTGTCTTAAAAACAACCAACCATACAACCAACCAAACAAACATAATAAAATAATAAAAAGTGGAGAGCAATAGAGCAAGGTGTCGGTATGTACTTATGTGGGTGTATGCACAGAGAGAGGAACATAGACCCATATGCTATGGACAGATACACACAAACTGTGGCCATAGAGAAAATACACCACCTGCCATTGTCCAGTTGGAAGAATTCTCTTAAGGTCAACACGACACAGTTTGACCTGTCAATGTCCTCATGTGCACTACTTTGGAAATAGAAGAGGTTGAGACGGAGGATTCTGTGTCAAACCCTTAAGTGGTTTCAGGCTGGCTGATGAGTGAGACACGTCAGTCCTCACAAGGTAGCTCCTAAATGCTTCTCTTCTTTGTTCTTGGCCAGGTGGTGCGAATGTGGGGCAAACAGGCCCTGTCCTACCTCCAGGCTGGGCTGGAGTGTGTAGGCTAGAGTTTGCAGACCGCAGTGTTACAGGACCTCCTATGTCTGATCTCAGTAGGGGAGCCGCTTCCTTAGAGTTCTCTCTGGCCTGCACCCAGGGCGCTGAGCACAGCTTTCATTAGTCTAGTATTGCAAGAAGGAATCAGCCATGCAAACAACGTCTAGTGTATCTTCCTGGCCCCAGAGAACTTGGGACTGAATACCTGCCCTGTCACTTCTGAGCTCAGTGTCCTAGTCAATGTGAGTTAATTTCTGAGTCTAATTCCTTGATTTATTGTGTGGGGATGTTAATGCAAGCCCACTTTGATGGCAAGAGATGACAACTTAGCCTGCTGTAGATCAGGGCTTGATCAAAGAGAAAATCTTTCTAGTTGGGAAATAAGAAAACATTCAGTTTTGTTTAACAAAGTCTATATTCATTCTGGGCTACAAAAATGATGGAGATTTTGCATGAAAGAAAATAATTCCCCAGCTGGGGAAAATGGCTTAGCCAATAAAGCCCTTGCTATACAAGGATGAGAGGTAAGTTTGGGTCTTTATCACCCACATGAAGAAAGACAATTCAGCTGTGGTGATGCATTCCTGTAATCCCAGGACTTGGAAGGCAGGGCCCATGAGCTTCAAGCGTCTGCCCGTCTAGCTGAATCAGAGAGCTTCTGGTTGCAGTGAAAGAATCTTTCTTGTAACCTATGTTGGAAAATGACAAGAAGGCAGTTCCTGATGACCTCTGGCTTCCACAGAAATGTGCACACATATGCATGCGCACCCTTATACACACATACGTGAGTACAGGTCTACACATGTAGAGACAGAGAAAGAGGAAGAGGGAGGGATGGAGAGAATGAGTAATTTGTTCAACTAGATTTTGAGATGAAATATGACTTTCAAAAAATACCCTCTTGTTAAGTCAATATTCCAGAAACTAAACGACAAGGATTAATGTTTAAAGGTAGAGGATATTTAAAACTTTATGGAGGTAGATGGCAGACCTGTGGGTAAGAGTAATGTCTCCAAGGGCCGGTTGAAAGGCAAGAGTCAGCTTCTCTCTAGTGTGAGCTTTGGATGCTGAATGACTGTGAGCTTTTCAGTTCAGAGCCGTATCTTTTTGGCTAGTGAAGATACTCGGGCTTTGGGTTGGGTGGGTGGGTGGTGGTGGTGGTAGCTAATCTTTTTTTATTTTTAAAGATTTGTTCATATATATGGGATTTTTTTTTTTTGGTCTGCATGTACATCTGCAAACCAGTCAGTTGTGAGCTGCCATGTGTGTGCTGGGAATTGAACTCAGGCCCTTTGGAAGAGCAGTGAGTGCTTATAACTTCTGGGCCATCTCTCTAGCCCCACTTGGGCTATTTCTAACCTGCACAGACAACACTAGTTTCCGTGTGTAGAATGATGGCCTCTCATGTGTTCAATCCGTCCTGCTCATTAAGAGTGAGATTCAATCCAAAGCCTGTATTTCACCTGTCTTGAGATCTTATTAAATAAATTGTTTTATTTCTGAATAAGCTAGACCTTTCCAACACAATACTCATAGATTTTGTTTCTGGAACTTGGAAGATATTCTATTTCTTTTCTTTAAGAGTGCATCATGTGGTTTGAGATCATTGTAACCTTCTGCAAAAGTTTAATTCTGTGGATATTTATGCAAAGCCTTTAATGTGTGGAACCTTGAGCTATGTGGCATAAACAGAGGATGAGAGTGCAGCCTACATATTGTGGGGTCCTTATGAAAAATCTAACTAAACAAATGACAATTGTGAGTGAGCCTTTTGGTGCTAAGAGAGAACGGTGCTCAGTTGTGTGCAACAGGGAAACAACATGTGACATACAGAGCTGTTGGTTAAGATCCCCGCTCTGGTTCTAGACCTAGCTTACTCCCTGGGATGTCATAGGAAAACCTCAGGACATAATATATAATTAAATAAATTCTTCTTAAAGGAACTTAAAATGGGTTTTGAATAAAGACATTTAAAATTTTAATACTATTTATTATTAGTCTGTTTGCATTTACATGTGGATGCAATGAATGAATGGTGTGGACCGTGGTTCATGTGACATGAGGAGAAGTTGTGGAAATAGATTCTTTCCTTCTACTGCGAGGACACTGTAAACTGACCTCAGGTCTTCAGGCTTGGTTGCCAGGACCTTCACCCACTGAAGCCTATGTCTGGCTCCTTTAACTGGATATTAATCCTTTGTAGGATACATACCTGGCTAGTGTTTTCCTGTAGATTGTTTCTTCATTCAGTACAACAAGCTTTTTTCTGGGATTATTTCCTTCCCATTCACAATTTCTTTGGACATTCTGGTACTAAGGAAGGCCTTTTTTTTTTTTTCCTAATCATATTTAAAGTATTTAATGTATTTATTAATTCACAGTACACACGCAATTTTCCCTTTAGTTTTAAAGGATATTTTTGGATATTCTTAAAGGATATTTAAAGGATATTCTTTGTTTTAGTTCATTAAAGGTATTTGTTTCTAATAATGAGTATCCTCGAAGAGTCTGTTCGTCTCACTATTATTCAGAAATAGTCTTTCCCACGGATACTCTTGGGTGGCTATCTTAGATACTGTGTCTCCCCCCACCCAGACAGTTATATGTATGTGTGGTTGTTGTTGTTGTTGTATTTGTTTGGTTTGCTTTAGGTTGGTTTTTTTAAGACAGGATTTCTCTATGTAGCCCTCGCTGTCCTGAATCTTGCTTTGTCTACCAGGCTGGCCTCAAACTCAGGAGATTCACCTGCTTCTGTCTTCACGGTGCAGTCATCCCTCACCACTCCCAACTTCATTTTCCCCACAGTTTTAAGATTTCACTTATCTTTGTTTTCTGGGTTTGAACTTTCTTGTTTCTATCATACTCAAGGTGTTTGGCACTTTTTGAATCTGGTTTGGTTTTATCCACTGGTTTTGGTAAACTGCCATTCTTAGGTCTGGTTTCTTTTTCTTGTGTTTGAAATTGTGGTTCAGCACTGATGAGATCACACAGTTACTACTGCTAAACCTCATAACTCGAGGTCAATTTCTGGGGCCCAAACTGTGGAAGGAAAGAACTGACTCTTGTATGTTATCCTCTGGTCTCCACATATGCACTGTGGTGTGTGCATGTTCACACACAGCACACACACATATATGCACACTCACACACACAACATATACACTCATCCACCACACTCACACACCACACACAATGTAATGATGAAAGACAGAGTGTTCCATCAGCCATTTCTGCTTTTCTCTCCATGCTTTAATTTTTAATGGATATTTTCTTCTCCAGTATCATCTGTTTAACTTTCCTCTTCTCTGTATGTGATGCTCATCCTTTAAATGTGTTCCTTCCAGGCTTATATTTCAAATCACAGAATATGTCTTAGATAATCTTATACTATATTATTTGTAGTTTGTTGTTCGATTATGAAACATATCACAGTGACTCTAAGGTTCCCCTTTATTAACTACTGTGTCTCAATTCCCTGTGGGTCTGTTTCTGAATTTTCTCTGGATTTTTGGCTCGTTCTTATTTTTGTAAGCATAGTTGATTCTCATGACTACGGGGGATTATTTATTAAAAACACAGAGATAGTATTTAGCTGTGGCTGATGTTACTTTCCTCTGTAGAGGGCCACTTTGATCCAGGCAGGGGTTAAATTGTCCCCAAGATGCCCTTCAATTTTCCTCGAGCCCTAGTCATTTTCCAGCTTGGACCCTTGGGGATCCTGCTGAAAGCTTGGGTTGTTACTGGGACCTCTTCCCTCTCGAAGGCCATGAACTCTTAATTTTTCCCTGTGTAGCTTTGTGAGGTTGGAATAAGCCCTATTCAGTTCTTGAGTTTTTCCACCATCCGTGGTGGAACCATCAAATGGGTTAAAGACAGGTCAAATGTCAGCTCTCCACAGTATTGACCCTTAAAGTCAAGGACCCTGACAGTCTTCCCATGGCTATGAGCAGAACCTAGTTCATCAATTGTTTCCTTTCTTGGTTCATTTAGTCTGTGGTGGGAAGACTGGTCTGATATAATCTCATCTACTTTATAGGAACAGAAGTTGAAGGACTTTAAAAATTCAACCTACCCTAACATGCTCTGATCCTTCATGCAGCCTTTTAGTAATTTGGCACATTCTTGGTCACCCTGGTTGTCACCTTGTTTATTAGAAATCCTTGACGAAGCTCTTGGAGAATCCTTTCTGTAGTTATAGTTAAAAAAATGCAGTTTATTCATGTATTCATGCTTGAGACACAGCTTATATATTTTACTTATATGATTGTATTTAAACTTTACAACAGACAGCTGATGTCAAACATTTCAATTAAATTCTCCAGATGACTTATCTGTGGGTTTATTTAGTGAAAGAATTGTGTCTGTGTTAATTTGTCTCTAGACAGGGAGATGAATACTCAGGGAAACAGGTATGAAGAGTAGGGAGCAATGGAAAGCAATTTAAAAGTGGAGAATTTAGATTAGGGGATTTGGTGATCAGCTAATTATAGTTTAAGGAAGAGTGATCAATTTTGGTCACATTGAGGGAAGGTGATTCACCTTTTATATTAGGAAAAAAAGTAATTTTTTTCCAGGTCAATAAACAGTAAAGAATATTAGCAGTGAACCTTCCTTCCAGGAGGGAATTAGAGTAAGCTGGACTTGATTAGATATTTTCCAAGATACATAAGCAAATACCTCCTTACCCTATATGGGGCACCAACAAGAAAGCAAACAAATTATTCCATTCGAGTCTAATTTGGAGAGCCAGTGAGCTTAGTAGGGGTTACTTTTCAGGACTCTGTAGGAGTCTTAGGAGCAGTACACTATGGATTGCTTAGTGGATTTATCTCCTCCTTAGCTATCATTAACCTCTTACATGTCCCTAGAAGGAGGGACAGGGCCTCTATCCTCTATCCTTGAGGTCATTGACCCCTCTTCCCCAGCAACTGTTAACTGCCTGCATTGGGGAGGACAAAGGCCTCATGGAGTCCCCATCCCCAGCTTTATGATATAGATAGACCTTGGTGTGCTCAATCTTGTGTGAGTCACCCGCCAGTAGTCTTAGCTGCAGACAGCTAGAGAGGGCAATTGCTGTGTTATGCTGGAGGACAGTGTCCACCACTGCTTTAAGGAGAGAGGAAGGGAAGACAAGGCAGACTTGAAAAACAGCCTAAAAGTAGAAGTAGCTGGCACATTCTCTTCCTTCTGTCCTGCCTAGTCTATGTGGATGGCTGACTAAGTGCCAGCATTGCATCAAGCCTGTGGTTACATCCTTACTACCTTTTTTTTTAAAAGCCCCGTGAGATAGTTCCACTAATGGTCCTTGTTTTATAGTCTTGTCCATTCATCAGTAAATAAAGCCCTGTCCTTCATGGAGCCATGTGGTGAACCATCAGGTTGACTGAGAGCAATGCAGACAGATCATCACGCTCCCAGAACTGATGCTGTAGATTTTAACTTGAAGACAACTGGCCCACAAGGTGGTGTGTGAGGGCTGCCTGGATGGGAATCACCACTGAAGATAGAGTGAAAGACGGGGATTAGGCAGGGTTATTCCAGTAGGACACAGTACACGATAAACCCATTCACTAGAACTGAAGCACCGGGAAGAGAAAAGGAGGGTAGATTTGAGATTTCAGGATGAGAAAGGTCAAGGTTTGATGACCATGAAGACATGAAAAGTGAAGGAAGACTTGTCCAACACAGGGTAGATGTGGTAACTGCTCCCTCCTGCTCTCCTGACTACAATAGACAAGGATCTCTTGAGCCCCTAGCTTTCTGCTTCCTCTTAAATGCTGGCTCGTATAACTTTGTGATTCCTTCTTCCTCACTTTTATCCTCTATCCTCCACCCCCTCCTACTTTACTTTCTTTATTAAAAAGATTTTTTTAAATGAACACACTAAGTATAGCATTGATCTTTTAGGGCGCACAGACTGATTTCTTCAATCTTCTGTTGCTCCTGGCCACAATCCGTCTGCTGCGTGTTGCATGCTGAATATGAATGAGTAAAACGGGAACTCGGGGCTGTTGTGTCAGAAACAAGTATAAGTGACTGCAGTCCAAAGTGACAGAATGGGGGACAGCTGTCGTTGGTTGTCGAAATCAAGTGATTCTCTTCCCTTTTCTCTTAAAATGTACGGGGCGAGATGGCTCAGTCAGCAAAGTGGTAGTCTTGCAAGTTCAAGGACTGATTTCAATTCCTGAACATGCAAAGAGCTTCCTGTGGCACTGTTTACATATAAGTCCAGTTTTGGTGTGACAGAGATAGGAGGATCCCCTAGGGCTCACTGGCCAGCCATTCTAACTGAACTTGGCAAGCTCTAAGCCTGAGAGGCCCTCTTTCAAAACCCAAGGTGGATTTCTCCCGAGGAATGAGAGCCTAGTCTGTCCTTTAGTGTTCATAAAAAAATGCATGCACACACACATACATGCACAGACACACACATGCTTGCACATATACTCATATGAAAGTATACGTGAAACACACATGGAGTCATGTATACACACACTCACATGCATGCGTGCACAAACACTGGATTTTAGTATATTTTACTCCAAGGAAAATGGTCAACTGCACAGCTGTGTATTTTGAGATGGTAATAATAGTAGAAAATAACATGCCATGTATTGAGAGGTTTTCTACTTCCTATAAGAAATTTTCATTTCCTTTGGCAATTGATTTTAGTGCTATGAGCACAAGTATCTGATTGATAAGAGTTCTGATTAACAAAGGTTCAGATGAAATCTAAAATACCCACTCTTCCTCCCCCGCCAAAACCCTGAACAATGGAAGGGGAGGAACGAGAGGAATCCCTTATGGAGGACTCAGCTACTTCATAGGGTGGCATGTTAGCGAGGCCCTGGCAATGGCTGTTCCTTTGGGAAAACATCAGAAAAGCTGGATTGTGACCAACATAAAATTCAGAAGTGGCGCTGTGGAACAGAGGAGTGGCAAAGTTTATTAATTTAGTTGTAGATTGAGATGGTTTATATGAGGAAAGAAAGAACAATAAAAACAACTTGCTGCCTCATGTAGAATTTAACACGATGCACTTACAATTATGTCCATGTGGTCATTAGCCAGTAGGCAGCCCTCCCCGGAGACTCGTTGTATAGTGGGAAGTCATAGACCCCGGGGTGGCATTTTTATCAGGTTGTGGAGGAAGATTTGCATTCTGGCCATTGTGTGTCTTTTGACTATCTCTGCTAATGCAGCAGTGTTAACATGTGCTTAATTTTTTAAGCTCCAGGGACCAGGATGGAATTGATTCTATCTGCAACTTGGTGAGAAGCACACTGTCTAGGAAAAATAAATATTTACTATAGTATTTATTGGTTCTTGGCCAGTCATAAATTAAAGCTATGAAAGAGTTTAAGTAGCTTTTCCCAATCCCTGGGATTTATGGCTCCCTGAGTTATCAGCTGAATGAAGGTGGACACCAGCCGTTCCCTAAGATGGTGGGGCTTAAGGGAGTTTAGCTTCTCCCTTCTATCTAGCTTTGAAATGTGATGTTGATAGGGGACTGGGGACCAGATTGCTAGTCTAAATCCCCCCTTTTCCCTTAGGTAGACTCCAAATTTTAGATTTCATGGATGAATAACTAAACTTAGTGAGCGATCTGGGACTATACTACATAAAAATTTGTCAATAGTTCAGGATGACAGATGTAATCATGGCCACCTGCAATTTTTTATAGTCCCACAGCATAAGCCATTCTGAACAGATAATCAATTCTCTCACACAGAGACTTTAGCTCATCAAGGAGGCAAACACTTTTCAAGCAGTACTAGGGAAAAAAATGTAGCATACAGTGCATGCAATCAGAAGTTTTCAAACTTCAGGCCATTCATGAAAGCAAGGCTTGACTTCCCTGCCCTGATTACAGGAAAAGCAGGAGGTGCCACTTCTGAAGCCAGGAGAGAAGAGATCCTCGCTGACTTGTTCCCCACGTGCATGCAACTCTTCTCTCTCTCATGTGCGTACATAGATTTTTGATCGTAGTATTGAATATATTTGTGTATCAGTTCTGGCTAATGTTCTCCGAGTTTCGATCTTCAGTGCAGTTGGAGAAAACTCATTTAACTTTTACTCAATGGCATTTCAGGCTCTGTCACTACAACAACCTGGTAAGAGCAATGATTTGCTCTTCTTCAGTTGCTTTCTGTGTTTCAGCGAATTAAAAATACACTTCAGTTTTGAAAGTGGAACTTTTAAATGGCATCAGGTTTTCCCTAAAAACACGATTCTGACTTAAGTGGTTTTTATTGATGCTGATTTTTACACAGTCAGTTAATCTACTTCTTTTTCTCATCTGGCACAAATACCATGGGGAGTTTTATGTTCCTTTTTTTCGGTGTGGCACACATTAGTCATGGCTGCCACTGGAGTAGTTAGTGTGATTCAGATTCAAACAAAAGCCATCCAAATACTTTTGGGGCTTGAAAGGGTGCAGGCAGTGTACTTGATGTGCTGGCACCAGGGACTTGAGCGTGAACATGACAAGGTCCCTGGCTTACGAGCTGACATCTGAGGATGCAGATGAACAGCTGATGTCTCTCTGTTCTAGTCCAGCCATCTTCTTGCTTTTGGAACCACTGTATAACTCAGTGATTCCATATTTTGTAAATGATTGTGATTGATGTAAGTCAATTTTTTGATAATTTATTTTTTTTATTTTTAATGTACATTTGCTATTTGGCCTACATGAATGCCTGTGTGAGGGATTCGGATCCTCTGGTCCTGGAGTTAAAGATAGTTGTGAGCCGTCATGTGGGTTCTGGGATTTGAACTCGGGCCAATGCTCTTAACCACAGAGCCATCTCTTCAGACTTGTAAGTCAATTTTTTCTTTATATGGGTCAGAGATGAAATGGGAAGATGAATGTCTGTCAGAAGTGAGGAACAGTCTCACCTTGATGAATGCTCCAATTCCTTAGAAGCTACCAATTTTTCAGTTTTAGTATAATATCAAAAAAAGGCTATCCATAGCTATCTGAAAATACTGTTGCCTGATTTCTCATTTTACAACTTTCTATCACCATGAGAATAGATTTTCTTGATACACTTCTGCTGAGCAAGATATGGAGCCCGATTAATACTAACAGCCAGTAGAAACTTCAGCTGTCTTCTATTAAGCCAGACCTTTCCTCCCCACCAAGAGAAAACAATGCCCTTCTTGTTACTAAATGTTTTGAGAAAAATCTCATTATTTTATGTTGTAAAATATTATAAAATATTAGTTTAGCTAGTAGTGGATGATAGTTAAAAAGGAATTAAATTTTTTGCTTGTGATACTTCAAAAAGATGTAATATTTTTTGTTCTATACGTATGGATGTTTTTCCTGTATATATTATCTATAAACCACTTGCATGAGTACAAAGGAGGCCAGAAAAGGGCATCAAATCCCTTGGAACTGGAGTTACAGGTGGTTTGCCCCTGAAATTTGGGTGCTAGGAATCAAACTGAAGTTTTCTGGAAGAGTAACCAGTGCTCTTAACTACTGAGCCATTTCTCCAGTCCCCAATGCGTTATGTTTTCATGAATTAAGATCCTGAAACATTTCTAAGAGCTAATATTGCTTTACACAAATCTTGTGAAGAGAATCTCATCAGCAATTTTAAAATTTACTTAGTAAAAGTATCCCGAGATGAACCAGTCCTCTAAAGAAATTTCTCAACAAATCTACCTTCCAATAGGTTGAAAGTACATAGTCAGTGTTTGCATTGATTAGATTTATGGGGTCCAGGAGCCTTTTGGTCTGTGTGAGGTAAGGTTTTAGGAGGCACCACCGGGTCTTTTAGTGGCTTAGAACTAATGAAGGGTTAGTTCAGTATACTGTGCCAGGGCATAAAGACAAAGGCTGAAATGGACAGGGTCATTTTCATTATCTCATCTTCAGTGTTCCATCCCAAGGTTATAGACTCCTCTAGGTTCTGGGTTCCTGACCCCAGCTACTGATGACAAAGCATTTTACCACCGTTATGTGATGCTTGCTCTTTATGGAGATGTAGCCTTCAGCCCCCAACGTGCTCAGGCGATCAAAAGTGCTTTTCTGACTCCTTGTCTACGGAGACATGAAGAATGTAGCCCATCCTACTTCCTCTTCTACAGGAAGCCACACCACGCCAAGTCCTCAGTCTGGAAGTGTTCTCAAGGCCACATATGTAATTTTTTCCCCCTCCAAAGCCTGAATGTCTTTAGTATTCTCAGAGATAATAGCACTAAACCCTTAGGTCATCATTTTCTTGTCCTCAATTTTCTTTTTCGACTTCATGCAATTTTATTCCCAAGTCCCTGCTATCCCTTCCCATGGAGGCTTAAGTGGCCCCATTTAGAACCAATTTTCAGTTAATATTTGATGCATTCTTTCAAAATAACCCAACCATTTTTACTCTAGAGTTCATAAAACCAGAGACCTAGAAATAGAGAGAAATGATTGGAGTGATGTGTGTGTGTGTGTGTGTGTGTGTGTGTGTGTGTGTGTGTGTGTGTTGGAGTGTATTTGTTTCATGGCTTGGGGGAGCAAACAGAGAAATCTTTAGAAACTAGTGGGAAACATTTGTTTCTGAAGAGTTAATTTAATGGTGTAGTTTAGTCATTAATGGAGAAAGGCATAGAGCTCTTTCTGTTTCTCATCTCACACTGGGCCTTATGGGTGAGGGTGAGCTGTGTGAGTCAAGAAGGCCTAAATTTTTCTGGAGATTGCTTTCTTCCAAAGTCCCTGGGGTACCTTATCTCTGCCGCACCCCACCCCCACTGCCTGTAAGTGGATCCAGCTCATATGGGTAGGACACAAGAACCCTACAAAGCTTCTCTTTTAAAAAGAGATTTTCATTCCTGCTTGACAGGCTAGACCGAAGCTCAGAAGTGACAATAGCTTTGTCTTTCTTTTTTAAAGGAGAAAGCCACAGTGCACCTGGTAATTCATTGAATGATTGACAGTAGAGGTATAGGACTGTGTGCATGTGTACCTGCACACACACAGTCCCACATACACATACCCCCCACTACACACACACACACACACACACACACACACACACACACAACACAAAACAGGAAAGGGGAAAGAAAGCATTTTAAACATGAAACTTTTAAGTGCACAGCTTGGTTACTAGGAACCAGGAACCATGATTTTAGATGGATAGATTATCCACTATTCCCTTTTTCACACAATTATTTGGTTCGGTTTTTTATTTGTTTGCTTGGATTTTTGTTTGTTTGTTTGTTTGTCTGTTTTGGTTTGGTTTTGTTGATATTGTTGTTTTTGTTTTTCTCTTTATTTTGTTTCTATTCTACTCTGAAATTTCATTCCTAGTTAGTTTCTGTGAGACCAAGTATAATATGATGAATCTTACCTTTCATTCCATGATGTTTGACTATATGGACCATCTTCAATATCCTGGGGGTGAGGTCTTGGTGGAGTTTCTTAGGGGTTAGAGGAGGGGTTTGGGAATTGCCTAGCAATTAGAGGTTTTAGTTGGCAGCTTGGGAGTTGGTTGGGTTAGGGAATTTGTATGAGCTAGAAACTGGGATTCTCCTTAGTGATTAACTGAGGTGCAGTACAAAAGAACAGATGCTTAAAGATGCCTTAGTGTTCCTTGCAAATAAGCAGTGCACTTGATTATGTTGGAGTCAGCTTAGGAAGCTATGACAAAGTGCCCTAGACTTGGGACAAGAGACCTTTATATTTCAGTCTTCTGGGGCCCAGGAGTCTAAATTGATGCTACAGAATAGTCTACCTTTGCTAGACATGGCTTGTACACTGCCAACCTCTTTTATCGGAACATGGTTGTATGAGAGAGGGAGGCCCTTGGCACTAGTTCTTTGCATGAGGACAGAGCCTTCATGACTTAATTACTTCCCAAACCCCACCCCCCACCCCGATACCGGCACATCTATGGGGTAGAGTTTCTACCTTTGAGTTTTGAACAGACATGTATCCAGTCCACAGCAATGACTGTAACAGACTTCAAGCTGCTCTCATTCCCTGCTGCTTGTAAGGATTGTTTAGAGGATTGAAGCTAATGGCAGCATCTCCTAGAGCCTGGGCATGCTGGTTTAAGCCTTTAATCTCTGCACTGGGAAGGAAGAGGCAAGGAGGTGTCTCACAAGACCTAATTTCAAGCTTTACACTTGTACAAACAATACTGGTGCAAAACCAGAAACAGAGACCAGTAAGGTGGAACAGAGAGTCCAGAGATATCCCCATCCATCTAAAGGCATCTAAGTTTTGCAAAGCTTTCAAACACTGAAGAAAGAGATGAACACGATGATAGAAGAAACGGAGCTAATTTTGCTCAGGATCACCTTAGTGTCTCCTGCGCATCCACATTCTGTGTTGCTTCTCCAGTTTTGTGAAGAATGGCTTGGTGACAGCACCACTCTGGAGGCTGTGTTCAGTAGCACCACCATTTTCATAACACTATTCTACCAGGCTTGCGGAATGGGATGTCATTTTTCTTCTGTTGGCTTCTTCATTTCTTTCTTCAATGTTGTATGCTTGCCTGTAGAGTTCTACACAGGTAAAAGGGCTAGTCTCAGGTTCTATGTTTTTTTTTTGGGGGGGAGGGGCATCACGGGGAGCGCTATCATTCCATCATCATGTTTCTGACTTTTCAGTCAGTTCTGTCCCCAGGGACCTTCCAGTCAAGTCACATTTCATTTGTATAGAGTGTTAGGCAGTTTTATTAATTCTCTGCTCCTTTCTTTTGATGATATGCAGAGACAAATTGAATTCTCTGTCATCCTAATAAATGCTGAGTTGTCAAGGATACATGAGCATTAACAAAGTATGAAATGAAAGGAGACACCAATTGGCAGTGGGAGGTGAGGTTTCAACCAGAGCCTGCAAGAATGAGCTGTGAGAGACTAACTAGAGAGAGGAGAATTTGGAAGATGTATTTTCTTTCTTTAGTAATGTAGAGCTTCACAATCATCAGTGTAGGGAACCTCACAACTAGCTCAAGACACCGCAAGACCAAGTTCTCATCACTAAGTACATTTATTTTCCCTAGATGGACAGAAGGCGGGGATAAGGGACAAAGACAGGAGATAGAGGAAGAGCGAGACGGGGGAAGGGAGAAGGGTAAGGGATATTTGTCCCAGACTAGAACAAAGGACTACTTCTGGAGAGAGAAGACACACGTGACCCATAGGCAAGTGGCGGTTTAGGTAACATGAGAAATCCCGTGTGAGGCGTTTAATTTTTATTGGGCATGTCAATTACGTGATCCAAAGGGGGCTTCTGATTGCTGGACTTCACTACTTTGATAGCTGGACCTTGGCAGTCAGCCTCAGGAGGCCAAATAAGCGAATGGACCTTGATGGCTAGCTTTAGGAATCTAGTGGGCTTTTGGCAAGACAGAAGGAATATGGGAGGGCAAAGCCTGCCAGAGTCAGGTCCACTGTGCCCACTGTGCTTGCCATGCCCACGGTACTCGCCATGCTTACTATGTCCACCTTGCTCACCATGCTCAAGCTGGCCAGAGTCTCTTCAATCAGCAATCATTGTACCCACGGTTATAGAACTCAGACATCAGAAGCCCTGGCATCGGAGAATTTCAGGGACATCCCAACATGTATCCCATAGCTGACGCTCTGTCTAAACTGTCTCCTCTCCATATTGCATCGGCATTGACTCTATAACTGTAACTAGATAGTCTTCTAAATCTAAGGCTACATTTACATTTTTTGAAAAGTGCACAGAACGAGAATAAACCACTTAACAATTCTTCATAGCCCTTTGGTTTTAGGATTTCCTCACATGTTTAGTGTTGCAAACGATGTCAAGATGCACATACAGAGTGAGTCAGAAATCACCAGAATCCCTGGGTATAATCATTTCCCCACTGTCATTGGTCACGCCTTCTCCTATTATCTTTTACTTTCTTCATTTTAGAAGAGGTCTGTTGAGGTAGCCAAGGCTGGCCTTGAACCTGCAGTCCTACTTCAGCCTTTTAACTGCTCGGATTACAGGTGTGGCATTGGGATAAGGACTAAATGAAGTTCTATGTGAAAGGGATCTGTTCCACACAAGTCTTGGAAATATTAGCTATTTCTGATGTGTAGAAGTCACATTTTAAAGTCCTGGTGTACTCTTGGATTCTTACCCATAGAATACTCATCCAAGAACTCCTGCCTGAAAGTATTGAAGTGCTGGACAAATGGTGCACACACACACACACACACACACACACACACACACACACACACACACACACACACACACAGAGAAGCTCAGCCATGTGTAGTTAGGCACACTAAAGATCACAACAAGTAGGACAATTAAATTATGAATTCCTCTAAGACTTCTGTCTTACTATACTGGCCAAAGCTACAAATGGTTAATGTATATATGTGGCGACTACTGTTTCCCTACACAATTCAGGTGTAATTCTGAGATGCTGGCCCCACCCCAGGTGATAATAAAACAGTGGCCTTTTCTCCCCACAGGTGGAACCGTCTGCGGGAGTCCTCCCAGTATTTGCTGAGCTCTACCTGAGGATGCAGACGCTTTGACATGCTCGCCCTCAGACTTGGAATCTGCAGCTGAAGGTGAAAGCTTACTCTGCTTATTTAAATATGAGTCAATAGTTTCTGGTGCTTGGAAATAAAAATGTGTGTGCTTTGTAATATACAACCCACTGAATAGATTTATTTTGGGTGCACTTGTATAGTTGCTGAATGTCAGATCCACGGCCACCTGACTGATAAGCAGATGGTTTACAACTGAGCTAAACCCCAGCCAGAAGTCTGGCTATCATGTTGATAAAGATCATTGTAAAATACAAGTTGACAGAAATGGGTAGAAATTTATATGTTACAATGAATATAGTGAACTATTTATCTTTAATATTGCTGAGATCCTCATAAGTGTCTTCATATTCACTTATGATGTTTCCAGTGCTTGCCATATTATAAAATAGAAGGAAAGAAGCTAAGAGGTAAGCCCTGCAGGACTGAAGCAGCTGATAAACTATAAGAAAACATTGAAAAATGTAAACATTGCTTTAAAAGACAACAGGAAGTGAATGTAGATTTGCACACACCATAAGAATTCAAGGATCCGAGGGACTGGATGGGCGGGGCTCCCTTCTCAGACAGCCCATGCGCATTGTTCTCCACTGTTTGACATGGAAACTATTTTTGTAAAGGTGGAAGTGAGGAATTTCCAAGTGTGTTTTATTTCCCACTTTTCCCCTCTCCTTTTCTTCCCGGGGATTGTTACTAACTTCCTGCATTCAGCTAAGGCTGTCTACTGTTCCTTGTCAGGTCACCCAGCCAGCCAGAAGAGCAGCCATAGCTCGCCCCTTCCTTACCCTCTCCTCCCATGCTCACAGAGCTGTCCAGAACTCTTACATGGCCTTTGTCACCATTAGCAAGCTAGCTACATCTTAGGTCCCATGCTTTGACTCCTTCATTCCTTTCCTCTTTGGCTTTTTAAAATAAAACCATCACAATTATTTATGTATGCATGTATGTTTCTTTGTATATATGTATTTATGCATGTGGGTACATATGTATGTATGTGTGTATGTACGTGTATATATGTATGTCTGTATGTGTATATATATATGTATGTCTGTATGTATATGTATATGTACATATGTATGTATATAAGTATAGGCATGCATGTGCCACTGTGTGCATATGAAGGTCAGAGGAATACCTGAAGGATTCTGTTTTTGTCTTCTGCTATGTGGGCCTTGGTGATCAGACTCAGATCCTCTGACTTGCCACCAAGTTCCTTTACCTGCCAAGTCACCTTGCCAACCTTCCCCTTCCTCTTGTCACTCACCAGCCTGGGTAGTTTTCTTTCTTCCTCTCCTGCTAATTATTATTATTTATTTGCCTGCTAAGCATTCCTTCCTTTGATGATTTAAGAGAAAATTCATATTCCTTACAATTTTATTTTTCTCGCATGATGCTTGATTGAACCCGGGGTCCTATTCATGCTTGACAAGTACTCTACCACTAAGCTAAACTCAGATTCCTCATGCTTTTGAAGGTTTGAGTTCAGCAGGTCTCAGAGTATTTATAAAGGTTCTATGAAGATCATTAGAATGTTTCCCATCTCCCCAAAGAGAAATGATGTATCTGTTGATGCTTACTCTTCCTACCCATCTTACCCCCATGTTTAAATCATTCATCTACCTTTTCTCTCCTTTAGAATTCACAGAAGCAGGAATCACATGATTTGTGACCTTTGTGTCTGTGTTAGACAGCATGTGATTTGCAAGCTCGTTCCTGTCTGTCTGTTGCAGCATTGTGGGTACTTCCTTCCTTCCTTAGTGGGTGACCTATTTTGGAGTGTGACACTGGTTTCTTTTGGATTTTGGGAGTCTGTTTATCAATTGAGGAGTACTTGAGATGCCCCTACTTTAAAACCATTTTAATATACTGCTACGAACATTCTTGTGCATATTTGTGTGTACCTAAATGTCATTAGCTGATAGGGTCATTCTATGCTAAATAGTTTGAGATGCTGTCACACCATTTTTTCATTGTGTGTGTGTATGCATGCATAGGTGTAGGCCATAGTTGAGTGTCTTTTTCAGGTGCTATCAACTTTGTTGTTAAGACAGTCTCTTTCAGTGGCTCTCAACCTTCCTAATGCTGCAACCCTTTAATACAGTTCCTCAACCAGAAAATTATTTTTGTTGCTACTTTATAATGTTAATTTTGCTACCATTATGAATTGAAATGTAAATATTGTTGGAGGTTTGCCAAAGGCATCAGGACCTACAGTTTGAGAACCACTATGTTAGGCTAAACTGGCTGGCCCAGGAACCAAAAGCATCTGCTTGTCCCTGCTTTCCTAGGGCTGGGATTACACATGTATACCACAATACCCAGCTTTCTACTTGCATTCTGAGCATTAAATCTAGGTCCTCATATTTGTAAAGCAAGTATTTTATTGATTGGCATATCTCTCTAGCTGTGTAAAACCTTCTCCCTAAGGTCTTACCAGCTAATTATCCCACTGTTGATGTATAAGGGGATCGACTTTGTCTCTGCCCTTCCAGCACATGTGGGTGCCTGTCATTGTTTTGTTCACACTAGTGGCTATGAGTATGTGTGCCTTGGAGGGTGGGGTCACTTCCTCTAGGGAGCACTACTGACCCCCCTGACTCTCCCTCCCCCATTTGCTACCCTTACACCGTGTGCCTATCCTTGTGATGTCTCTCATAGCACTGAATTATAATTGTCTGTTAACTTTATCTTCTCTATCAGGGTGTGAATCTGTTGAAGAGGGTACTAAAATATTTCCTGTGGCATCTACCACATTAGCACAATGCCTCATACAGTTATTTCGGTCCCATTCTTTTCCCCCTTTAGATATTTGGGGAGCCTGTAGGTCCAGCCTTCAGAGATTCCATTTCCACTTGAGCCCTGGGGCAGCAGAATGACAGGATCCTTCAGACCAATGCATCGTTCAGCAGATACCTTCTGTTAGGGGTGGACACTGAATGTGTAGCCTGTGTGTTTGACTTCTAGGACATGATATTTTTCTCTACTGTTGTGCTGTTTCTAAGTTCACCAGATGTTGTTTTAAAAAAAGAGCCTGGGGGACATTAAAAAGAAGAACCCAGCAACCGTCATTACTATAGTATTTTCATTAGTGTAGCGTTGTTGTGCAAAGTCATGGGGTTTGTAACAATGATTTCCATGGATTCTATCACACGCTCTGACCATATTCACTTCCCCACTGCTCATCCCTTTATCTTTCTCCTGCATCTTATCCTTTTTCTTCTCTTCCCCAATGAAGTTACCTTTCCAGTTCCAAGTCACATGTATAGGGGTGTGTTTGTTTGTGTGTGTATGTGTGTGTATATATGCGTGTGAAGCATGTAGTATATGACTTTACATGTCTAGCTTAGTGCCTTTTATATCACAATCTCTAATTCCATCCATTTTTCTTGCAAATAACATATGATAACACATTCTCCTAATCATCAACACCCAGGATATCCTATTTGATTTTTTAAAGCAAGGCTAAATGAGAACTATCTGTTCCTTTTCTACAATAATGCCAGTTACATACATTAGACTCAGAAGTTTTTAGATGTGGCATGGTCAGGGTCATGAATAAAGTCTGTGGATTTGAGAAATTCTGCTGAGTGCAGACAGTTTTTTTTTTTTTTTTCTGGTTCTTTTTTTCAGAGCTGGGGACCGAACCAGACAGTTCTATTAAAGACGTAGGAGACAATTGATTAGCATCAGAGCTGAACAGATAGGGACTGGTACTGCAGAACAAAGCTGGGTGCTGAATCAAACATAATTAGAGACCTTAAATATAACGCTGAATTAGAAAGTACATCCAACTCCAGAGTTGACTCATATTAAATTATAATGTGTATAAATATGGATTCGATGACATATTCAAATTAGTTCTTTTGAGTGATTCTTCCCCAAAATATTTGATCTTAGCATCAGCATTCGGATACTTTTCTCCCTGTTATTTTTACTCCTCTGAAGGTTTGTCTTCAAATTTTTTCCTATATGGAACGAAGCTATGATTAGATTAGCGAGCCCTTCCCTTACTCTGTGGTGTTTTCCGTGTCTTCTCTGAAGTGTCTCCAGTCTCTTTCCTCCAGTTTCACATGCTCCTGGAAGAGAGAGGAAGCGGGGGAGGGAGAGATGGAGAGAAACAAATGAAAGTTGGACCCAGATCAGTGAGATAGTACCGGGCGGGGCCAAGATGAGCTTGGCAGATGTTCTACTCCTGTTTCACACTTGAGCACGCCTGTATTGCTGCCTGGAATGCCGCTCACATTTCCCTCATTCCTCTCAGATTTTTCTTCAGCTTTGGTAACAAACGTTAGCTTTAAATAGGAGCCAGGAATGAATACTTAAAAAAAAATAATGTGCAAATATGCATAGAATGGTTATGTTACCCTTCTGGTCTGACTGGTAAGGGAGGCTGTGGATGCTTTTAACACAGTGGCAAAGTTCAGCAGTGTTGTGTCAATTTGGCAAATTAGTGCTTCAGGGTCAATGTTTCTTCCTAGATAAAATAGATATGTTGTTTTTCCGTGCTTAGAGTTTTCATATCAATACATTTAATGGCACGTGGCATTGAACAAATGGTAGTGGTTTAACAATTGTTCTCTTTCAATACTTGAAAAAAAATAGCTCAATAACTTACAGTAAATATGAGTGTTCTTATGAAATATTCATTCAAATCGGCTATGTATTTCATTCTATTCATCTTGAGCTTAGATATAACTGGCAGCTATATATTTCTGGTTATATATAAATATGCTAATAAAATTGGGAGAACATTTTAACATGTTACTTTATATAGGAGATACAGTATGATACCCTGTGATACTATATACTTGATAAAAAGTCTATTGAAACTGGGTAAGAACGACAAGGAACCAGTATTATTTTCCTTGTGGTATTTAGTCCATACAAGTAACTGAGAATTATTTTTAAGATATATATATATATATACAAACATGTCCATGTGTGTGCGTGCACACACACACACACACACACACACACACACACACACACACACCCCTGCACTCAAACATGCACCAGCCTATCCAAAGAAAACAGGTATTATACAACCTTTCTAAAAGTCCATTCCTATTTGAAAGAAAAAAAGCTACTTTTAAATTAATATCAGTTTTAAGTAGGTATAAACATTACCCACATACCCTACCCCTTCACTCGCCCAGTTTCCCCCGAAACTGTCTTTTCCCCTTTTTGTTGTTTGAGATGCTCCCACCATGTTGCTCAGGGTGTCATGGGAATTACTGTATAGAACAGAATGACCTTGGACTTGCAGCAGTCCTCTGCCTCTGCTTCACAAAAGCTGGGATTATAGGCATGAGTGTCCACTTGCATCAAACTTTGTCTATGATATCCTGAGTACAGTAATCAAAGGCACGATGATGATATCCTTGACTCAAACTTCTGAAACCTGCCCTGCCCACTTTTTCTTTTTAATTTGTATTTTGTTTGTATTGATTTATTGATTCTATCACCTAAGGTGCTCTTAAAGTTGAGATCCTTTTACTAATACCTCTTGAATGGTAATAACAAGTCCATGTTACTACCATGCTTGGATTTAGTAAAGGACTGCTGGTGCTTGAGCCCAGTGCTTTGCACTCAGTCGGGATGACCTCCATCACCTTCCTTCCTAGTGGTTTTTTCTTGTTTGTTTTTGAGACACAATTTCATATGGATGGTGCTCAGCTCCATCTTGCTGTGTAGCCGAGCTGACTTTGAAACATCTGTTGTTATGCCTCTACCTCCCAAGTGCTGGGATTATGGGCATGCGGTCCTTCTTAGCTTGTTCTCTATTGAGTGTGCTTTTTGGGAAATCAGTTTGCTCACTGATAGATACTGGGAAGTCATATAGCCTTTGGATTAATGGCAGCTCTGCCCCCATGCCCTTCTGAGGACCTCACTGAGCATCAGAGGAGGGCCATTCCTTTATCTGTGAAAGAAATACTATAATCTCGTAAAGCCCCAAGAGCCTTTTCAGGAAATGGTTGCTTTAGGTTTGCTATCCTCCCACGGATTTCATTGAAATCTCGATCGAATACCATGTACTGTGTGGTCACCTCTCATCCAGTAACAAGCAGCTGTTTTAAAATAATGTGAATACACCTGGCTGCCTCCATTATCCTGGAGCATCCACCTCTTCTCCACTCTTTTCTGACCTGATGGACCCAATGCCGTTACTCCCCCTCTATACATTTGATTCCTTTTCTGGGTGCCTCATGGAATATGGGTTCTGTGGATATACTATGCTTTAGTTTCAAGTTCATTCTTTCTCTCCTTGTATTTTTTCACTTGTTTATATACTTGGGGTGTGTGTGTGTGTGTGTGTGTATGTGTGTTTGTGTGTGTGTGTGTGTGTGTGTGTGTGTGTGTGAGTGTGTTGTGTGTGTTTGTGTGGTGTGTGTGTGAGTGTGTATGTGTGTGTGTGTGTGTGTGTGTGTTGTGTGTGTGTGTGTGTGTGTGTGTGTGTGTGTGTGTGTGAGTGAGTGTGTGTGGTGTGTGTGTGTGTGTGTGTGTGTGTGTGTGTGTGTGTGTGTGTGTGTGTGTGTGTGTGTGTGTGTGTGTGTGTGTGTGCATGTGTGTGTGTGTGAGTGTGTGTGTGTATGTGTGTTTGAGTGTGTGTATGTGTGTGTGAGTGAGTGTGTGTGTGTTTTAGTGTGTGTGTGTTTGTGTGTGTGTGTGTGTGTGTGTGTGTGTGTGTGTGTGTTGTTTCTTCTCCTTCCATCCTATGGATCCCAGGAATCAAAGTCAGGTCAGCTGGCTTGGAATTAAGCACCTTTCCTGCTAAGCCATATCATAGCCCTGTTTTAAATAGTTAACAATATTATTTTGTAAGTGTAAAGTTAATTACAGTCCTGGCCAACGACCACTGCAAACCTAGGCTTATGCCATTGGCCGTTAAAGACTTCTACACAAAGTTTGTTTTCTAGTTTTCAAGGACACATATTGGTCTTCTTTTCATTGCTATGACAACATGTCTGAAATAATCACCATATAAGGAGGAAAGGCTTACTTTGGCTTACAATCTCATTTTTGTGAGGTTACTTTGGCTCATGAAGTCTCATTTCATGGACACTTTGCTATTGCTTTGAGCCTAGAGCAGGAAGATGGATCATGGTGGGAGACTGTGATAGAAGATGCCTGGGAAGCTATGAAAGATAGATGGTTATGTGGCTGGGGGTCCCAATATCCCCTTGAAGGAGAGCCTTCTAAAGGGCTAACTTTCTCTTGTAGGCCCTACCTTTTAAAGGTTCCACCACATCTCATTTTGTTCCAGGGGCAATTGACTTAGCTTTTAATACATAGGCCTCTGGAGGATTTTCTAGTTCCAAATTTCTCCCATTAGGTTGTGCTGGTACAATCCTGTTGCCTGTTTGCTGTGGTCTTGGTGACTACAATGAACCAGAACCATGCAGTGTGACCTGAACACCACTCCTCACCTTTCTTGTTGGGCCTATTCATAAAGGTGGAGAGAGTTCTTTGCCTTGCTCGGTTCATTTGTCCTTTAGCCCAGAAAGTGTTTAATTCTGAGAAAGCTGTGTCTTAGCCAAGCTAAATACTTTCTCAAAGGTTCAATAACTACACTGTGGTAGAGGAATAAAGGTGTTCTCATGAGATAGTATTCAGTGTTTTGAGAATTGAAATTCTAGTGGGTGCCTGTTCTCTGTGCTTTGTTTTTTTATGTATTGAATAAAAACTAGTGAGGACAATGCCATCTTGCCCTGCTGTCCACCCTCACCTTTTGCCCTCTCAGCTTGCTAATTTATTGACATCAGCCTGTATCTTTTCATACGCATCCTCTCCTATTTTCTGGCTTCCTATACTTATGAGAAACAAACTTTGCTGTGTTTAAGGCACTTTAAGATGTTCCTCTGTTTTAAGATATCCCTGAAAGCATTTGCCGTGGAACTCATTTCCTGCTTTCATTTTGGCCTCAGTCAGACAAGTCAAGACTGAAGTTGAGGTGAAAAGTTCATTCTCCGGAAGTATAGTCAGTGCCCAGAGCAGCTCTCCATGCCCCTCCTATGCCTGCTCCTGGATGTGACACTTTGGAGAAGGCAACCGAGAAAAGGCATCTGCTGTGGTCTGCTTGCTGTTGGCTCTTCATCTCCTGTTTGTGACCCTGAGCTCTTGATAAATGTGTGATACTCACAACCAGTCTAAGGACTCACTATCTACCTCTAGTGTCTGCCTCAGGGTTTTAAGGTAGAAACTTGTAACCTGCAATTATTGTAGTTGCCAGAGATCAACACTAAACATGAAATAGGAAACAAGAAGAGAAGAACATAGAAGCAAGGCACCTTAGGTGTGATTACAATGTGTTGTCTTATAAAAACTGTGTTTGGTGACTCTGTGTGCATATACACCTGTATACCTATACTATCCTAGGCCCTACATGCTTTTGCCTGAGTCTTTGTTGGTATATATATGACCCCTGTTATCCTTTTCCCAGCTTCACCCAAAGTGCCCATGCTTGTCACTGTGTGCATTAGAAAACACATTGTTACTTTGTTGTAATTGCATTTTTAATTTATATGAGTTATGGGTCCCATTTATTTCTTTGTATCTCTTTCCCTGGGCACTAGATTTTCAATTGCTCTTTATTGTGTATACATCATGTATACACATGCTTCTTTACCACAAGCCCATAGTAGCAGAGCTAGCCTATCATGGTACACCCAAAACGATGAGGACCAAAAACCAAAACAACAATAACAACAACAACAACACCCCAATACACACACACATACATAACAAACAAATAAAAACAACCTTTTCTCTTTATAAATTGACTATTTCAGCCATTTTGTTATAGCAACCAAAAAAAAAAAAAAATCAACTCACACAAAATTTCTCCTAAAGATGTGGAGGTATTGTATGACATAGATGAATAATACTTGTAATGTATAAAATGATTTTAAAATAACTATAGAAATTGAGAATTTAGGAATTCTTGTGGAAATAATATCCTTTGAGCACAGTATAATTTCTTCTAAGAAATACCTTAAGGATAATGTCAGATGCCTTAACATATCACAAAGAAGAGCACTAATTGTCACGAAATAGGTAAAAATGACTCACTTAAAATTCAGTTAGACTGCAAGAGAGTCTTTAGTTGAAATCTGGTTTTGTATTCCTAATCAATGACTTTTCTAACAAGCCATACCCTGCATCTATTTCTCTGTAATTGCTTGGCCTTTAGTGTGTAGCCTCAGTCTAGTAATTAATAGTAAGGTTTGCTTTAGATTCCTGTTAAATTGGATTCTCTTCCCTCTGAGGATCACACAGACCTGCCAAAGTCATAGATAGGAAAAGAATTCCTATCAGCGACTTATTGAGTGTTTTTTTGTGTGTGTGTGTGTGTGTGTGTGTGTGTGTGTGAGAGAGAGAGAGAGAGAGAGAGAGAGAGAGAGAGAGAGATATGTTCATTTGTGTTTATATGTGTATGTTGAAGCCAGTGTTCAACACTGTGTTTCTCCTTTGTTGCAGAGTACTTATCTTTTGAGGCAAAGTTCCTCAATGAATGGGAGTTGCTAATTAAGCTAGAGTGTCAGGCCAGCATGGTTTAAGATTCCATTGTCTTTGAATCTTGTGCCCTGGTATTACAGGCATGAGGCCCACCATACCTTACTTGTTCTATGGGTGCTGGAGAGCCAAACCTAGGTGTCTTACAGCTCTGAGGGACAGGGATTCTGGCAGTCGGAAGCCAAAGACTACCACAATGTCATCCTGCACGACAAACCTCACACAAGAGATTCACTGGGAAAAACAGAAAGCTGATAGCCACTGCTCAGGAGAGAAGCAGCAAAGAACTTAGTGGGAGGCAGGGAATAATATATTTGGTTTCTCGGGGGCAGAGTTTTCCAGGGTGGAACTTTTCAAGGTGTTCTGGGATTGGTAGGATTTTGTGGCCTGATCTGGGGGTAAGCTCAGGGATTGGTGGGATTTTGTGGTCTGATCTTGGGGTTTTTTACTCTGTAGGGTGGAGCTTGGCCACCTGTGCCTGGAGGAGCTGGGTCCTTACACTTTAAAGCAAGAATTTGATTGATTGGGCCATTTTCCTAGCATTTGAGCCAGAATTGGGAGTCGTTTTGAGCAGTTACATCTCTACAGTCAACCTGTGCTTGTTGGAGACTTTCAAGTGTGTACACAGTGGAGTTTACACACACATGTGCACATGCTGATGAAGCTTCTGAATGTTAAGCATGGCCAGCCCACCCAGCAGGGAAAGAAAGGGGTCTGTTTTTCCTTACCTGATCTTTGTGGTGGAATTCTCCTAGCCTACAGAACCTGACAGGATTCAGGTTTGAATCACCAGTGTGGTTCTTCCTTTCTGAAATATAGTTTTCTTTCTTCCTATAGGGCTTATTGAAATATTGGTTTTGCTGTCTTTAACCCACCTAATCCCCCCCTCCCCCAGATAAGGTAATTTGGGACAGAGATGAGTACTCTTTCTTTTTTTAGTCAGACTGTCAAACCCATAGGGAATAATTATAAGACTAATTCTTCTGTTTTAATGACATCAATTGAATAACATCAGACAGTCAAAGCCTACATGATTTCACAGCATTTTAACACTGTGCATATGAATCTAAATAACATGGCATTTCACTTGTCATTTAGAGTATGTCTGTGTAGAAGGGCTATTAAGTTATAACTAGAGTTTTAAAGTGTGTGTGTGTGTGTGTGTGTGTGTGTGTGTGTGTGCACGCGTGCGCGTGCCTGCAATTCTGTGCTTTTTGTAGTAGCAATGGAAGAAGCTTTATGGATTTCCTGAATGTCAGAAAGATACTGGTCTGCAGCAGTAGCCAACAACTTCCTTAACAGATGATACAAAAATGTTCCCTAGCTGACAAAGACAAGTGAGTTCTTCCTTCCATCATCATAAGACTCAAGCATCTTCTCATTTTTTAAAAAAATTAGGTCATATTTCCACCTATCTGCTAGGGTTTCTTTACCTAGATATTTCAGGTCCTATTTCATCTGACTTTCAAAACCGGACTGTCTTTGGATTCTTGACCTTTTAGTTGGTAGCAGTACATTTATAGGTTTAGAGGCTAAGTTTGCCCAAAGTCTAAGCCTCAGGTGTAGTTTGCTAGTCTGCATGGGTTTCTTATGCTGTCCCCATCTTCTGCTCCTGATACATTTTTTTGTTTTTGTTTTTGTTTTTTGAGGACGAGCTTCCTGTAGCCTAGAATGGCCTTCAATTCCCTCTATAGCCAAAGATGAGCTTGAGTTTCAGAATTTTCTGCCTCTACCCCTGGAGTACTTACTTGGATTGCAGGCACACATCCTGTCTCACAATGCAGGCCTCATTAGTGGGGATGTTAGCTCCTAAGTTATCGTTACCCTTCCACACTTCTGGATTCTGGGGTTAAATATGATCATTTGTCATCTGTCCACCTTGGGTGATATCTAATTTCATTTCTCGTTACTGCAATAACATATGTTGACAAAGAACTTAACAGAGAAAGGGTTTATGTTGGACTCAATGTCAAAAGACCGTCCATTGTATCAGGAGGTCTGGGCATTAGGAGCTTGAAGCAGTCAGTCACATTTTGTCTGTATTTAGAAGAGAGCAATGCATGTTTGTGCTGCCTGGCTTTCTTTCTTCAGTTACATAGTTTGGGATCTCCTACCCAGGCAAAGGTCTGTGCACAGCGGGAGGGTCTTCCCATATCCCTTAATGGCAATCAAGATAATCCCCTGTAGGCATGCCCAGAGGGCCACCTTCCAAAGCCTCCAGATTGTATCAAGTTGACAATTTACATTTAATTTCTATGGACCTGCCTTTTCCCTATTTATCAAGTTTAGGCAGGATCAATAAGCTTGAAGAATTTCTCTGAGAGTTAAGGGGTAAGTGAATGTGTGAAGTCAGCATAGCCTCTGTCTGGTCAAATCACCACCAACTCCCTGCTTGTGTGTGTTGAATGTCAGAATATCAATTTATTTATTTATTTTTTTCTAGAAACTTGGCCATCTCTTTCTTGCAATTGGTCCTCGAGACTTTTTTTTAAACATTCCATCCCAGATTTTATATTCCCTAGTTACATAACCGAATATAGTCTGCTCACTCTTGCATACTCATGATTCAGCATTCCGTCTGTATATTTTTTCACTCCTCTATTTCTTTGACTTTACCTAACTTAAAATATGTTATTTTCCTCATGGCTGCACTAGAGTGTAAGCTCTCTAGGTTCAGTAATTATGCCTACAGTCTTTGTTGCTACAGTCTTAGTAAATGAATGAGCCTTGGACCCATTCTTGGGGCTTCAGCATTGGAACTCGGCGTTCATCTACACAGAGAGTGAATTCTTGGGCTCTTCAGCACCTATAGCAGTCACAGCAAGAAACCTGGAGAGAAATCTTGTAATGATGAAGGTTTCACTAAGGGGAAGGTAAATAGGTATGATTTGAGTGTAAAGTGTGCCACATGGGCTCCTGTGTTTCAACACGTGCTCACCAGTAGGTGGCACTGTTTTGATAGATTGTGGAACCCTTAGGAGTTGTGTCCCATGCTAGAGGTAGTGGGTTGCTAGGGAGAGTTTATAGAAGTTCAGGTTGATAGGCTGACCCTAATTGCTATCTTATCTCTTTTCATGACCCACAGAGATTTAACAAGCTACGCCTTGGGCTTCTAACACCATGCCTCCCCACTTCTATGATGGACCATGTGCCTATAGACTTTGAGCCAAAATTAAACCCTCCTTTCCTCCAGTTGTTTTGTTAGGTATTTGGTCTCAGTGAGAAGAGTAGTAATACCAGTTACTACTGTTCTAGCATGGTCTACTTATGCCCCAGTGTCTGCTGTGAAGAAGTCTTTAGCATCTCCACAAAGCAGAATTTTCTTTTATTCTATCAGGAAGAATTTTCTTCATTACTTTGTAATGCCCATTCTATTCTTGTTTTTTACTTTTCATCAGCCAGAATCCCAGTCGCTGTTTGTGCCTGGGCCTTTACTGTTCATGATCATGACCCAAATTCATGTTTATCAGTCCTGGTTTATGCGTGCTTTGACTTGGCTTTGCTAAAGGCTCTGCCTGTTCCTGGCCTGTGTCTGCCTGTTCCTGGCCTGGGCATGCCTCCTCATCTATCTGAGGAGCAATGGAAGACCCACTCCATCACATTGCCTGTTTTTCCTCTCAATGAACAGAGTACCACTTGCGTTTGTTTCCTGTTTCTAATCCAGTGTATTAAACCATAGTGAAAGCAGCACACTACCCACGCTGTAGGCCAGATTGACTTCCATGCTTCTTTTGGCTTGCCATCTATGGAACTCATGACTCTTTCTGCATTCGTCTACATCACCATGCTACTGAGAAAGTGCTCAGTGCTGCCTCAGCCTCTGTTGAACAAGCTGGGCATTTCTTAGTGTAGCATTTTAGGATTGTCTAAGATGAGCAGTGTTCTGTAACCAGGCGTATTTCCCAAATGAATCCTCTGCTCCGTGTAAGATGTGCATCTACTGACTGCCACTGTTTCATGACAACTGCGACTCTACTGTGAATGTGTCCTCAACTTCAACATGCAGATCTACACTGAACCCACTGCCTTCCAAAGTTTAATTTATAGTTTCTCAAGGGAGAAGTTCCTTCACTGTTGCTCTTAGACCTTACCACCCTTTCCCCTTGAGTCTTCATGCTGTGATCCTCACTTGCTGCATTTATTAATTCACTCTGTGTGTGTGTGTGTGTGTGTGTGTGTGTGTGTGTGTGTGTGTGTGTTCAGGTTTTAGGACAACTTGTAGCAGTCTGTTCTCTTTTTTTACCACATGAGTTTGGAGGATCAAACTTAGGTCTTCAGGCTTGACAACAAGTTCATTTGTTTGCTAAGCCTTCTTCTCACATGCTTTTGACAGCAGCCTCCTTGTAGGCTGGGGTATGAGAACTACCTAAACTGAATAGGTGGGACTCAACCCAAGCAACCAGAGAGAGAGAGAATTAAAAACATTGTAAATGTATTGTGTGGTCCATTATAGGTGATATTATGGTATTGCCCAGTTTTATTAGTATTGGCTTTCATACTGTTTAGGGTATAGTTTGTTTCTATTATCTCACAAAATCTTCCCAATCTACAAACTTTGGACATAAAACATTTTACCAAGATAAATAGAAATTTACTGCACTCAGCTCCCAGATATAACATTCTGATGATGAGACTTGAGTATTTGGGCTGACGTTCACCTTGACACCTAACATCTGATGTTCAGAAAAAGCAAAGGAGAACAAGCTTGCTAATGTAACCTGAACACTTGGGAGCCTCCTACCAAAGGAGAGGTGAGAGGAGTCCAGGCCCAGAAATGTGTACATTACCAGAGCACAGCACCATTATTTTAATTTTTCTCACTGAGATGAAGGGCCAGCCAATTCAACTGACATAGATAATCGGAAGCATTGAAAAAATGGAAACTAACATTGATAATATCTGAAATGTGTTTTAGCCAGTGGTTTTCTACGTATTTTATTAGTCAGATTTATATGGGTATATTGGGCTTGGACAGTTTGTTTTCTGTGTTATTTATTTATTTATTTATTTATTTTTATTTTTATTTTTTATTTTTGAATCAGCCCTTGGGAGAAATATTGGCTTTAGGTCAGGTCAAATGAAATGTTAGATTTCTACTGAGTGTTAAGAGGAAAGGGAAGTGGATATAATTTCTGAGTAATCTGCTGAGAAGCTGGAGTAATAAAACCTCAATATTTAAATTAATTGTTAATCCTACATAGTATATATTCTCTCTCTCTCTGTCTCTCTCTGTCTGTGTCTGTATATGTATTCACTTTTCATTTTCCTTTTTTATGGACTACTTAATAAAATCTTAAATAAAACCTAACCTAAATATAGTATATAGACTATATTTACTATGCATTTTTGATTATACATCATAATTTGCTAGAGTTTTATTGTTTCACTCCGTACCATATTCAGCAAGCAAGAGGGTCACAGAACTGCTGAGTGCTGAGGAAATATTGATATCCATTTTTGAGGCAAAGAATGGATTTTGATGCATTTTTGACAGGAAGAGTCTTGAAATAGAATTCTAAGAAATTTCGAGCTGTCAACGTTGTCCTCTTAGCACTGAAGCTTCAAAGCACAAAAGTAGGGATTAGACTAGATTGTCCCCAAAGCCCTCACAGCTGTTTGTGTTCCTTGTTATTGTTGTTTTTGTTTATTTGTTTTAAAGAACTCACTATGTAAATTCACTTCTTGTTTTATTAATCTCACTTGAAAAACAAAGCTGATGTCTGACAATATATAAGGAGATAAAACAGCCCGTTTCCAGGGACTAGAGTGACTGCTAAGGTGATTGTTCCAGACAGCCATGCCCTGGTGTCCATGAACGTACAGACTGATCAAAACCTCCCTCTTGTTCTGTGTGATAAAGACATTTATAACAGACTGGATTGATTATAGGATAGGGCCTGTCTGGACAGAGTCACCTGATGTAACAGTATGATGGGGACTGTTTCAAACTTCTACTATATATTATTATTAAAGACAACCTTATGGCAGCACAGGCAGCATAGAACCAATGTATTGTTTGCTTTCTGTATGCAGAATACTGCATCTGTGGTTGATTTAGTGCCAGGTCAATTTGATTAGCTCCGCTTTTCAGAGATTAAAAACTAAGATTTAGCAAGATTTCACTTTCTGGTCACAAAAAGGAGAGCTGTAGCACTATGTCCAGTTGTGCCTGTTTGTCCCTCAGCCCTTAGCTGTTTCCACTGGGTCTGCTCATATCAAAAGCACCCTTGCTGTCACTCATGGGCCCCAGCACTCTGCCATTCATGGCGTACTGTGCATGTGCTGAAGTTTACTACCAGATGTTTTCTGGTGTTGTGACTTAATTAAATGTTGAATAATAACGAAAGCACACATTGGTAGGATGTGTGAAAACAGTGTTTACACCTGACAGAATCATCTCACTGTTATGTCTATCAAGGTACAAGAATGCAAATTGTTACGTGCTAGACGGAAGCGCTTTCTACTGTCTCATTCTTAAAATCAAGGCCAGACAATGCCAACCAAGCAGAGTTTTTCAATTGTATTTTTCCTCCCTTAATACTCATAGAGCAGCCCAGTTCCCACTTTCAAACAATTTCTTCCTTCACTTCTTTTTTAGATCCTAATGTCACCCACAGAATACTTCAACTTATGGAAAATGAAGTATCTTTGGGTTGATGTCCCTTGTCACTTTTTATTGTCGACATTGGGTCATTTCTTGTCACTGTGATGAGCTTGATAGAGGCAGCTTTGGAGAGGGAGGATTTATTTGAACTCTCAGTTTGAGAGGGGACAGTCCCCATGCTGGGAAAGCATAGAGGACTTTATGGTGGCTTGCAGACAGGATGGCAGGAAGGTGAAGCTACTGTTTGAATCTTGGTTGATGAGGAGATGGGAAGTACAGGTTAGAATTGGGCTTGGCTATGATTTACTTCCTCCAGCCTCTATGGAGGAAGTGTTGAGATATGAGCCCATGGGATATTTCACATTCCACCATAATACCATGGTATCTGCATTTATGATGTTGAGGGGTCCACTGTATGTTTGGTCTACTTTTAATTTTAAGTCCTAATTTGTTGTTACATCTTTGATTTTAAAATGACTCTGACCTATTACGGTCACTGGTGATTTGGGATAGTGGTGTGGATCAAATCTAGGATCCTTACAGATGTTGTGCAAATGTTCTGATCTATGCTTTCTGCCTTTGTCCAATATGGTAGTACCAATGGCATATTACTGTTTAATTTTGAAACAAAATACATCAGCAAGAGAGTAAAAGTTCAGGTCATCAATTATCAGCATCCCATTTCAGTGTCTAGCAAGCCATATGTTTGGGGTAGCCAGTTGGAGAAACTGATATTCAAAATTTCCCCCATTACAGAAAGTAGCAATGGACAGTGATGATTGGGTTAATTTTAATGGTCTGTTCATATTTCTTAAAACATTATGGATGGAGTTTTCACAATTGGGAGAGAGATTCTATGCCTAGAAGACCTGATGTACATTCCATAATTTGGAACCTCTGGGAGTGCTCTATCATCTCTAGAGAATGTACAATAATGTTGGCTACTATCGTTTTTATGCTTCTGAGTCTGTATTATAGCATATACATATTCCAGCATATATATTACATATATATTTGCATATGATCATCGAACCACTGTATTGCTTAGCTGTATCTTTGGCAAGTGAATCTGGTAAACAGCAGTCACAAGCTCACACTAACTTTTGCACAGAGTGAACACCCAGGGCATTGAGTTACAGAATTACTGTGTAAAGTCTCTTTGTAGTCAGGGTATGATCCTACAGAAAATCCTCCTTGAAAGCCATGGGGAGCTCAGCTGCCTGTCTGGTGGCTGTCTGTCCAAGTTCCTTAAGGCAGAGAATGGAGACAATGGCTCAGTGTTTTCTGGAAGCATTATTGAATGCATTCAGTCCCAAGTTTGGAATAATTTGTTTAACTAGATGTTTTTCTTCAGTGAATACAGTTTCTTTGGTATGAAATTCAATACTCATAGTATCTTTAACATAAGTTTTAAGCTGTCCAGATTCTTATAGCTACTCCAAGTACATATCCAAATACCTATGCTTCCTTTAAAACAAAATCTACATTGCTGATTTGTTATCAGTAGTAATAAGTAGGAACTTAGCCATGTGTGCACTGAAATACTATGTAAGATGAGCTATTCTCTGGGTGCCTCAAGCCTATGCCATTCGCCCTATTTTCTTCTCCTCCTCTTTCTCCTTCTTCTTCCTCTCCCTCTCCCTTCCCCTCTCCCTCCTCCTCATTTCCCTCCTCCCCCTTCTCCTCCTTCTTCTCTCTTTGCTGTGGTTAAAAGTAAGTTACAACTATGCAGTTCAAGGTATTAGCAGGACATTGGTGACACTGTGAATCTAGGGGATGGCTTTGTTTTCCACGATTGCTGGTTATTTATTTATTTTTAATGGTTTGTGAAAACAGAAAC
The DNA here is from genome assembly GCF_011064425.1 of Rattus rattus. NCBI lineage: Eukaryota > Metazoa > Chordata > Mammalia > Rodentia > Muridae > Rattus > Rattus rattus. The sequence continues at coordinate 47,660,902 of NC_046167.1, read as the reverse complement.
AAACATTAAACATGGGCGGGGGAGACAGCTCAGTGAGTAAAGCATTTGCTATACAAGTCCAATGACCCATAACATTCCTGGAACCAACAGCAGGCTGGCTCCTTTCTGTAATCTCAGTAGTCTGGGAGCGATATGGGAGAAGAAGACTGGAGACTCTCCTGGGAGCATGTGGGTCAGTCAGCCTGCTGTGCAAAGTGACAAATATAAGAAAGACCTTCCTTACAAGGTACAACAGAGCAATGCAACTCCCAGAAATTGTCCTCTGAAGTTCAGGGTCATCTCTGGGTACGTATCAAGCTGGAGGTCAGCTTGGTCTACATAAAACTCTATCTCAAAAGAAAAAGAAATGACTCTAAAATGTACTATCTTGCAAAATAATACCCTCTATATGCATCCTGGAATTCAGGTACCCATAATCAAACATATCATACAACACACACAATTTCAAAAAATAAAAACAAATATTTTTTGTTATCTTAATTTAACCTTATATGTGTAGGTATTACTATTAATCTAACTTTGTTTTGATAGAGACTAGGCCAGGCTAGTCTGGAGCTTACCATGTAGAACAGGCTGGCCTTGAACTCATAATTTTCCCATGTCAGCCCCGAGTGCTGACATTTCAGGTCTGTGTTAGGCAAGCCTTTTGCACTTTAGCAGACTCTGGGCATATGATAAACACATCAACTCCCAGAGCCTCAACAGCCTTCCTTGAGATCTATTTATGGAACAGTTGAAAGCAGCGGTGGGTGGGTGGGTGTCTATCTGTCTGCCTCCAGGGATGCAATCTTAGGCTCCTGTTTATCATCCTTCTGCATTCCATCTAGAGCCACCCTGGTTGGATGAAAACTGGAAAGCTCTGGTCCTCAATCAAAATGGGTTTCAGAGTGTCCTTCCGGCAGATGCACATCGGTGATGTTTGCTATGCTAAAACTTTTCCCTCTTTAAATCATAACCTCATCTGCTCCAGCTGCCGTGCTATCGTTGATTTTCCCAAAATTGGCACGTTGTTTAGACTCCGTTTGTTTGATAGGCCAGTGTGCGTTTAAAACAGTTTGGTGACTTTAGTTAGTGCAGTCCTGTCTGATTACTTTTCTTGTTGTGTAACGCGTTCCCTAAGCCTTGGGTAGCAACGAAGCGACTTTTCCCAAGGAGGGGTGGAGGGTATTATTTTGCAACATAGTACATTTTAGAGTCATCATTTTTCTTCTTTGGAGATAGAGTTTCATGTAGACCAAGCTGACCTCCAGCTTGATACATACCCAAGGATGTCCCTGAACCTCTAATTCCCTTGCCTCTGTATCAAGAGCGTGGGGATTGGAGGTATCTACCACCATGCTAGGTTTCTGTAATACAGAGATTCAACCCAGGGCTTCCTGCATCATAGGCAAGCACCGTACCAACTCAACTACATTTTGCCCCGAAGGGATACTTTAAAACAAACAAACAAACAAATATGGAAGCTCGGAATTGAAAATGGGAGAGCCTTTATGTTTCGAAGAAGCAGTTGACCAAATATTAGGTAGAGACACTTTTATAATATTAAAATTATAGGTTTGTTTGACTAAGTAGATGAAATCAGCAAATAGTGATTATGTATTCTTAAAATAGCACTGTTGAAGTTCTAGATACTTCTCTAGCAGTGACTATACAGGAAGAGGGTGAGAAGAAAGTGGGAAGCAATGGGTAAAGCTTGGTTTAAGAAATGTAAAGTCCTTTGTTCTCAGTCCCTGCTTGGTACTGTGGATTTGGGAGAAAACAGTATGTATTTCTATTTTTATTTCACTTGATTTTCTAATCTTTCATATTTGGCCAGCTCCTTTCTGAGAACATATTGTACACATGTTCTGATGCTGTCTGAAGGCCCTGTGAGATGCAGGAGTTGATTGAAAGCTCTCACTTCTCCTAAAGTGGGTGGCCAGAGAGCTGTAGCTGAGCAGCTGCCATCCTCGGTGAACTTTTGTCATTTATAAATTATTTTCCCCGCCATCTGGAGCAAGAACGGTGCCATGGCTCAGAGAACTCTTGGTGGGGTGTGCTGATACCCAGGGCTTATGCGCATGCTCATTACCACATTCAGCTGAAGTTAAAAAACAATCTGTATTTGCTCAGTGACTTAAGGGTGTGAATACAAGAGAGCTATTTCTCTCAGCGTGCTTTGAAAGACACCACCTCCATCTCTCCCAACATATCCCTCTTGCTCCCTTCCAGGGACTACATCCTTGCCCATTCTTGGTTCCAGTCCCAGAGTGTCTATTAGGTTTCCTGTTTGATGACATAATCTGAAAATCCTTCTCACTTTGCCCTTGAGTTACTGGCTATACGTGATATTGTCTTGGTAGGCAAAACTCAGCTTCCTCCCCTTTAAAGAAACAAAACAAAAATAACACAGGCCACAAACTCAAGGTCAGAAATGCATCCATATAATATAGAAGGGAAGAAAGCTGGAGCAGCAGACTGTTTTGGAGTTCCATTAATCCGAAGATTTGTGCTGGTAGCAGAGGCCTTGCCTGGTGCTTCCAGTTCATATGGTCCAGGCTACAGCAATGCCACACCGGCAGGAGGTGTTTGAACTTTCCAGTAGCTGCTGTCCGATAGCAGCTCATGGAAAAATACCACAAACCCTTGACTCCCCACATGGGTAGTGTTGATTTAAGTTAGCTCCTCCCCACAGCGCCCTTGGTGCCAGCCTGTTTACCTAATGAGTTTTGCCTTTGATGTCCCTCACAGAAGCTGGGAACCAGAAAGCTTGTGAAAAGAATCAGAAATAGAGATGAGGAGACGATTTAAAATGAGAAGAGCCAAAGATGACATCTGACATAGAAAGTGGTTTTTACAAAAGTTCTGTTGACACTGTAAGGGAGAACTTCAGTAGCTGTGAAGTAGTCGGAGGAAAGGAATCATCATGACATAAGAGTCAAACCAAGATTACCCTGTTTGAATGCCAGAGGGCACGTGCACTTCTACAAGCTTAGATATTATTGGCATAGGAAGTGAAACACATGTTTAAATATGGATTTCCTTTTCTATTTGGAGACCCTTTCCCTGGTTTGCTGTTTTGCTAGGCTGCCATTACCCTCCATTTGGTTGGCTTGGAGGGAGTATCTCTGGCCTTGGATCTTAGGGATCCCAGCCTGGTGGCACCTGGTCAGGATGAGGACAAAGGAAAGATCCCTCTGGGATTTTCAAGTTCTGATGTATGGGCACCCATGCCTCTCCTTCCTTCCGTAGCACCAGACATCCAGTTTAGCTCAGGGCAATGAGGGGAGAAAGAGGACATCTAATGAATGCTGGAACTTCATCAAGAAAGCTGTCAGTTATTTTTCTAGTATGGTGATAAAATGCAAGGTAAGAAAAGGTTCTCACTTTGGCTTATGGTTTATGACAGAGTTCATGGTGGTGAAGTGAATGTAGAGCTGAGTACTTACATCTCTCTCTCTCTCTCTCTCTCTCTCTCTCTCACACACACACACACACACACAGAGAGAGAGAGAGAGAGAGAGGATACACACACATGATACAGAGAGAGATGATACACACATACAGATGATACAGAGAGAGAGAGGGAGAGAGAGAGAGAGAGATGATACACACACACAGATGAGAGAGAGAGAGATATGATACACACACACAGATGATACAGAGAGAGAGAGAGATGATACACACACAGATGATACAGAGAGAGAGAGAGATATGATACACACACACAGATGATACACACACACACACAGAGAGAGAGAGAGAGAGAGAGAGAGAGAGAGAGAGAGAGAGAGAGAGAGAGAGAGAGAACACCAGGACTTGGTAGGAGTCTGACAGGTCTTCTCCAAGGAGGCAGTGTCCTCCTAATTTTTCACAAAATGTCCACGATTCAGGGGCCACATTTTCAAATATATACATTTGTGGGGGCCATTCTCTTTTAAATCATCACAAGAAACAAACAAAGAAGGGCTCCAGTGAGTTGGAAGCCTGGGGCAGTGCCATCATGTGGAATTCTTCAGTCAGAAATATCTTGGGCATGTCCACATTGAATTCCAAGCCAGACTATGTATTTCCCTGCTTCCTTTGTGACTTGGCAGTCTCCGGTGACTCTAAGAGAGAAAATAAGCAGCCGGTCGGTCATTTGTAGAACTTCCCTATAGTCCATCAGTGACTCTCAATGTCTTGTAAAAGAAAGGTTGGAATTCTGCATTTCAGGAGCCACAGATTTGTTCTCCTGGCCAGGGTTACCAGGAGAGTCTTTTAGCACTGACTCTCAACATCCATTCTCCCAAGTCATTTAGCCCTGTACTGTGAAAATGGACCAGTGGTGTGAGAAAGGACCTTAGCTTTCACATTTGATCAGTGAGTCTCTTTACACAGATGGCCTGTGACCAGCTAAGGCAAGGGGCGTGATCATTCTTTCTGTTCTAAATCTATAGTGCAGCTTGGTGCAGGGAGATCACCTCAGAAATCATAGCGGGCTGTATGTTTCAAGACATCGATGGATGGAATGATATCTTTATGGGCCCACTGGGCCCCTGACTGAAGTTATTTCTCAGATAATGCCTCTTAGTTTTTTGTCAGTTTTCTTTTACACAAACTGTGCATCTGTAGTTTTTCCTATAGCAGGTTTTGGTTGAAATGTAAAGTCAGAAGAGCTGAGCCTTGAGGTTAAATAACAGCTCTGCTGGTTTGGGGCTTCGTCATAGCCAGTGAGTCACTTCTCTGCAGCAAGTCTAGGCTCTTGTTTTCTTTTTGTTTTTGTTTCTTTCTTTTCTTTTTTTTTAATGGGAAATAAAGGGTCAGCAAGATGGCTCAGCAGGAAAAGACATTTACCGCCAAGGTCAAGCCTCATGATCTCTAGACACCACATGGTGGAAGGAGAGAAGTGACTTCCTCTGGCCTCCACATGTGCCCCATGGCACGTAAGCACTCATGTATCCACACTCAATATTAATACAAACATATACTTAAGGGAAATAAAATGTCCTCATAGTTTTGCTTAGTTGTTCTGAAGATTTCTGTCTGAGCCAGCATTTAGGGAAGGTGAATGAATGGATTGTCCTTCCCTATAGTGGGGAAAACACTAGTTTTCATTTGGCAATATGCAATATAATAAATATTCAGTGATCAAGCAGAAGGATGGAGGACAAAGCCCTGCCTCTAGGACCTCCCGTAGGTTGGCACTGAATAGATGGTGACAGCACCCAGGCTCACCTGTTTATTAGCCTAACATGCCGCCCATGCATTCAGCACATACCGTCACATCATGAGCTTTAAGTTGTCAGGAGGGCCCTTCTCTGATTCCCCACTTAATCCTGAATAGATTATGTCGACTATAGTTCCTCCAGCTGCCAGGCTGCCAGTCTTGTCAAAGGAGGAAATGAGGATTGCTCTGTCCCCATGGAACCAACACTGTCTGGCAGCACCGATCCTTTTCTAAGTTGTCACAGCCCATTCTTTTAACTCTCTGCCTAAGATCTTGTCCAGGATGGACAGTCAAAGCACTGGTGTCATGTGGGATGTGACTCCCCCCTTTAGTTTTTCTATCCTATTGTATTGCACTTCCTTTCCTCCTTTTTAGTCTCCTGGTACCAACTCTGATTCCACCAGGATTTACTGGAAAGGACAATCAGAGCAACCTCCTTTACCTGCCAGTAGCATTCACATTGAATTTGATGGCTCTTCTCATTTTTGCTGAGAATGCTGGGACTGAAGCATGGATTGTGTTGGCCTGCTATAACATTACCAGGGCTAAAGTTTTAATGCTGAGAAAGTCATGGAGATGGGGTCTGACATGTGATCAATGCATTTAAAAATATGGTGTTGCTTTCAGCCACATAGGAAAACAAAACCAACACCATTGAAAGCCAGTATGGTATTAAAGGTATTATAATGTTTTATTTTATGGGCGACAGAATTACACAATGTTTCACTGTTGAAAAATGTAGATTTAAAGAGATATTTGGGGGGCTGGAGATGCAACTCAGCCTGTAGATTGCTTGTTAGGCATACACCAAGCCTTGGGTTTTGTCACCGGAATCTCATCAGTCAGACACAGAAGTACACATACGTAACTGAGCACACAGGAGGTGGTAGCAAGATCAGAAGTTCAAGGTCATCTTTAGGTACATAGTGAGTCCACGGCCAGCAGCTGTGTGAGAGTTTGCAGTCAAACAGACAGATGGATAGATGGATAAATGGACAGGCAGGCAGGCTCATGTGTATACACACAGGTGCGAGGTTGGGGGCGGTATAGATAGAGATTAAGATTGATTTGGTGTTAAAAAGCCCATTTGAAGTCAGTCTGGCCTACATAATGAGTTCTAGGCTAGGCAGAGTTACATAATGAGATCCTGTCTACAGCCAAAAGAAAAGCAAAACAAATGATTACAACAACAACAGAAGCCCAAAGGCCCCTATATGGAGTTTTTGGTTTGTTTGGTTCAATCTAACATGAACAAAATAGTTTGAAAGTTGAAATTACTTTCTTGTAGTATTTATTCTGAATATACTAATTTTAATACAAATGCCTATTTAGTAAATAAATGCTGTATTTTTGCCATATTGGATGTTTGACATATTTAATCTTATATAATACAAGTATGGTGTAAGGTAGGGTTTGCAATGAGAAAGCTGGGTCTTACAGGTCTGAGCACATGTCGGTCAGTGGTAGGGTGTTTTCCTAGTGCACAGCAGGCCATGTGTCTGATTCTAAGTGTTACCCACAGAAGAGAAAGAAAAGAAGAACACCTTTTCAGGACAAAGAGCTTTAAGCAACTTTTATCATTTTATTACAATGCCAATCCCAATGCCAGATGCCACAAAATGCCTTAGAGTGTGTGCTGTCTTCCAAGGTTTGCTTTTGCATTTCAACACTTTTAATGAGAAATGTATAATATAATGTATAATAAATGTATAATAATATAATGCCTAAAAAAGGTACAGTTGCAGATCTGGTCGATGAGTTGGCTTGCTGACTTGAGTTCAGGATTTTTATAAGAAAGCCCCAAAGAATCTTTGGCTGCTAGAAACAGAATCTCAAATGTGTAGCCCAAATTGGCCTTGAACTCTCAACCATACTCCTGCTTCAGCTTCTTCTTGAGTACTAGGATTAAAGGCATGAGCCACTATGCCTGGCCCAAAAATATCTTTGGGAAGGGGAATTTGGGAAGTCTTGACAAGGCAGCGTTTGAACCAATCAAGCCAGCATCGTCTGCTCTCATCTTGCTATAGCCTGTTGGTAGCAGACAGTAGCCCTCGGGCTGGATCCATGAAGTCTTGTATAAAAAGGTGATTACCAACTCTGGAATATTTGTACTGATTGTGGCTGAAACCAGAGCATACAGCTTCCACAACACAGATGGAAACACCCTTTAAAACTTAAAAACTCTGACCCAGAATTGTTCCCGTCTGAAAGAACTGCAGGGACAAAAATGGAGAAGAGCCTGAGGGAAAGGAGGTCCAGGGACAGGGCCAAAGTTGGATCCCGCTCAAGGGGAGGCTCCAAGACCTGACAACATTACTGATGCTTTGGTGTGCTTACAGATAGGAGCCTAGAATGACTGCCTTCTGAAAGGCTCAGCAAGCAGCTGAAAGAGTCAGATGCAGATAATTACACCCAACCAATGGACAAAAGCTGGTGACCCCTGTGGTTGAACTAGGGAAACACTGGAAGAAGCTGAGGAGGAGGGTGACTGTATAGGAAGACTAAGTCTTAACTAACCTAGACCCCCAAGATTGCTCAGACACTGAGCCACCAACCAGGCAGCACAAATCAGCTCATATGAGGCCTCCAACACATATACCGCAGAGAACTGTAGGTCTTGACTCAGTGAGAGAAGATGTACCTAACCCTCAAGAGACCTGAGGCCCTAGGGAATGGGGAGATCTGTGGGGCAGGGAATGGGGGTGGGGACATCTTCTTTGAGACATGGGGGTAGAGGTATGGGATATGGCACAGTGCAGACCCAGAGGGGGATAAAGACCAGACTATAAAAAGGAAAAACATTTAAAAGTTAGAACTTCAATGTCTTCTCTACTGAGCTGTTAGGTGCCAAGTATTTGTGAAAATTTATGTCTCTTTAGTGCATGTTTATCCCCAAGCTGAAAAATTTTAAACCATTTTTTAGCCCTTCCTTCAAGGATCCTGCGTGGCTTTTGATTTACACAAATTATATTATGTAGGTCAAATCCTTGACTAGAAACTCATCTAAATAAGGTTTACCTCAGAATCCCGTGTTTAAATAGCACTGGCAAGAAATGTGCTTAGCTCGATGGTTTCCCCTAAAGTAAGATAGTCAGCGCTGAGTATTTATTTTATTCCATTTTTTTCAGTACTTTTAGATTATAGCCCATTTTAGGAATAGAAAAATGGGTTCTTATGCTTGTTTCTCCTGTGATGCATTAGGAAATGTTTGGGTAAAAAGGTTTCTTTCTATTTTTCTATTTTACGTTTCCTTTAAAATAATAAATCTTGTGTCTAGATTGTCTTTTTTGCTGGTCAGTTTCCCACAGCCTAAGTTTTAAAGTTCCTTTTTAATCCTTTACTATCTCCTGTCACTTGATTTCCAGAGGCAAAGTAAGTGATTAACATTTGTTTAAAAAAAATGGTGTGACTCTTAGCATATGAATATATTTATTTCACTGCCCTCTAGTCAACACTTGGAGTGAAAAGAATACTCATGTTCCTAAAAATAAATTGTGTGTTCATCTTCCCCTAAGAAATAATCTAAATATATATATATATATATATATATATATATATATATAATTAGTTTGTCTTTCCTCACGTAGGCACTACTGGAAATGACTGAAATCTTGAATCAACTTGAACGCCATGAGCATAGCTGGGCTAAATTATGCCATTATCAACTTTATTATTTTAATTCCAAATGTCAAACCATATGCTGAGCCATTAACCAAGTCTCTATAATTTAAATGGAATTGAAACCATACATAGTGTTTTCTCTGACAATAGCAGAATTAAATTAGAAGTTAATAAAAGAAAGCCATGAAGAAAATCCCTAACATTTAGAAATTAAACAACACACTTCTATATAACCCATAGGTCAAAGACGAAAGCAAAAGGGAAATTAGAATGCATTTTGAAGTAATGATAATGTGTACCCAATGTATTAAAATCTGGGAGATAAGTCCAGGTTCTCCTTTAGATGGAGATTTATTGTTTTCAATGATTCTGTGTTCGGAAAAAAGTAAGATTTTAGAATCCTGCAAGTATATTTGGTAACATTATCAGCTGATGTAAGATAAGCCTGGGTGTACTGACAGATGCATACCTGCCATCCCAGCAAAAATTAGGCATATGATTGTCCCCAAAAGAGGGAGACTGGTTTGGGTGGAGCCACAGACATTTCATGACTATGCACTTATTTAACATGAGTGTGTTTTATTGATGACTATTCTAGGTTGAATTGTGATCTTCTAAAATCCATAGATGTAAGACTTCTGTCCTAGACACATCACAGTATGAGTATGACTAATATATTGTAAAAACCTTTAAGGTAATTAGGTTACTGTGAAGCCCTATTCCAATATGACGAGTGTCATTCAGTCCAACTTGAAGACTAAGTGAGTAGTAGACTGATAACCATGAGAAGAGGCGATTAGTGCATAATTCTACTCAAAGCAGTGAGACCTCAGAAGACACCAGTGCTGTCCTACCCTAACCCGAGAAGTCCAGCCTTCTGAGCTGTGAAACCACACGTTTCTGTTCTTTAATGCCACCCAGTGTGGGCCCTTTTGTTACAGCAGCCTGTTCTAGTTAGTTGCTTGTCAGTTTCACAACCTATGACTTGGGAAGAAGAAACCTCAATAGAGAAAAAACTCCCACTAGATTGGCTCGTGGGCAAGCGAGTTGGGTGTTGGCGCTCAAGCTTTTTCTTGATTTATGATTGATGTGGGTCCTGCTCACTGTGGCTGTTGCCATCACTGGGCAGATGGTGGTGAGCTACATTTTAAAGCAGGATAAGCACACAACAGGGAGGAAGACTAATATACAGTACTGCTCTGCTGTCACCCCATCATCTCTTGCCTCTAGGTTCCTGCCTTGAGTTCCTGTACCTACTTTCTTGGATAATGGAAAACATGACCTGAGATTTATAAGATAAACTAAACCGTTTTCGCCCAATGTTTTTTGGTCATGGTGTTTTTTTTCATGGCAATAGCAACCAGTCCTAGAAAGCTAATACTTTGAATCAACTTAACTACCATGAATGTAGCTATGCTAAATTTTGGTGTTGGATAACTTTTTTTTGTTATTATTTTAATTCCAAATATAGTAGTGTATGCTTGAGACACGGAATCAGCCTCTATGTTTCTGTAGGCATTAAAATAATGCAAGACAGCCAGGCAGTGGTGACACATTCCTTTAATCTCAGCACTTAGGAGGCAGAGGCAGGCAGATCTCTGTGAGTTTGAGATCAGATTGGTTTACAAAGAGAGTTCCAGGACAGCCAGGGCTACACAGAGAGACCCTGTCTTGAAAAAGACCAAAATAACAACAACCAAAAAATAAATATGCAAAACTCTGTGTGTGTGTGTGTGTGTGTGTGTGTGTGTGTGTGTGTGTGTGTGTGTGTGTGCTTGCAAAGCTACTGCTGTACCAAGTGATCATTTGCTCAGCCCTGGAAAGTACTTTATTTTATTACTTTTATGTATATGGTGTTTTTCCTTCACAGGCTTGTGCACCACACTTTGTGTTTGTCGGGTCTGAAGAGGATACTGGGTCCTTGGAACAGGAGTTGCAGATGGTTGGGAGCCTCCATGTATGTCTTGGGAATAGAACCTCCCCTGTCACCCCAATAGCTACCCCTGGTCCTCTGCAAGATTAGCCACGTGTTTAACTGAGACATCTCTTTAGCCCCCGACAAAGCATTTTAAAAGATTTTTTTTATCCTTAGCCGTGTCATGAGTGATGCTTTTTGTATTTAATATTTTATAAGTTAGTTGCAAATGAATAAATGGGTAATGCCATAGTGAGTCTTTATGTCAAAGCATGTTGATGGCATTTTCAGCATTCCAGCTTTAATGTTTAAACATGTAGGAGTGGCTGTGTGTAAATATTTAAAATGCGGTAGACGCTGCTATCACTTCTGTACTAGTCTATACCTCATTGTTGGGAACTTTGAAGAAATAAAAACCCCGCCTAGAATTTGTGTCTCTTGTGCCTGGCACAGTAGTGCGAGCTGCTCACTGTGGCCGGGGCTGTCATTTATTATGATGTTTTTCCTGCAGTTTAGTTTTCTGGAAAGGTACAGAGTGGAAGAATCAATCTTACACTGTAGATGTCCAGAAGCACGGGTGAGTCAAATTTGCAGAGAATAAGGCTGTTTCATGTTGGCCTGAGGTTAAAACATTTTGAGTGCAATTGTGAGTATCCTCCCAGGGCCGGACTTATCTCTCCTCTGCCTCCAGCTCCAACAGAGTTTTCTGCCTTTGGGGACTGGGCAGCAGCAGTGACAGATAATAGAAGACAGAGTTGTTATTCCAGGACAACTTCTGCCTTCAGTACCTTGTGTGGGCTTCTCCCCAGAGGCAGGTAGAAAGAAGAATAGAGATGAGTTACTGCTTTGGAGTTCAGCTTTTTGACTTGACCTGATTTGAGGCTCTATGTGTCACCCAGGCCTTGTAAGTGGGCATACACATGCATATTTCTTTGTGTACACTGACTTGGAGCATCTGTAAGTATTTATTTGCTGTAAGGATGGCATTTATGCCCAAATTGCTACCACATGAGAAATGAAAACTACGCCGAGTGCCCACTCGCCGAGCAATTGGAATAGGGAATCTCTCCCAAAGCTTTGCCTTTAAACCTCACTTTAATTCTCCTTTCATGGTTTTCCTCTTTCTCTACCTCCCTAACCCTGTCCTGCAAAATTGCCAGAATTCTCCTCCCCTTTTCTCTGTCTCTCCTTTTCTTCTCCATTTCCCGTAGAACCTAGAATTTTATAACTAGAAACTCAATCTTTCAATAAATGATTCTATGGGCTTTTCCAGGAATTTCCATTTAAGTAAGGAATGTCTGTGGAAGGTAAGATGTGCCTTCCCAGGAGGGATGGGTATATTGTAGGGCTTCTGGTAGTGCTAGCTGGTGTGTCAGGAGAGGGTGCATGCATGTGTGTGGAGCATGGCAATGTCACTGCTAGTTCTCCCTACAGAACATCTAAGTGCTTGTCTACTATAACATGTTAGCTCCTTGCTTTCAAACACACTCTCAATTGTTACAAAGACAATTTCATAATCCTGTCCATGCCATGAATGAAATTTCAGCCCCTGTGTTCCCATTTCTGCTTAGCTCCACGTCATATACTTTGCTCTTGGCTAATGATTGGCTTGTGAATGAGTGTGCTAATCAAGTCAGAAAGACACGTAGGCATCATCATTTCCTGATATGTATACAAGCAGGCCTAGTTAACAATGAATCCTATTCCTGTGTTTGTGCCTTATTCACTGTGCCAGGGACAGTTAGGAAATGCCCACCTGTCCCATTCTGTAGTATTAGTTGTGTCAGCCTTTCAGTTTTTATAGAATTGTTTGTATAAATTCTGTTTCTATTGTTGAATATGCATTCCACACATAAGGAGTTTAAGTCCTACTTATGTTTGCATGAATTTTGAAAACATGATAAACTTAGCTCTGCATATTCACAGGCATCTTCATATTCAACCATCAGGTCAAAAATGTTCAGAGAAAAATTAAGTCTGTGCTGAACTTGCGAAGACCTCATTCTTTAAGAATGACAGCATGACAATGGCCCACATAGGCCATACATAGTATGTACTACTATAGTATTAGTAACCTAGAGATGGGAGAAGGTATACAAGAGGGTTGTCATAAATTATATACAAATACTATTCCACTTGATGTAAGGGCTTTGAGCTGTGAATTTTGGTGTCCATGGGGCATTTTGGACATATGATACATAATGATGGGTGTGTATACTTAATATCAATATTGTATGAATGTCTACTTCCTATTACTATAATGGGATACTTGATGTTGAGTACTTTGTGAAGATAAGGTTACCTAGTTCACAATTCTGAGGGGTTTAAAGGCATAACATTGTCTTTGATGAGAGCCTCATGGTAGATGGTATCCTGGTGACATGCAAGAGAGATTACTTAGAGAGACAGAGGTCATAGAGTTATGTATTATATTATACAAAATAAGTAAATAGTATATTACAATAAGCAAACCTTAGTACATTAATAGAATTTAGGAAATGGCTGTCCGTTCTGTGGTGTAGAATGCCTAGTGACAGTGAAGGCTATACTGAGAAGTCATGGAGGGATTGCTAGAAGGGAACCCAGATGAACGAACTGGGTACATATGGATGAATGTACAGATTTCCTGTAGGTGGTTTGGCTAAATAAAGGAGAACTAGAAAGTAATGCTACCCTTACACTACCTCAAACTTGATCAACTTCACCAAGTGGCCTGTACAGCTTGCTCTTACAGTAGGTCATGAACCAATGGAAGAACCATTCAAGAAGATTCATTATGAAAATTAGGGTCAGTGACAAGGCATAGTGAAGCAGGTTCAGACCCATTCATCCAGCCCCCGGAGAGTCTACAGATTACCTTGGAGGTTATGCCAGCAAATGAAGTAAACACCCATTAGTAAGTAGGGAAGTTAGACAAATAGAGAACAAACCTTCATTCCGCAGATACCAGTATGAGCACTCCAGGCTAATTCCTAATGCTAGATTCATGTTCTTAAATGTCAAGGTAGCACTGTTTAAATTTGTTTACATTTGTGTGTGTGTGTGTGTGTGTGTGTGTGTGTGTGTGTGCACGTGTGTGCATGCGTGCATACGTGCATGCACATGGAGGAACTCATACACATGGGTGGAAATCATTTCTCTCCCACTGTGTGGTTACTGGATATCTGTCAAGTTTGACAGCAAGGGATTTCGTCCGCTGAACCATGCTGCCTGCCTAACTGTTTATTTTTGTATCCAAAGAGCCAGCTTTATGTCAAATTCAGATTAAGGGACTAATGTCCCCATGTTTCTTCTGTGGTCAACACATATTTACAGGAAAAGAATTTATAGTAAATGACCCCAAAGATCTCTTTTAGTTTAATGAAAGATAAAATTGCTAAGGCCTTTAAAAATAAACATAGTTTGAAAACTTAAAATATTGGTGGTTTTCCTTTTGTAAAAAAAACATGATAAAAACAATGATAGCATAAACGGAAGCACATTTCAACATTCTGGGCAAAACCTTCCCTGCAAATTCAGCCATTTTCATGAATATATAGAATGTATTAGTCTGACCAAAATAAAATTTGAGAATCTCATTTTCTTTATCAAATAATAGAATCCACAGTAAATTTCATCGAATGTAAAGTTGGTTATGTTTCTATATGTGGCTGCATGCATATACATTTTTTCCATATATGAGAACATGTTGTATCTTACATGTTATGCACATAGCAAGAGCCCTTTCAGAACGTGTTGTGATATGCACATGAACCAATTTTCTCCCACTGCTGTGGAGGAGAACATAGACATGGACAATTAGGCCTGTATCATCACTAAAGGAAGGCGCCAAGGCTCCTGTGGACAGCCGTGACTTCAGCACACTGACTAGAAGCTGGATTAAGTTTGCAGTTCACACTGTCACTTCGTCTTATATTGTCATCAATCAGAAAATCCCAACCCTTCCTAAAGAACCCAGGCAGATGAGGGTGTGGTGACTTTTGTTTTATTTTTCTTCACTAAGTGATTAAAAGCACTGAACTTTAGCATGCTCAGTTAGCTACCACCGGATTATATCTGCCTAAGGAAAATGATAAAAGAAAGCTTAGAGGATATAAAAAAACATGCAAGATAGGGATATTGGGTATGAATCATAAAGATCAAGAAAAATAGTGGAAGGATAAGGGATAGCGGAAAGTAGGCCTGAGTCTCACATCTTTTCCTTAATTTTGTTGAATTAATTTACATTTATTTGATGACAAAATAACTTTTTTCAATGTCTTATTTTAAGAGAGGAATTAAAAATGTGTAATAATATAACGTGTATTCTGTCTGTCTTTTTTTCTTTAAAGCATATACTAAGGATCTTTTTTTCTATGCTTGGAAGCAGCCAGAACCAAAAAATAGTTAAAAATGGCCAAAAATATTAAAAAATAAGCCATTTGTTTCTTACATGAATACTTTCATCTGGACATTAAATTACTAAACACATGGCATCCCAGTAAGGCATGTGAACACCCAGTGTTGCATGTATGGGCACTCCTGGGTGTAGAATCTTAGTAGCACTGGGACTCCTCTTCCCAGTTGTTTGGAGGTGTTCCAGAATAGGTAACAGGAAGACCAGGCTGCCTGTGTCATCACTGCTCGTTCTGTTGGTTCTCTGTGATGGAGGCTGACACAGAACCCTGGCCTTTGTTGACATCACTGATGCATACCCACTATGCATCCACCAACTCTTTCCACAGGATCACCTTATTGTCTCTACAGGACATAGCCAGGATGTTTGCTATGATGGACCAGCTCATGGGCCACACAATGTCATTGAGTTTGTGTAGGAGTTTAGGTGACCACATATTGCCTGAGGCATCATTGCATGTCAAATAAACACTATCCTGAGAGCCTCTGGCAATGGTGTTGGTGGCCCAATGGAGGGGGCCCAGGCAACGTCTCGAACCCAGTCGCTGTGTGCCTCTAGATTTTGCTCCTCCTTCCATTGGCCATCCTCCTCTTCCCTCTACAGCTTGATGGGTCACTGCCACCTGATGCAAACTTCTTGATGTAATGGGTTTCTTTCCTGATGATTGGTCTATAAGACTTTCTGAAACATCAACTAGGGCCCAATGAAGTCATTGATTACTGGATTTCCCAACTATAGTTATTGCTTGTCTAAAGTTGTTATCTGACTTCCCTGTAGGAGACCTAGGGAATGTAGGGCATGCTACATTTTACTTCTAATGAGCTCCCCTGTAAAGTCTTCTCAGTATTCTTTTCAATGAGAAATCTATGCAATGCCGCAGAGTAGCATCAAAGAGAGAGCAGTGGAGGAAATTTTGTATTGCAGCCACAGTTGTGTTGCATTAGATGTATTATAGCAAGAATGCATCTCCTACTTAGATCACAGGAATACAGCAGCGTTGCTAAGGACTCAGGATTTCTGCTCTTTCAGCTGTGTTTAAAGAGCTTCCTGGGTATTATCTGCCAGCTTTCCACTGTCCCAACACAAATAGCTATTACTTTATCATCACTCGTCAAATGAAAATACTTAACCCTGGATAAGGCCTTGGCTAGTAAAAAGGCACATTCCTCATAGAAGCAGAGCTAGCATTCGAACCTACGCAACTTGTTCAAGAGTTTTCTCAAGGGTTTTGCAAGAACGAATTTGGATGGTCCTGGATCTGTGCCCCTGAATGGTAATTGTAAGTTTGGAATTGTGTAGCTAACTGCTTTTATAGTGTCTTGGCCATTGTGTAGTGGATACATATTGGTTCTTCTTTTCATCTGAAAAAAATCTAGTTTTTGGCACACCAGCCATCTACTAGGAACACTGCAAACACATATCACACAGGAATCTCAATTCTGAGCATTTGAAATGCCATTCTGTTCACTTATCTTGCATTCTAGCCTAGTGTCAAGTCTAGGCATTTGGTTAGATATTATGCTAGTACTTTGGTTTTCACTGTGTCTAGGTATGTGGTGTGCTATTGGTGTGTAGTGAGAGTTACTTTCAGATCTAGACTTCTGTTGGGATGTGTGCACTTTCTGTTACCTGTGGTTTTTCACCAGGATTGGACCCAGAAGGCATGAACCCTGTGATTGCACCACATGGAAATCCAGGACTCCTGCTTTCTTTGAAGGGTTGAGCATACTACCTTCTCCATTCATACTTGCATTATTAATGCTCAAGGGATCCATTTGTGGGTTTCATTTTAACTTCTGAATTGATCCTAATCTTTAGATTCCAAAGAAGGTCAGAAGTTTTTAAGATAACAAAAGTGGGCTAGTCCGCCTCCAGTCATTGTAGCTGTCAGCTTCTAATTTCATACTGAAAATCAGGCAGGGCATTCACACACCCTTTGGGTAGTACAGGACACATTTTCCAATTCTTCTACATGGAGATATTTACATCTATGTTGGAGCAAAATACTGTTTTAGGTACTATATCAAAGCTTAGAGAATGTTCTCATTTCATTGTTAGTTGGAGGAAGAGGTTTATGGTTTATAGACTTCAGTCAGAGCCTTTTTTGTTTTTCCTTCATTTTTTTATTAGATATTTTCTTTTTTCTTTCTATTGGATATTTTATGTATTTACGTTTTAAATGTTATCCCCTTTCCTCCCAGTTCCCTGCACCTTCCCCTTCCCCCTGCTTCTGTGAAGATGCCCACTCCCACCAGCCCATTCCCATCTCACCACCCTGGCATTCCCCTACACTGTGGAAGGAGCCTTCACAGGACCAAAGCTTCTACTCCTATTGATGCCAGACAATGCCATCCTTTACTACATATGCTGCTGGAGCCATGGGTGCCTCCATGTGTATGTACTCTTTGGTTAGTGGTTTAGTCTCCAGGAGTTCAGGGGGTTTGGTTTGTTGGTATTGTTGTTCTTCTCCCAGGGTTGCCAACCCCTTTAGCTCCTTCAGTCCTTTCTCTAACTTCTCCATTGGAAACCCTGTGCTCAGTCCAATGGTTGGTTGTGATCATCGACTGCTGTATTTGTCAGGGTCTGACAGAGCCTCTCAGGAGACAGCTATATCAGGCTCCTGTAAGCATGCACTTCTTGGCATCCCCAATATTGTCTAAGTTTGGTTATTTTGAGCGTTTTGGCTAATATCCACTTATCAGTGAGTGCATACCATGTGTGTGGGTGTTTTTTTTAATGCTTTTGTGGTTTTTTTTTTTTTTTTTTTTTTTTTTTTTTTTTGTGATTGGGTTACCTCACTCAGGATGTTCATGAAGTCAATGTTTTATATAGCTGAGTAGTGCTCCAGTGTGTAAATGTACCACATTTTCTGTATCCATTCCTCTGTTGAAGGACATATAGGTTCCTTCTAGCTTCTGGCTATTATAAATAAGGCTGCTATGAACATAGTGAAGCATGTGTCCTTGTTATATGTTAGAGCATCTTTTGGGTATTTGGCCAGGAGTGATATAGTTGGGTCCTCAGGTAGTGTAACATGTCCAATTATCTGAGGAACCTCCAGACTGATTTCTGGAGTGGTTATATCAGCTTGCAATCCACCAACAATGGAGAAGTGTTCCTCTTTCTCCACATCCTCACCAATATCTGTTGTCACCTGAGTTTTTGTTCTTTGCCATTCTGACTGGTGTGAGGTAGAATCTCAGGGTTGTTTTGATTTGGATTTCCCTGATGACTAAATAAGGATGGTGAACATTTCTTAGGTGGTTCTCAGCCATTTGGTATTCCTCAGTTGAGAATTCTTTGTTTAGCTCTGTACCTCTTTTTTTTTTTTTTTTTTTTTTTTTTGAATTTTTCTTATATACATTTCGAGTGTTATTCCCTTTCCCGGTTTCCGGGCAAACATCCCCCTCCCCCCTCCCCTTCCTTATGGGTGTTCCCCTCCCCACCCTCCCCCCATTGCCACCCTCCCCCCAACAATCTAGTTCACTGGGGGTTCAGTATTAGCAGGATCCAGGGCTTCCCCTTACACTGGTGCTCTTACTAGGCTATTCATTGCTACCTATGAGGTCAGAGTCCAGGGTCAGTCCATGTATAGTCTTTAGGTAGTGGCTTAGTCCCTGGAAGCTCTGGTGGCTTGGCATTGTTGTCTGTACCTCATTTTTAATAGGGTTATTTTATTTTCTGGAGTCTAAGTTCTTGAGTTCTTTGTATATATTTGATATTAGCCCTCTATCAGATATAGGATTGGTAAAGATCTTTTCCTAATCTGTTAGTTGCCGTTTTGTCCTAACAATGGTGTCCTTTGCCTTCCAGGAGCTTTGCAGCTTTATGAAGTTCCATTTGTCTATTGTTGGTCTTAGAGCATAAGCCATTGTTGTTCTGTTCAGGAAAATTTCCCCAGCACCCATGTGTTCGAAGCTCTTCCCCACTTTCTCTTCTATTAGTTTGAGTGTATCTCGTTTGATGTGGAGGTCCTTGATCCATTTGGACTTGAGGTTTGTACAGGGTGATAAGAATGGATCGATTTGCAATCTTCTACATGCTGACCTCCAGTTGAACCAGCACCATTTGTTGAGAATGCTATCTTTGTTCCACCCGATGGTTTTAGCTCCTTTGTTAAAGATCAAGTGACCATAGGTGTGTGGGTTCATTTCTGGGTCTTCAATTCTATTCAATTGATCTACCTGCCTGTCTCTGTACCAATACCATACAGTTTTTATCCAGTCATGGCTTTTTAAGGTATTTCACTGTGTTCTTTTTCTCTATGAGAAATTTCCATGTGACCTCCACTTACATTGGAATAGAAAATAGGTGTGCAGTGTGAGGATCACTTCTGGTCTGTGTTTGGTGCTTTTAATGCACAAATCAAACATATACTGATAATAAATCACAAAGAAGTTGATCTTAACATGATTCTTTACATATATATTACTTTACCATTTTAAAGATAAAAGCAATGGTTTACCTAATGAGATGGCTGTGCTTGTTTATTTTTACATAAATACTTAAATCTTGGTCCTGGTAAGATGGCTCAGCACTGAATTAAGAGCACTTCCTGCTCTTCTCAAGGACCTGCATTCAATTGCCAGCACCCATATATTGAGTCACAACCGTCTGTAATTTCAGTTCTACAATGTGAAGACACACATGTAGTACAGAGACATACATACAGACAAAGTACCCATGCATATTATTGTTGTCATTGTCGTCATCATCATTATTATCATAAATTAGAACAACCTTTAAAAAAGAATTAAATCTTGGCTGAACATTTGATAATGTGGCATGAGCATCTCCCATATTTTCCTGAATTGGTTGATTCTTAAGTTTTGTATTTATCAGTGATGGATGTTTCCCCCATAACTATGTAATGCTAATTTTTCTCAATTTTGGAAATTCTACCCTTATATTAATTCATAAGTTAATGAATGATTTTATTAAACTCAGTTTAAAAGAGGCTTATTCTATATTTAATACTATATATGATCATGGATATATATATATATATATATATATATATATATATGTTCAGCACCCTTAGAGACTAGAGCCATTAGTGTTCTTGGAGCTGGAGTTAGATGCAGTAATGAACTGCCTGATGTGTGTGCTGGGAATTGAATTTAGGTCATCTAAGAGAATAATGTGAACTCTTAACTGAGCTATCACTCCCAACCAAAGCATCAATTTTTAAAATCACACGTTCTAGCATTGTCAAACCCAGAGATGTACTAATTTGTTCCTTACATGTTGAGAAGTGACAGTAGGAAGATATTGAAATCACTTGGTTTTTTGACTTGTTTTCTATAATTAAATCGTTTTGTTTCTGTAAGGTTATGAAGCTTTGTACACTGCAGTTCATAGCATGCAGTCGTGTGGCATCTTGGCAGAGGTGTTTTAGGTGGCTTGCTTTTGTTGTGTGTAGTGTGCCCAATTCAGAGTGAATATTTTTTGTGTTTTCAGAGCTGAGACTGCTGTAAAGTCAAGTGATGCACCATTTTACTAGAAATATCTTGGATTCACTGTGAATTTGATTCTTGATTCAGTTTTGGCTAGTGCATATTCAGAACATTTACTGTTACCAGATGTTTTATGACTCACAATTAATCATCTAATCCCTTCTGAGGTCATAGCCCATAGTTTCCGAAGTTCTTACTTGACAGGCAGTAGGTGGGTCCCTACGCAAGTCTGTTTTGTTTATTGATGTTATTTGTATTTACTTACAAAGCATAGGAAAGAGGTTACTCCCAGGTAAAACAATGCCTCTGAAAGAGATGTGTTACCAGTTTGATCCCATTATGGATAGAAGGTCCCGTCTTTAGTTAACTTCCTCTTCCTGTATACTGTAGCACCTCCCAGCAGTACTTACAGATGGGAGCAGGGGCAGAAGGGAATGGGGTTTAGACAGAATCTCAGGGTAGGGTTCTGTGATGCTCCTGCTCCTTTACTACCATGATTTTATGTGGAGTGCATACTTAAGGGGAAGAAAAGGTATCTTAATGTGTAAGTCTCACGGGAAGACAAAAGGCTTTTATTCCAAATGCTGAGGAATGAAATCTATTAAAAGGGTTGAGAATCTACCACAGGGAGTAAGAGAAATAGGAGGAGGAGGAGGAGGAACCCAATCCACAACTATGAGTTGAAATTAGGAAAATAAAGGCTATGATCTCTTATGCCTTGTGTGTCCTTTTGACCCTAGTCCACCCTTCCTTATCACCCCCCTCTTAATTGCTTTTCTAAATTTTTAGACTTTAATCACATTTATACTTACATTGTCTATATTAATACTGATTCTTCTCGGAGTGATACTATCAGTGGTATGTGGTTAAAGAGAGGTCATTCCATAGCCACCTACATTTCCCACGAAGTTTTTAATCATGCCACAATACTGAAGGAAAGGTTGACTGGGACCTGGCATAGCTCATAAGGACTTGATGTGGCAGAGAGGGTTCCATTATTCTGGTAGATGTACATAAGGCTTTGAATTTTGATCCTAACATCCTACTCCCGAAAGCCCATTCTCATAGTTTGGGTAGAACCATGTGGTATGCCTACTCCTTCTATTTGTGTGGTCTACTTACAAATCGTCAAAGGACCATAGACATTTGAACATAA
Organism: Rattus rattus; assembly: GCF_011064425.1. Classification (NCBI taxonomy): domain Eukaryota; kingdom Metazoa; phylum Chordata; class Mammalia; order Rodentia; family Muridae; genus Rattus; species Rattus rattus. The sequence goes on along the minus strand of NC_046167.1, from coordinate 47,639,170 downwards.
GAATTATTTCTTCCGCTCACCACATTTGACAGAAGTTAGGTGGAAAAGAGGGTCATTTCAGGAGACGCTCAGTTGCCTTTACTGTTTCTCCATGTCTATACTTAAGACACTTCCTACTCTACATCTTGAAGTGACAGCAAAGAAATATGTCTTAGTTAAAATTAGCTAACAGAAAAACAGATCTAGAGAAACTGTAGGAGAACCAGTAAGTTAATAAACTGACTGTTTATTATAAATTTCTTAGTTCTAATTTATTCTTTTAAATCTAGTCTAAAACCTTAAAAAATAGAGGAATCAATTATGTTCCAGCTGAATTTTAGAATTTATAATACCTACATTAATTTAAAAAATATTCTCTTCTTTGAGAATTTTATATAATTTTAAAATCATATTTATTTGTACTCTTTCCCTTAAGTTTTCCCAGATCTACCTCTATCTTCCTGTTCACTCCAACCTTGTGTCCTCTTTTGTTTTAAATGTCAGAAATCATCAACTCCAATTTATATTTTCCATATACTTTTGGGTGTGGGCTCATTCGCTGGAAATGGTCAACCTACCCTTAATAAAACTGATAGTCCTTCCTCCAGAAAGTATCGATTGTCCACGCTTCCACTGGTAGGTGTAGGGGATCATGAACCACTTCCTACTCCGTATTACAATGTTTTCTGACTTGATCTTGTGCAAGAAAACACAGCTAGTGTTAGTTAATGGGTACAGGGGTCCTTCCATGCCCATAAGACAGTATTTTGTTCAGATTTGTCCTAAATCTTCCTCTTAAAATCTTTCTGTCCCTTCTTCCTTGTTGGTCCTTGACTCTTGTTGAGTTGACATAATATACATGTTCTATTTGTAGCTGATCACCTCATAGTCATTTATTCTCTGCACTTTGGCCAGTTATACATTTCTCATTCAATCAACTACTACAAAAAGAAAGTTCTCTGATGTGGTCTTAGAACTGTGTTATTCTATGTGTAGAAGTTTAGAGAATAGCTTGGTGTTATGTCCATTTAGCAAAACAATAGGTTTTTATCCCTGGGACTTATGAATTCCCTAACTTTGAGTTCTTGGCCAGGTTCCAGTATCAGGTCTGTGTTTTGTGCTATGGAATAGGCCTTAAATTCAAATCAGAAGGTGCTTGGTTACCCCCATAGAATTTATGCCACTATTGCACCTGTGAACATATCTTGCCTTGCCTTTTATGTAGGGAGAGAAATGACAAAGTAGGACATTGGGGGAAGGATAAGTAACCCTTGGGATGTTTAATAGTCATTTGGAATATTTATATTCATATAAAAAGCTTAATTTGATTTATTCTATTTCAGTGGTTACCATCATCACAGAAAGTCATAGATTGCCATATAGAAAGCTCAGTGCTGGTATGGGATGTCTCCTCTCAATTGGTTGCTCATAGGTATCCCAGGTTTCTCTTAAAACAGTGCAGCCTATTACCTTTGCTCTTGGTTGTCCTTCAAAACTTGAAGGTAAGACCCTATTGTTGAAGACCATATACATTGGTCATAGGACATGGATTACTTCTAAGAAGCTTCCTTCTTACTGCTTAGCTCTCTTATTACTGGAAGGTGCTATGCTGGCCTTTGGGAAGGGAAAGCCCTCACCAGTCTACTCTGTTGCCAAACCTGTAAATTGTAAAACATCAAAATGTCTTTAAAAATGGTGTCATATTTGCCAAGTCCATATAACAGATTCCTCCTGTATTTCCCTGAATCAGATTTATAGCAAAATTAGGGGAAATAGGAGAAAAAAATTAAGATTGTGATCTCTGATTTAAATCCTCAATTTATAGAAATAATTATGCATTCAGTCTACATTTTCAGTTGAGAATCGTGAGTTTCAGGAGAACCATTTTAAAAACTAAGCTATTCAGGAGTGGCTTCCCCAGCCTTTCTTTTAGTATTCTCATTCTCTTTCCTTGGTCACCCTACATGGTCAAGATTTCTTTATATCAACTTGGAATCTCTCTTTAAGCTATCCTTAGAAAGTCATGTGTGTTGCTGTTCTCTTTGGGTTTGTTTGTGTCTGGTCCTCTTGGAGATTTTCAAAATAATCAAAAAACACTTATGTCATAGACAGTGTTTACTGTCTTTAACAAGAGTTTACTTTAAAAAATAAGTGGTGTATTGGGACATGTGTATGAGAACCAATATGGATAGTAGCAGATTGAGTGTAAGACATTGCAGTCATCCTTCTTGGATGTGACTTAAGCTCGCCTTGCTTTATCTTTTTGTAAGATAAAATCAGTGATAATATTGACTGATGTGTGTATGTGTGTGTGTGTGTGTGTGTGTGTGTGTGTGTGTGTTTAAGAGCTTAAAACAGACTGGGTATTTAATGTATATTAAATGTTGAAGTTATTATTACCAAATAAATTTGTAAAAATAAAATTAAACCTTTATTTTTTGATTATATTTCTTTAAAAAGAAATTTCAGTTTTCCTCTAAAATGTGATTTTGATCAGTTACATGGAGAGCAGTATAGGAAATAATGAGAGCCGTAATCTTTTGTTTCCAACAGAGTTATTGAGACATTGTCAGTTGGCATATAGGACCCAATTGGTAGATGTTTTTCAGAGGTTTGCAGAATCCATATCATTTAACATCAATTATTGCCAAGCTCCAGTTTGTCTGTCTATCTTTGTGATCTTAGAGGTGCCTCTGGCTTCATATTATCTACTAGAAGCTTGAAGGCCACCAAAGAGATCACTTGGTTTGCTTTTCTAGCTTTAGAAATCTTGTAAGGCTCTTGGCCATGCAGACTTGGAGTGTGCATGGTTCTGCTCTATTGTGAGCATGGATGCTATCTCTCTTATCATAGTGGTCAGTGAGAAGGCAAAAATCTCAGATCTTATAGCCTCATTGAAGACTTTTGCCTTTCATTTCCTTTTCTTCCCCTTTTTTCCTTCCTTCCCTCCCTCCTTCCTTCTTTCCTTCTTTCCTTCCTTCCCTCCTTCCTTCCTTCCTTCCTTCCTTCCTTCTTTCCCCCTTTCTTTCTTTGGACATAATGTCAACAAAACTAGCTGATTTGTTAACCATAATTTATGTACATAGTCAAAGTCTACAGAAATATTTACTGACCCAAGTGACCTTGTAATGAACAGTTGGATATGCTTAGATGGCATTTGGTAGCTAGATGTTTGTCTTTGGAATAGGTTAAGAATTATCACTCCTGTATAAATCTAATCTCATTTCTGAAGTATATCCAATTTCTTGTTAGGAAAGTTTTCTGATAGTATGTCATTAAAAATCAACAGTTATGATATATGGTCAAGAAATCCCCAAATGTCCTTAGCCCCTAGCCCTGAATTCCTTTTTCTAACGGGTTGTCCAGTCTTACCAGATTACTCTGTCTACTTTGGATAAATGACTTCTAACCCTCCTGGAATCTCACTGCTCACACATGGCTTCAGCCTCCCAAGAGTTGTTGTGCCTGGAGAATCCTCACCTTAAGTTGAAAGGTCTTCAAGAGATTTATTTCCCAACTTGACCTGTCTTTAGTTCATTCTCTTCCCATCCCCTCTTTTCTTTCTTCCCTTCCTTTCTCCCCTTCAGTTCTCTTGCCCTTCCCCATCCTTCCCAGTTTTATTCTCCTTTATTCCTTCCATTTTCTCCTTCCTTCCATCACACCCCTTTGTCCTTTATGTTTTGCTTAGATCTTTCGCTCCTATTCTCTAGTTCTCAACCCAAGTATTTTCATCTCCCTGTTACCTACATGTCCAGTGAAAGACTCATAATACTGTATTCTCTGTCTCTCATTTCTTGCCTTGTATGATGACTTAACTCTTTGCACTTTATAACTCCCTGAGGGCACAATCCAGCCCCCCCCATCCTTGAGAAGGCTGAGGTCAAATTATTCACTGCTCAGTTAACTTCTCTAAAAATGCCTTCAGTATGCAAGTCCAGTGGTGATTCTAAATCCAGTCAAGTTGACATGATTGACAAGATTAATTGTCATAGGGTCTAAATGAGTCTTTCCAACATGATTAGCACATCTTATTTCCCTGATAAATGTGTCTTTATTAATTTTTCCCTGATTCTCAAAGCTAAGCGATTCAGGCTTATGTACAATGACTTTATTTTCTCCTTTAGAAATCTATACTTGCTGCCCTAGTAACATATTAGTGTCCTTTGTAATTTATGACTGTGATGCTTTCGTCATGACTAAGTCATTTCCTGAGGTTAAGATCACAACTGAATACCTTGCCACCTGTCTTCAGTCTGTAGGTGGCTGTTTTCATTGTCCTATCACCATGGATTTCCTCAAACTTAACTAGAAAAGGAGAAGGAGAAGAAGAAAGAAGAGGAAGAAGAAAGAAGAGGAGGGGGAGGAGGAGGAGGAGGAGCAGGAGAAGGAGGAGGAAGAGGAGGAGAACATGCTTGGTAAGTAAGATCCACCTGCCCTCTGAATTTCCTGTCCTTCCTTCCTTCCTTTCTTTCTTTCTTTCTTTCTTTCTTTCTTTCTTTCTTTCTTTCTTTCTTTCTTTCTTTCTTTCTTTCTCTCTCTCTCTCTCTCTCTCTCTCTCTCTCTCTCTCTCTCTTTCTTTCTTTCCTTAAAATACACTTTTTACTGCTTTGACAGATAGGTTCTCATGTTCCCATGGTGGTGTTTAGCTTGCTAGCTGAGGATGCCTTGGAACTGCTGGCTCCTCCCTTCAGCTCATAAATGCTGTGATTGTACTTATCCATGTATAGTTTGAGTGCTGCGGTTCAAACCCAGTCTTTTGTGCATGTTGGGCAAGTGCTCCACTGAGTCACATCTTAGGAGCTTCCAGGGCATATTTTTGAAGCTGGAGGAGATGTAAAGTTTTTCTTATATGTGGGTGGTTAAGTGTAATTTAAATATAGCTTAAATAATTGTGTTTTGAGGCTATTAAAGTATCAGATCCCTTTCATAGTCATGAATCAGAGGGAAGATAATGAGAGAATTCATAGCATATGAGTTGTTCAACATTCAAATATTTATGACACTTTGTAGAATTTCAGATCCCAGCGTACTGTAGTTTTCACTCCAGTCTATACATTATAATTGGCATAGCGAGAGTTAGGCTCTTTCTGTGTGTTCTACTGGACCCTTCCATTTGAGCTTAGCATTTCAAAGACTTTTGGCATCGGGTATCTCCTCTCCCAGATCTGATTGGTTGTCATTCCCTATTCGTGAATTGCCCCATCCTCCAAAGCCTTCTCTAATCCATCTCCATGTTTACATTTTCAGGTTTGTCTTTTATCATATTCCCTTCACTGGCTTATTCTTCTCAGTTGACTGACTGGTCTTCTGTGATTGGTATGCCTTACTGTTTGCATCCGTGTGAAATGGATCTAATCGTGTTTGTTCACTTGTCTAAAAGCATGTGTCGGCTTTTCTTAGCATTTCATAACCTGTGTGCTTTGTTTCTAGAATATTCTCGTTCCCGTGTTCATTGGCGTCTCTGATTTAATGATCTAGCCCTGGTGCTAGATTTTGTGCTAACTCTGAGGAGATGGAGCCATTTAAATATTTTCCTTCTCCCTCATCACCTCTTCTTCTAGCCAATGAGCAGTCCAAGTGCAGTGACTAATCTACACCAGTGGTCTTGCGTGTCAGTCATGACTTTTGAGATTTTGTGTATTTCTTTTGTTCTCAACAATACTCGGGCCCAGGTCTTTTCTGTGCTGTCCTCCTCTGGCTATTGTTCAGCACTCTCCTGTCCATTTTGTGTTAACCTGACTGGTTTCCAGTTGAGTTCCTATTCCTCAGGTCTGCATAGCTATTCTGTTTGGCCTCAACTTAAGCTTCAACTTCTTGACAATTGGTTTAGTTTTCTATCTAACCAAGACTGATGTTTGTTGATGGTGGCCCCTAAGATCACTTAGGAGATGACGCTTTGCTTATTTGCATGTTAATTTTTTATAGCTATCTGACAAATTAATATAGATTTAATTCAGGACCAAGATTATGAGGCTGAGGCTATGTAATTTGCCCTAGGCAAGAGCCCTTTCCCCATCTTTCAGACCCCATTAGAAGCTGACAATGCTTAGTTTGTCACTGAATCATTTCAAATTTTTCCTCCTTTTTGGTCACTTTGTCTGTGTTTAGTTTGATCACCTGCTTTCTCCCTCTTAACAAAGCATTCTCATGGTGTAATGCAGAACCATCTCCCTATCTCAAGTTGGCTATAGAAATCATACCCATAAAGTCTTTGCCAAAAAGCCACATTCTATGGAGAGGTGGAAACTGTGGTAACAAAGTCTTTGCTGCCCGCTCTGACTCTATTGAGTTAGGACTAACATGGAGGGAATAGAGCTTTTGCAAATTGTTTTCTGACTTCTGCGTGCATGGAGAAAACTGGCACACATAGTAGGGTGAGGAGAGGGAGCAGTGGGCCCTGGCTTGAGATAAACATCAAGTTGGTAGGGACCTACTTGTGAAGGCCATTCTGTAGAAGTTGGAGATGCAGTGGGAGTAGAGCTAGAAAGCTCACTTAGGACTCGGCAATGCCCATGAACTTCTAGGAGTAGCAGAAACACTCAAGAGGGGAAAACATGGCATTGTAAGCCGAGGAACTGCCCCGTTACCAGTGATATTACACTTGGTGTGTGTGTGTGTGTGTGTGTGTGCCTGTGTATGTTTCAAGTCTTCTTTCAAAAAACATCACATCATGTGGTGTTCAATTTCCTGTAAGGACCTTGCATTGAAGGCCTCCCCGACTGGCTCCACTGTGTCATGTGACTAGGTCTTTACTAAAACTACACATATGATGGCCTGTGGAATTGCCTTTTCCTCATGTACTAGTGAAACACTGCTGCTTTGCAAGCTTCAGATGCTCTGATGTTTTTCTTAGCCCCTCTCCCTGTCTAAGCAGAGTCAAGACTAATTCCTCCCACCCCCACTCACCCCACTCCCTCCTGCTTTCTTTGTATACTTGTCTCAAAATCCTACCATATTGTATTAATATTTTAGTTTGTCAGAGCCTTTGCTAGGCTCTGAGTTTAATGAGAACAAGGATTTGGGTATTGTTTATTGTTTTTATCTTAGCTTGACACGTAGTTCCCAATACATTTTTTACTATAGTGCTAATCCTTAATGTTCTTAATTAATTGATCCAACTGTTAAGTCATTCTAATTTTTATAGACCTGCAGGTAAGCTGAGTATAGCAACTGCAGTGTTTGTTTCCAATGTAGATGGATTAAACTGAATGTCTTCTACGCTTTATGTCTTTTTGCTGTGTGTGTGTGTGTGTGTGTGTGTGTGTGTGTGTGTGTGTGTGTGTGTGCGCCCTGTGTGTCTGGGGTGGGGAGGGATGGTCACCCCCTTTTTGTGGTTTGGCTATAATATGCTTCTCCGCCCTGGGTTCATGTGTTTAAAGACTTGGCCCATGCTGGTGGAGGATGTGGGACCTTTTGGAGGGGAAGCTTCTATGGAGGGAGTGGGCGGTGGTGGAATGCCTTAGGAGTGACAGGCAGGCCCTCCCTATCCCCCACTCTTGTTTGTTTGTCTGCTTTTTCTTTCCTTCTAATTCCCCCAGCCAGCTCAGGGGATGTACCCAGCTGCCTTACTCTTCCCTTCCTCCAGGGCACCATAAACCTCAGAACCCACCAGGTCCACCATAAACCTGTTTTACCTTAGGTTGCTTCTCCTTAGGATTTGGTAGTAGCAAGGAGACGAAAGTAACTGTTAACTGCTACCCTCACCCCCATCCCCAGAGTACTAACTTTATTCTCTAAGAAACTTTTCTAAGCCAGAAGTGCTACCAGGATGACACCAGGTTTCCACTTGTCTCCTTGTCCATCTAGAGTTAAGCAACAGTTAGGAATTTCATCTCTAAGGATTTTGGGTAGTATGTTGAAACAGGAATGTTTTTCGTTCTTTTTTTTTTTTTTTTTTTTTTTTTTTAATCCTGAGTGTTGTGTTTTGTCTTGAATAGATGTGAATTTCTGAGTTTTCTTCCCCATATAGTCCCTAGGTGCTGGGATTACAGTTGCCCAGTCCTCCCTGATGGCCAGCATGTGTCTCCAGGGGTATGCCCTGCTACATAGCTGGCTGGCATGTGTTTCCTCTTTCTGTAGCTGCAAGTCTTTCGGACTCTTGTAGAGAGAGCTGGTATTTTATTACATTGCATGTCTCCTATTTATGAGAAACTCAAAGGGCTTTGAGGATTTTCTTTCAGTATCTAATCTTCTCAGGGCTCTCTGAGGTAGGTAGCAGGAAGCGTTATCTCCATTTTGCAGATGTTACAGCAGAGTCAAAGCCGACCTGATGAAGGTTCCATAGAAAATCAAGGCACGCAGAGCCTTTCAACCTCCATGCCAAAGATCTTGATGTCAGATGACTTAAACTTAATTTTAACACCTCTGACCACTTTGGGTTGGCATGAATGTTTATTGCTGCACCCAGCACTGTAGGTAGAATGCTTATTTTTTCTTTAAAAATGTTATTGCACTTTATTTATTGTGTGCATGTACATCTACGTGCACACACACACACACACACACACACACACACACACACACACACCACACATATGTTCTGACTCCCATTTGGAAGTCACAGGGTAATTTGTAGGAGTTAATTTTCCCCTTACAACATGTAAGTCCCAGGGATCGAGCTTACATATTGCCAAGATTGTTGGCAAGCACCTATATCTGCTGAGCCATCTCTGTGGCCTGCAATATTAATTTTTCTATCTACCGTGTTCCCCCTGAGATTCCTCATTTATCACTCATATAATCATAAGTAAGTCTTTTGTTTGTGTCTATACACAAAAGATATATAGATATATAAAAATATGTGTTCTTAAAGATAACTTAATGTCAGATGAGATGTTCAATAGATGAGGACTCTATGCAAATATATGAAATTCAGCGTTATGGCATACCTAATAATCCAGAGCTTTCTTATATGTCCAGCATGTGTGTATTATCTGTAACAAGAAAACATTAAAAGATGCCATCTGAACTGTGTGTGTGTGTGTGTGTGTGTGTGTGTGTGTGTGTGTGTGTGTGTGTGTGTTTAAAATACAAAATGTACAAGGCATGGTAGTATATGTTGTATATGCCAGTGATCTCCACACTGGGGAGGCTGGAAGGCCTAGAGTTTAAAACCAGCCAGGACTACTATACACAAAAATCCCATCTCAGAAAAACAAAGCCACATCCTACATCCTTCAATACCCCCACCCCCTCCCCAACCACACAAGTAAGCAAATAGAAGAAATTCTATGCACACAGATATCAGATACGGTTGAGTACATGAAATGAACATTTCCTTTGGGCAATTTTTTGCCAATGATGGCTGCCTGAGGGACAGCAGATACAGTCACTTACACCCCCTGCTACCCCATCGCTAAAACTCTTTTAAAAGCTCGGTTAGAAATCAGTTAATAAAGTTTTACAAATTCGTGCTGCTGCTGTAGTTTTAAGTCACTGTCTGGTCTTGTATAGGGAGTGCGTGCAGGGGCTTTGTGTAGTGTGGGCAGCGCTGCTTTCTTCTGAGTTTGGAATGTCTCTGCCTCTTGCACCAAGTGGCAGTAATTATGTTCCTGCTCCCAGAAGCCTAGGAACAGGGAGCAGCTTTGTGATCTGACTGGCCCAGGCTCTTCCTACTATGGACTGGTGAGGAGGCAGGCTCTGCTGTGTCAGTGGAGTCATCCCTGAGAGCTCTGTGGGATTTCCTAAAGCCTGAGGATGGTAACACCTAGATGGAGGTTGGGACTGGCAATGTCCACCCCCTGATCCCCCACCCCGTGCTCTTCTCTCCATTTCTACATTTAAGTTACCACCCAGCAGCAGTGGCTTTAGCCCTGAAACCATTTGGAACCGCTGCAAGAGAGGCCACCCAGTGCTTCTGCGAGCAGCTGGGGCTGCAGGTCTCCCATTGGCCACACAGAGAATGTTCCCACTTATCTACACTGAGCATGGGTGGCCACCATCCTTAGGCTAATGTGATTTCTCACTGTCTGGAGGTGAATGCTATTGTCTTTTCCAGCTAGTTGTTTGAAATTCTTCTTGTGGCTCGGAGGCTTGCAACCCCGTGTGCTTAGCAATTTGCTTCCTCTCATTTTAAGGGCTCTGGAATTGGCTAAAGAGGTGACGAGAAACCTTCCCAGGCCAGAGGCCCTGACTTTTACAATAAGTAGAGAGAACTGCTTCCTCTAGGTGCAGCCAGCCTGACAAAGTTCCTCTCTCTCCTTCCATGTAAGCTGCATTTTCTTCTGCATCCCACATTCCCTCTTTATGTCCCCTGGGCTGAGCCTGAATGTGGCTCCCATGTAATGCGGATAGGCAGAGTTCACACTTGGAGACTGCATGGTTGAGCAAGTTGGGGGATGCCATTTTTGTCTCTCCGCTAGCAAACCACCATTTCTAATCAACATTTCATGAAGAGGCCTCCTTCTCTCACCTCCCTCGGCTGTGCTAAAAAGCACTGAAAACATACGAGGAGCTGGATTCATGGTGTGTGCACCTGGCCTCTTTGCGAGTCTCTGCGCTATGTCATGCAAGTGATGCATTTATGAAGCAGAAACCTCAGACTTATGCACAACGGCCGTAGATAGCTGTTGATTTTCTCCCTGACATGGATCAAAATCCCGGAGTTTTTGCAAGATTTGGCAGGCTGAGATCGGAGTTCAGCTTTCCTTTTTAAGTGACTTCTAAACCATGTTAGTGAGTGCTTGGGGTCAGAATGACAATCAGAGGCTTAGTTGCAGCAATATATTTTGATGTAATAAAATAATGTTCTTGGTTTAGGGAGGAAAATAGGGCTTTTATTAGTTAGGGAATAAATGATAGTGTGCTGGGCAGCATTCCTACTTGGTATCATGTGTGACAACTTCTAAGTAACAGGCACTAATTTGTGTATGGGGACAACCCACCGACACTGAGTCCCCTATTTTGTACAAGTCAGCACTTGCCTTACTAATGAAATCACGTAATTGATAACATTTGCACTTCCCTCAATGATATTTTAGATTTCAACCAAGATACAAAAATAGTCCCTGTCTCCCCTTTTAATGTCATTAGTTCATGGAAATGCAACCAAAGAGATGGAAAACAAAATTTTCTCATGTTTTACAACACAGCTCCCCTGGGCCCCTGAGCCTAATTTGTTCTTAATAATTTTCAAAAGAGACTTTGTCTTACAGCTCCCAGCAGTCTCTGGACTGTCTGAAAGCAAGCTACAGCCTGGTACAGGAACTCTGCCAATTTCTAGGCAGTGGAAGCCTCTGGAAAAAGTAGATTATTTTCCTCTGCAGTAGGAACGATTTAAGTTTTAGATGTGTTGTGTGCATGTGTGGGTATGGTGTTCATTGGACACAGACATACGTAGCTCCTTCTAAGCTCCCTTGGTTCTGTCTGAGTTAGTTGTGTCTTGAATGCAGAGTCTAACAAACAGAGGCCGTGTCTGTGGAGACACTGAACATCCTGCCTAAGTTCCAGCTCTTGTTCCAGGCCTCAGGGGACATAGACAGACTCGTTTCCCAGCTTGCCCTGCAGCTTCTCAGCACTTGCACATTGACACAGCTGCCTTTCTGTGTGTGTGCAGTCTTGCCTCCAGCCTCTCACAGTGTGGGGAGAGAGCCGGAAGAAGTGGGAGTAGGGAGATGAATTATTCAGCCCCTGCTAAATGCCAGGCTCTGCGCTGGGTGCCTCATGTCCATCTCACTGAAAAACCAACCATTGATCATGAGGCATGAGGCATCCTGGGCCTTCAGACCACACTTTGGAGTCAGACCACTAAAATTTGAATTATAAATTGTGCCACTCATTAAAGCATGTCTATTAACAGGACCAGCTACTATTGTTTATTGTTGGGTTAAATAAATTGCATTCAGAGAATTGTATGAAGGCCAGAAGACAGCCTGACATGCAGTGCTTGTCAGTAAAAAGCACTATGAAACAGAAGTGAATTCGCTTCAGCAGTTTAAGTAGCATAGAGGATAGCTGAGGCAGGGCTTGAACTTGGAGCTTAGAAGGGAATCGCTGTGGCTGCATTACACTTTCTTTCTAATTATCTTCCACTTAGTATCTTGCATGTGTGGTATTACCAAAGAATAATCCAGTGTGCCAGAAGTTAGTATGATTCTCACTCTCCTTGCTCAGCAAACAGTCTAAGTGTGTGCGGATGTGACTGAATCAAACAGGGTTTTCTGTTGCCTCTGTGGAGCCATCATGGAGTTCGTGATTCAGGGCTTATAACACAAAGGCCATCCATGTAAGCTTTAGGATTGGCCTGGCCATCTTCATGGTAAATCATTTTCCGATTGAATGAATGACCTTTTGTTCTTCAATATGTTTTATTTAAATCTTTATGTTGCTCTTTAACTCCTTAAAGATAGAAGCACTTGGGGGCCAGAATCTGCGTTCTCTGAAACTCTACTATGTTTACTTCAAGCATTGGACTCACTGCCCAGTGCAGCAGGTTCCCTTTTCCTGGTGGCAGGGACAGGGGTGTGTGGTTGGAAGTTGACATCTTTTATCTGCCTTGCTCATTCTGTTGGCTTTCTATTGGCTTTTCTGTTCAAAGCTTACATACTGTCTCCTAGCTCCTCTCAATTTCGTGGCGTTGGCTTGTGGCGAAGTATGTGTTGCCAGTCTTCGTCTCTTAAGAAGTGCTTCTGCAGCTGTGGAGCCTGTTTGCAGAGTTCTTAGGTGTGAGAAACAGTACGTTTAGTCTCCTGTAAGGAAAAACCAAAAAGGCTTCCATTACTTTTCCCTCAGTCCCACCAGAGCATCTGCACATACCCAGTTGCTGTTGGATGGGACTTTTCAATAATATTAAGATTTGTGTAAACTGCAGTGGGATTTTGTCTAAGAACTCGGGGTCTTTAGGGCAAGACAACACTATTAATAGAATGTGGATGTGTGTCGTTTATTTGTTTTCAAAATGGAAATGTTTCCTTGAGGTTTTGGCATGTTCTTTGATATGTTGAAAGACGAGAAAGCATCATTTTGGAAGCTCAGCACTTATACCATATTAGGAAATTTACAGTGCCTCAGATTTCACATTTAATGTTTTAATTGCCTGGTTTGGTAATAGAAAAATGTCAAGCTTCTCTCTCTTTCATTTCAAGTTACCACCACTTATTTTCCCCTTTGCAGTCGTGGGCTGTTGCCAGCTTCAACTTCCTGCCCTGGTCCCAGCCTGGACTGTTTGCTGAGTGAGAAGAGTGTCACGTGACATTTGAAATGAGTATCATACCGACTTCTGACACACTGGTTTACTCTTTGGTGATACCACACATGCAGTTGTTTCCTGTGGTGCTTGTAAATATCCTGGATACGCATCTGACACCGAGCTGTGCGTCTGAAACCTTTAAGTTGCCTTTGAACTGAGGATGCTGTTCTGCAAGTTGAATAAAGCAGCCAAGAAATCAAAGGCAACGCTGCCATCTTGGTCTGAGGGCGGTGTTTCAGAGGCAAGCCTGTGTACTGTGAAAGAAGGCAGCCAGATGCAGCTAGCTGGAGGCACAGACCCCCATGGAGTGTGGGGGTGGGCATGGGGAGGAAGAATAGAGCATTTTGGTCTATAGTTATCCAGAGTCAGTGGTTTAAGTTCCCTTGAAAGATTAAAACTCAAAATAGGGCTGAAACTTGCTCTTATTATAACTGCTTTCCCAGGTGCAAACAATGATGAAAGACTTCCTTGAAGGGATTTGTTGTGGAAAGAACAATGTTATGCACAAATGTATGGGATGATGAGGAATAAACCTAGGGCACATTCTAGGACGCTGCTCTGCCACTGAGCTCATATCCAGCCTGCTCTACATGGCTTTTAGTATCATGTATAGTTCCAGGATGTACCTGGGAAGAAATGCTCTTGTGGAAAATTACAGGCTCTATGCCCGGACAGCTGAGAACCTGGATTGCTTTCATTTTCCATGAATGGCTATCTCTAAATAATATTTTTGCTTATCAACTAAAATCATTATTCTCATTCTCCCTCCCCTCTCTGTGTCTCTGTCTCTGTCTTTCTTTCTCTTTGCGTGTGTGTGTGTGTGTGTGTGTGTGTGTGTTAGTGTTATTCTTCATCTTGCTACAACAAAATGCTTTACAAATATCAACTAAATGAGGGAGAGGCCCCTGACTCATAGTTGGAAGGGTTGGTGAATGAGGCAAGCGGTCACATTGCATCTGCAGTTAGGAATCAGCAAGTGATGGGTGTCTGTGCTTAGCTCACTTTCTCCTGTTCACTCAGTTTGGGGCCTGGCCCATGGGATAGTGCTACTCACATGCAGCATGGGCCCTTCCTGTTCAGTTAACCTTTTCTGGAAATACTCTTAGAGAGCTTCTCTTAGTTGTGTCTTAGTTGGTTCAGATCTCATCAAGTTTGCCATTGAGATCAACTCAACCAACATATACATAATTATTATTATTTTATAAGAAAACACAAGATCTTGATGGATTTTCCAGGCTGTCCATGAATGCCTGGGCTCAAGTGATCCTCAGACTTGAGCCTCTAGATAACTGGGGCAACAGGTTTAAGTCACACCTACCTCTCAGCTCTAACTTTTAACTATATGGCAATACATGCCCATTATCAAATCCTCGGAAAATGTAATAAGGCAAAAGAAAAGCAAACAAAAATAACCTCGTAGTCATAATCTAAAGAGGATTTTGGATGTCTTTCCTTTTAGTATTTATTTCTAAGGGGGAGTCTCTGTGTGTAGAGTGTACACACACACACACACACACACACACACACACACACACACACACACACACACACACACTTCTGGTCATGATTATATCCAACACAATATCCAAGTTACCGATAAAACATGGCATGAGCCTTGTTAAGTAAGGTAGAAGGCAAGGATTGACACCTCATAGTTGACCTCTGACCTTCATTAATAAGTCCACGTTTTATACAAATGAATACACTAGTAGGTGCACACATACACCCCTGATTTGACAAGAAGAATACTTCCCATCGCTTTGTCTAGTTTCTTTGTAATTTATTTTATTTGGTTAGAACATACATTCTCATGTTTTATCGGTCACTTGGATATTGTGTTGGACACTGGTTTTACACTGAGGTCTAGTCGTGACTTCTTTGATTGGTGCAGCTTTTTAACTCCTTTTTGTCGACCTTTGAATGTTAAGTATCTACTAATAAATGGCTTATGACATCAGTTTTCTTTGAAAAAAAATATACGTATTCTCTATTTTTCTCTCTACTAACACAACCTTCAGTGTTTTTTCTTTGCCTCTGTTTATATCTTTCCCCAATTTTGAAGTTTTTTTCCCAGCCTATCTTCTCAAATTCATGGCTGGCACCGCCCTTCGGTGGTCATCTTCCTCTGTTCTGCACTCTTCTTGCTGTGGACCTAGCAAACTGCTTCCATATCTGTGTGTATTTCTCACACAAGACAGCCATCTGAGCCTTTCTTTCACTGTATGTGCAGAGCTCACTGAGACACAGTTTTGCAATGTTTGTTACTGCTGCAGCCCACAGCAGTCTATTCTCAGGGAGGTTTGGGGTTTCTGACATGTGTTATCTATGATCACCCTGGTGATAATTTTTTTTTTTTTATGTTGTATCATGTTTGCACTTCTTCCACCATTCTCTAGGCAGGCATGAGGATCATTCGGAGTGCTCCTGCTAGAGCTATCTTCCACACTTTCCCCTGTCAATATATGTTACATGGGGTTGATTAACCAATATTACATGTTCCTTTATCAGCATATATCTTGAAGTTGAAGCTGTTTGTGTTGGTGCTATAATTACTGTGACAGAATACCCAAGAAAAGAGACCTCAAAGGAGGGCAGCTTTACTCTGCCTCACAGTTGTAGAGATCTTTGTCCATGGTCATTTGGTCCTGTCACCTCATGGTGAGGAACATAGGATGGAGAAAAGCTCTTTACATTCTGGTAGCCAAGAAACAGAGAGAGAGAACAAGACCTGGATACCACTATCCCTTCTCTTCAAGATCATACCCACGTGGTCTACCTTCCTTCCATCTGGCCTCATGTTTTCCAGGTCCTCTCACCTCCATTATCTGGAGACCATCAGCATTTGAGGTTTTGAGGGGCCACTTAAGATCCAACAGAATACAACACCATCATAAACTGAACTGGCAGCCAATTTTCTCACGCAACTTTGTTCCTTGGCAGCTGTCTTGGTGTTATTTTCTGACCCTTAATACACTTCTTGGCTTTGGTCTTTGGTACCAAATCCAATGTTTTGTAACCCAGATTTGCCCCTGTTCTGACCCTCCAGATTTGGCTCCAATAGTTGTGGGAGTTCCTCCCAGCACTCATGAATGGGGGACCTCACATACAAAGAAAGAGGAAAGTGATTGTGGGGTGATGAGAGGAACACACTAGGCCATGAGAAAATGGATTGAGACTGGCTTTATGTGTGCAGGTGTGGTCTATTAGACATCCCAGAGCATGGCGGCACATAAGTGTGTGTTCAGACTGACACTGAGCTGTCAGCATGCGAAGAGCCCAGCATGATTCCCAGTCCTCCACATTCCATGCTTTATCTAAACATTGTAAAATCTGAAAGGTCCTGAAATCTAAGTCTAAGGTGATGGCACAAGCACCTCTTTTTCCCCATTTTGTGATTTCATATACTGGAAAAAAATCTGAAAAATGGCACTTTGAGAAATTCCCACACCGAAGACATTCAATTCGTAGACACTCTTATTAGAGATCATGAGTGAGAAGCTGTGGCTAATGATTCCCAGGTCCAAGATGGTCAGAGCAAACATAATTTTTTTCTGAATAAGTCAGTCTGTGCTGTCTGTGGAAAGCTACCATTCATTTCTCGAGTGCCTTGTGCATCCCATGACTCACTTATTCTGTGATTACTGCTGTTCTTATAGCCCTATATGAATCCTTTTCCTAGTCTCCTACTGAGAAGTACTCAATATGGAGATTCACGAATTTCCACAGAGCACTTGCCATCCCCAATCTCGTTTGATGGCTCTTAATGAACTTGGGTAGGTGCCCCATTGATTTCAAACTGGGGATCTCAGGTTCATGTGCTGAAATAACTCTCCTGAAACTATGGGACACAGAGGCAGCGTGTTCATTCTCCTGTGTTCATTCTTTCATTCCCTACTTTTTCGTACATCTTCCTGGGCTACAGTGGCAAGTTGGTCCCCAAGTTGAGGTAAATGTATCCAAGGCACCATCTTATTCTAGTTTGATTGGGGTCAGAGGTCTTGGGTGATGTATTTATTTCCTTTTTTTTCATTGTTGATAAAAGCCAATTAAAGGAAGAGGCTTCATTCTCACTCACAATTAGAGGAATGAATCCAACATGGAGAGTGGGAAAAGCAGGTAAGTGGGAAAGGCAAGTCCGTGGGAGCAGCCTGGTCTGTGGCAATGACAAGTACTCCTTTGGCTTTCTCTCCTCTACTCCATTTTATTTGATCTGGGGCCCCACCTAATGACACAGGGCTGACACATTCAGGATGGGTCCTCTTCTGTTAGTTCACCATTTGGAAACACTCCCAGACATACCCAGAGAGTGATGGACACTTCGAAAGGATGAGGAAGCTGTAAAAATTTTCAGAGACAGGCTTCCTGAAAAGAACTAATGTCTTAGCTGAAATCTTGAGGAATGGTTATGTGTTATGTGTAGGAATCAGTGACTAAAAGGGCTGGGTGAGAGAAAGAGTAAACTCACCTGGACTTTCAAGCTCTGTGTGTTCCGTCTGGTGTAGTCAACCATGGTCTGAAAATATTATTGTTGTGCAGTGAGGAATTAAGATCCTTTCAGATGGAGGAGAGGGGAACTGAAGCAAAGAAAGGAGAGAAGGAAAGGCAGACATTCCTATAAGCAGTACTCTGAAATAAAATGTAGTATTTGTTCTAATTTCATTGTTGTTAATCTCTTCCTATGCTAACTTACAAGTTAATTGCTGTCTTAGGAATGTATATATAGTAAGGACAGCATGGCATATGCACAGAGTTAGTATACCTATAGGAAAAGCATTGAGTGTATGCAGAATGGGTGTGTACAGACAGGACCAGCATAGTGTATATAGAGAGTGGGGTGTATATATATAATAAAATTTGATGGTTTTTGCACAGAGTAGGTGTGCCTATATAGAACCTCTAGGGTCTGTGCACAGAGTGGATGTGTACAGAGAGAAAAAGCATAGTGTGTATAGAGAGTGGGGGTGTCTATATAGAATCTGCATGGTTTCTGCACAGAGTAGGTGTATACAGATTGGAACAGCATAGTGGGTATACAGAGTGGGTGTATACAGATAGGATGATCATGGTGTGTGCACAAGTAGGGGTGTACACACAAGAACAGAATGGTATGTACACAGCATAGAGTGTATAGATAGGAACGGAACGGTGTGTGCCCACAATGGGTGTATACATATAGGAGCATAGTGGGTGTAGACATAGAGGAGCAACATGGTGTGTGTAGTGAATGGGCATGCGCACATATAGGAAAAGCATGGCGTGTACAGAGTTCAGTATTGTGCATGGTTCAGTATCACCCAGAATATTTGAACTTCTCTCAAACTGATAAGGGGTAACCAAAATTCATTGAATCTGCCTGGAATGGGCAGTGCCACTGTGAACCGCAGTTGACGGAACTACAGAGGAGTGATGATGCACTGAGTACATCCCAGGGCACCACAAGGCACTGTCTGAAAGGCAGAGGGTGGCCTCTGGGTGCCAGTCAGGTGTGGTGAGACACATTCCGTTGGTGTATTGGAAGGGGCAGCTGATCACTGCAGGCTTGTCACAGTCTGCTGAAGCCGGGCCTGCTACCAAAGTAGCAGGAGGAACTCTTCTTCAGCCTGCAGAGTGATGCTGTGAAGGAATTGAAACCCCATCTAGAGCAGAGCTAAAAACAGTGGGGAGAGAGGAAGTGTAATTTGCTGTCTTCCAGTTTGCTTCAGATCCAGCCTGCGGCTGACCTGTTAACCATCTCAGACCCTGAGCTCAGCACAGACTGGCCATCCATAGGAGCCCAGGCAAGCTTTGATTTCATTGGATTTGTATGCCTTTTTCCTTTCAGCCAACTCAACTCTTGGGCCTTAAAAGCATGCTGCTTTTTTTTAACCCCTTAAGTTTTAAATAATTCTAGTGTCTACACAACTAGAATGTATCGTAAAATTTTAAATTCCTGAAATACAAAATGTAGCTCAGGATCCTTTTCTAATGGTCTGAGTGTACAAATCAAAACACACTAAAAAGGTAAGGCAAAGGAGCTTCCATAAAATGGAAACACTCCTGTCAAGTAGGCACCTAGTACCAGAATGGGTCAAAATAGCTCGATGTGCTCATGAGCGTAGCTGTGTCTTTACTTAAACACCTTTCCCTGGCCCTTTCTACATAACGCTTTGAAGAAACTCCCAAGAGGTCATGCCTTCTACCAGCAAAGGGTGGTGAGAGGACTTGGGCAGGCCCAGAAGGGACAGAATTCAGAGCTAGGTGTATGGAGGACCTCGTGCAGACCCAGATCCACCCAGTCACTGGGTAACCCTGAACTTGGCTGCCTCCTCGTGCTGAGGTCCCTCAGGTGGCCTCATTGTTTTTATAACCATGGTAGAAAGAGTATGTGAAGGCCTTGCCTGGCTGGCAGTCTCGTTGCCATGGAAACTTCCATTCCACACACCTGATTCACACATCACGCCCTGCTAAATCCAGACAGAGGTCACAGACTGGCATTTGCCCTTTGTCTCCCCTCCTTGTGTTTTCCAGGCACTGAATGAATGGATAGAGGGATGGGCAGTGGGTAGCCTAGCAAGAAAGCGTGTCTGCGAAGAAGTTTGTGAATTCCAGGACCATAAAAACACCCCCCCAAAAAAATCCCCCAAAACAACAAAAACAAAACAAAACAAAACAAAAAAAAATCCAACAACAAAAACTGGTAGCCGTGAAGGGCAAACTGGGGTGGGGGTGGGGGTTGCTGGGGAAGTCTGTGTACATCGGAGCTTCTCCTTGCAGTCAGCCTCGGTCCTGGGTTGCATCTGAAAGTGATTTTCTGGGTTCCCGGGTGAGCGTGGAAATGAGTCTAGCAGATTCCGGAGCGTTGGCTCCTTGGGGGGTTTTCTGTCCCATTTCACTGAGTTGCCTAATAACCTCAGCGCCAGGGTGTGCGCGTCAGGATTGCAGTGTGGGCTGAGGCGCACATTAGCCACAGCTGTCTATTAAGAACCGAACGATCTGATGATCTGTCTCAGAGCCTGGTTTTTCTTCATGTCATCTATAATATTTTAGAAGGCAGATGCAGTCTGTAGGCTGTTCTTTTTCAATAAATTTAATGTGTTTGAAGAAGGCTTCCAGTTTTCCTGCGATTACTATTATTACTATTTTCTTCTTGTGTTATTCATTTTCTAGATTTAGAGAAAAAGAGATGATCAAAAATCAAATTATTAACCTTTCTCTATCAGAATTTCTTCTCTCTGCTTTGATTCATCTTCTTTTGATTCTTATTTGTTTAGGTAGCACAGGGTATTGAACATATTAGGCAAATACTCAATTACTAAACCATATTCCCAGCCCTGGATTTTTTTTTAAGGTTAAATTTTACAGATGAGTTTTAAAGATAATAAAAGGACATTCAGAGGACATGACATCAGTTGTCACACACTGGGATTCAGGTACCATACGTGATTTGTGGGGCATCTGGCACGTCTCTCATGGACTCATAGCAAGGGTCTCTGCATGTGTTCATCTCTGCTGACTTCCCTTTCCTCTCATTCATTAATGCACCCTCCATTTTGGTCAGCCTCTGTTGACAAATTACCGTCTAGCTTTAGCAGCACACTGGACCTGGGTTTAAAATATCACTTCCCTATATCCTTGAGTACATTATTTTATTTTATTAAACTTAGTTTATCTGTGTGTAGGAAAGTATTGCTGTGACAATAATCATAAATGTTAGTGTCAATGTAGCGTTGCTCTGTATTCAGGATGGTTCCTATTCTGCTACTTCACTTCAGAAACAGCATTTGCCTGAAGGAACACTCTCGCCGTCCAAATAATTGCCATTTCCCTGACTTTGCTTACATGGAGATATGCGAGACTTAGTAGATGGCTGTTGAGCTAAGAGAATAAACATTTAAAAAGTAGAATGTATACGCGCTTTCTCTTATCTTTAAGTATCTGCTGAGTCCATTTTAGGAGCCTCATCGTAGGCTCATGTTGGAAAATAAGGTTTACTCTTCTCAGAAGATAAATTGTCATCCCTGACACTAGTTCAGACAGCAGCAGGTGTGGCGCTCTGGCCCATTCTCCAAAGTTGTGGAGGTATGTGTGTGAATTCTGATCCTGACCATCTGAGGCCCACTTTGACTTCTGGAGTTCTTTTCCTTCCTCATTCTTTCCTCCTGCATTTCCACTTTCCTTCCTTTCTTGCTGTCCCCCCAGCCTTCCTTCTCTTCCTCTCTTCCTCTTATACCTATATGGACCATAATGTTGGTCACTGCAAGCTCTTTAAAATGTTCAATGTCATTAAGTAGTTAACACTGGCATGTAACCAACCATCCCATAACTACCTTTCTTTCACAATGGAAACTGGTAAGCACTAACTCCCCATTCCCATTTGACCACCAATCCCCCAGGCCAGCCATTCTTCTCTTTGTCTCTGAAACTGACTGCTCTAGATATAGAAGTTGTATGTGAGCTCTTTTGACATGTGTGTGTGTAAATTATGTATATGTATCTGTGCCTGTGTGAGTTTGTGTGCTATACATGTGTGCAGGAACCCACAGAGGCAAGAAGATGATGTTGTATCCCATGGGGATTACAAACACTTGTGAGCAGCTCAGTGTGGGAGCCGAGAACTGAACCTGCGTCCTCTGGAAGCATATGTATAGGGGTGCTTACTTACATGTGTGGTTTTATAAAAGAGGAACCATTGCAAATCCTTTAACTATTCTTTCACCCAAATTATTCTCTTATATTGAGTTTTAACTGTTGTAAATCTATAATCTGAACTTTATTAGTTATGAGATGCATGGTTTGTAAATGTTTCTATTTTCCCCTGAGCTACCATTTCATACTGTTACCATTGTCTTTTGATGAAGAAAGTTTTACAATTTTTTTTTCATGAATTGCAACTTGTCTACTTTTGTTGTTGCCAGTACTCATGCCTTTGGTGTCCTGTCCAAAATATGCTTGTCAAGTTCAACATCACCAAGATTTGGTTTGGCTTTTTCCCAAGAGGTTTAAGTCTATGATCCCTTTTGAGTTAATTTTCATCCGTGCTATTAGACAAAGGTTGTATAAGGTCCTTTTGAGGGATCATATCCAGTTTGGATCACTTGTTGAGAATGGTTCTTTCTCCATTGTGGGATTTTATCATGTTTGTCAACACCATTTGGCTGAATACATACAAAGTGGTATGAATGTGACATGTGCCACGTAGCTCAGGGGTTTGCCACTTGGTCCTCAGCTTGCATCACTGATTGGAGCCTGGGTAGAGTATGAAGAGGGGGAGCATTGCTGGAGGAAGTCGGTCTCTAGAGCAAGCCTTGAGGCCAGCCACATTTCCTGTTCAGCCTCTGCTTCCTGACTGAGGCTGCAAGCTGGTCACTCCAGCCCCTTCCACTTCCATGCCTTTCCCAGAATAACGAAATAATTGCCCAGAAGCCAGAAGCCGCCCTCCTCCCCTTAAATTGCTACTTCCCAGGCATTTGGTTACAAGGAAAAACTAACCAAAGCAAAGATATATGTCCATGTACATATACATACATAAACACACACACATATATACACACATATACACATATATACACATACATATGCATATATAAAATAAAACTATCCTTGATCAACTACTTGGCCCATCCAGCTTGTTCCAGATACCGTTTCTGACTTCAGCTGGTATTATAAGCATTCTGCTATGCCCATTCAGATTTTACATGGAATCTGTCTTAGTTAGGGTTTTACTGCTATGAACAGAAACCATGACCAAGGCAACTCTTATACGGAAGTCATTTAATTGGGGCTGGCTTACAGGTTCCCCTTCCTTTATTAAAAGTGGCTCTTCTTCCTCCTCATTTGTATAACCTGATTATGGTTTACCCTCCCTCTACTCATCCCAGTTCCTCCCCACCTCCCTTCCCATCTGGGTCTGCCCGTTGTCTCTCATTAGAACACAAGCAGGATTCTACGGGGTAAGAGTAAGATAAAATAAGAACTAACGCCTCAAAATAGGACAAAATGACCAAAGGAAAGAGCCCAAGGAAAGGCACATGAAGCAAACATAGATGCAGAGACTCTCTAGTTTGCACTCGCAGGGGTCTTATCAAAATACTAACCTGAAAGCCATACTATCTATGCAAAGCAGTTGTAAGGGAAAGACAAATAAAATACATACAAATAAAAAATAACATAAAATAGCAAAATTACCGATAAACATAACCATAAAGTCCCAGCACAATATTAGGAGACAAGGATCCGGCAATGATGGCCACTGAGCTCATGTTCTGCTGGCCATCTACAACTTCATAGGAGTAGTTTGCTTCTCCAATACGCATCCCTTGAAGAAAGCTAAATTTTCATTTGCAAATGGTCGAGGTTTATTGGCATTAACTTTTATTTGAAAGCCTCATAGAATTCTGTATTAAAACTAGCCGGCAGCTCTTTTTAGTTGGGGGGCATTTTTTTTATTGGTTTTATTTCACTAGGGCTTATTAATTGTTTATCTGATCTAGACTGAACTTTACAAGTAGTATGTATTAAGAAAATTATCTATTTCTTTTAGATTTTCCAGTTTGGTAGATTTCCCATGTCTGTTGCAATGTTTCTATTTTCTTCACTAATTTTGTTATTTGGGAATTTTTTCCCCTGATTTTTAGCTATTTTGGCTAAGGGTTTTTCAATTTTATTGATTTTCTTAAAGAACCAACTTTTTTTGATTGATTGTTGATATTGTTTTTTTGTTTTTCTCCATTTTATTGATTTTAGACCAAGTTTGATTATTTCTTGCCATCTGTTTTTGGGGCTGTGAGCTCTTCTTTTTGGTCTAGAGCTTTCAGATGTGCTGTTAGGTGCCTACTATGACATTTCTCCAAGTTTTTAAATTTCTTTATGTAGGTACTTAGTGCTACCAGCTTGCCTCTTAGAACTGCCTTCATTGTGCCCCATAACTCTAAGTATGTTACGTTATATATTCATCTTTCAAATTTAATTTCTTTTTTGGCCCATTTTTGATTCAGTAATGAGTTGTTCAGTTTTGGAGAAAATTCTATGAGGCGCTGAGGAGAAGGTATATTATTTTGTGTTTGGGAAAAATGTTCTATAAATATTTGTTATGTACATTAGATTTATCACTTCACTTAGCTCCTTCCACATTTCTTTGTTTGGGTGTTGTCTCGATGAGCTTTCTAATGGCAAGAGTTTGGTATTGAAGTCTTCCCCTGTCATTGTATGAGGGTCAATGTGCAATTTAAGCTGTATTTGTTTGTTGCATAGATGTTAAGAATTGCAATGTTCTGTTGATGCATTTTCCTTTGAGTATGTAGTGGCCTTCCTTATGTCTTCTGATTACCTTTGGTTTGAAATCTATTTTGTCAGATATTAAGATGGCTATACCAGCTGGCTTCCTAGGTTTATTTGTTTGCGATATTGTTTTCTGACCTTTTACCCTGAGATGATAGCTATCCTCTAGATCCGGTATTCACATGTATTGTGTTATTCTGTGTCTTTTTACTGGGGAATTGAGACCCTTATTGAGATGTTGAGAAATGTCAATGATCTATGTTCATCGATTCCTATTATTTTACTGGTATGTATGCATGTGCATGTGCATGTGTGTGTGTGCATGTGTGTTTCCCCTCTTGATTTGCTGGTCTGGGATTATTATTCCTCATGTTTTCTTGGTTGTGATTAATCTTTTTAGGTTTGCATTTTTCTGTGTGACTTCTGGAGGATGAGAATTATAGAAAGATAGAGCTTCAATTTGTTTTTTTTTTTTTTCATAGAATGTCTCATTTTCTCAATCAATTCTGATCTAAAGTTTTGCTAGTTTATCGTAGTCAGGGCTGTCACCAGTGGTCTCTTGTGGCTTCTGTTGCCTTCTCTGATTCTTAGGAGGGTGTGGTGGCTTTGTAAACACAAAACTTGTTGGGGAGCTCTTTTGGGATCCTGCTAGGTGAGGTTATTGGATGTTTTGGGTCAAATGTGTTTCTAGGTATTGGTGGTTGACAGTGAGGAATGAGGATGGGCTTTGGCAGAGGTGAGGGTTTCCTCAGGTAGGGGGAGAATAGGGTGTTCCACCAGGATCTGCTTAGGCCCCTGGGAATGGGACCAGGGAGTAAGGAGAGGTCACAACAGGTAGTTTCTCACAGATCTAGGGGTGACCTAGGGGTTGGATATTGAGGAGAGAAGGAAGAGTGAAGATAGGGAATTCATCTACCTACTTTGCTGGCCTCTGGGCTTTTGCGACACACCCAGCTGGTAGGTCCCCAGGGCTTGTCTGCTGAAGTTGGATGCTGGGAAAGCAGGGTGAGTGGGGAGGAAGTTTGGAAGAGAAGATCTGCTATTCATTGCAGATGGAGGCTGAGAGGTGGAGGAGGAAGCCACATCAGTGGCCTGCTACAAAACTGAGGGGTGAGCAGGAGATTGGATTTAGAGGAAATGAGGGAAATAGGAAGATTTGCAATTAGGTTACCTATTTCCCTGGCCAGAGGGGCCTGTGAGTTCCCAGGGAATGCCTGCTTGAGTTGGGGCTGAGGAAAAGTGATGTGACTCACCCAGAAGATTTCCCCCAAGGAGAGACAAGTGTTTAGAAGGGAAGAGCTATGTGGTCTCCTGGAGGTGGGGTGCTGAAAGGAAGGAGAGGCCAGTTGGCAGTTAGCCTCAGAGCTGAGGAGGAGAAGGGGGATTGGATTTAGAGAAGAGGAGGGAGAGGTGAAGATCATCAATTATGCTGACTTTCCTTTCCTGGCTGGAGTGCTTCTCCATCCCCTCCCCCAAGCTTCCCAGTACCATATAGAATAAAGTACCCAAATCATAATTTTCTTCTTTGCTTATTGCTGATCTGGCAATTTTAATTAATTAATTAATTTAATTAATTACTTTTTAATATAGGGTCTCACTATGTTTCTCAGTCTCGATTCATACTCCACATCTTCCTGTCTGTCATTCTGAGTACTAGCTCATAGGCCTGCAGCACTGAGCCTGATCTGAAAAGGAGATTCTTCTCAATCTTTTGCCTTTGGTTGCAATGGTCCATATAGGGTTTTATGACTTTAATTATGTTGTGATGATTCCCTTTGCTGACTAGTGTATGGAGTGTTTTCATCAAGAATGGTATTGGATATTGGGTTTTGTGTTTTTTTTTTTTTTACTTGTGGGGATCAAGTAAATTTTTGTCCTTTTCCCCTATTACTGTCATATATTATCATGATTGGTTTTAGTGTCTTGATCCATCTCTTCCTTTTCCATTCACTATGAGACTCAACTGAGTTCACTAAAATTTCATTAGGAATTTTTGTTCTTGTTCTGTATCAATGTTCCTGAGCAACATTGAACTATAGTTTTCTATTGTACTTCTATCTATATTTCTATCTTATTTCTATCTGTAGCTGGCTTTGCTATCAGGATAATACTTAGACAGTGATTTAGAAAGTTTTCTCCCATTCTTCCTCATTTTTTTGAAAAAGTCTATAAAAGCTTGGTATGATTTAATTTTTAGATGTCAGTAGAAGTTTGCACATTAAAAATAATTCTAATGAAGGTATTAAAAGCAGTAAGATAATAGGAATTTTTATGTTTAGAATGAGAAGAAACTTAAGAGTATGGGGTTTCCAGCTTAGTTATTTGTTAAGTTCCTCCCTCCCTCCCTCCTTCCCTCCCTCCCTCCCTCCTACCCTCCCTCCCTCCTTCCATCCATCCTTCCTTCCTTCCTTCCTTCCTTCCTTCCTTCCTTCCTTCTTTCCTTCTTTTCAATTCTTCCTTTTTTTCTCTCTGATAATCCTTTGAAGTACTGTCTTGGTCTTCTGTTCTCCTAAATCATTACCACAAGATTGAAGGCTGAGTCTGGCTTGCATTATGTGGCCTGGCCAACTGCCTGTCACTCTCTCATGCTTTAGTAGGAGTTCTGATAAGAATAGTAATAAGCATTTTCTCACAGCGAGTGACTCAGAGTTAAACGTAGTTCCAGATACCAAAGTTGCTTCCCAAAACAGCTATGCTTCATTGTTTTCAACCATTTTGATCCACTTATTCCATGTTGATGTAAAAATATTAATGCTGATCTTAGGTCAAATTTTAAAGTCTTTTTTTCCCTTTTATCCATCCATCTATCTGCACTTACAGCATGCCCACAGCACTGTAGTCCAACGTAAATATAATACAAGCCACATGAGTGATTTTAAAGAGAAGAAAAGAAACCAAGACATCCATCTTAATAGTGTATTTTATTTAACCTAACATGTAAAATGTGATTTCAATATTTAATTAATAGAAATAGTTAAAGAGATGATTTTCTTTTTTTCATATATATATTTCTTGAAATCTATGGTACATTTTAAACTTATGAATTATCTCTATCATAAGTCCATAAGCTTTGACTGGCCATGTGTCAAGTGCTCAAAGGCCATGTGTCTAGTAGCTATTATGTTGTAAAGTCTAGAGCTAGCTTATTTGGTCCTGAGGTTGTAATGTCCAAAAGAGGTCAGTTCTTACCACTGCCTAGTGAACAGGGCAGATCAATGAAACATTTAATATTGGTGTTGAGTACCTGAGGGGGAACTGAGCATGGAGTATTGGGAGCCCAGAAGACGGGCTCAAAATCTGACCTGTGAGCCCAGGCCTCTGGCAACAGACACAGATTGTTTCACTAAATCTCATTTCTTTGAAGTTGTCCCTTGCGGGAGGCCACTGAGCTGGAGTTTGGCACAGATCCCAGTCTGTCAAACATTGACTTTTGGCTCATGCAAGGGGAGCCATTGGCAAGTTCACTTTTACTTACAGGCTTTGCTCTGGCCACAAGTCAATGGGTTGGGATTTCACCATCCCAAATGTGTCTGCCTTTTACTCTGGCTTGCCTTTCAGGCTCTAAGCAGAGCTCTCTCCTCTCCTGAGGATTGCTCTCCCACCAGCCATAGCACCTTGTTCCTCTTGTACAGCACCAAGGGAGAGACTTGGAAGTGTGATGGTGGGAATAGGAAGGGAAAAGAACATGTTTAGTTTCTTCCTTGTCCACTTTTATCTGGGAATTTGTCCCAAGAACTCTCCCAACTGTTAGTGGAAAGGTCGATGCTTGGGCTACAGGCCACCTTTCCTGTCCTTACCTGCTCATCACATTTGCTCATCTTCTCTCGGAGTTACCTCTAATCTAGATGGCATGGCTCACAGGGTTAAACAAGTCTGTGCATCTTCCCCAGACTCCCTGCGTGGGGTACTGCTAGAGAGATGTTTATAGACACTCAGGCAGGAAGTGCCAGGGAAGAGGAGGAGCTGTTTCCACTTAACCTCCCACCTCCTCTTGGCTTTCCTTTCTGGCATCTCCTACAGGCCAACAAGGGATGGGAATTTGGCAGGGTGAAAGAACCTCTTTGTGCTTCCTCACCCCTCTGTCTTACCTTCCTCCCAAGACTTTTGCACTGTCCAGTCATTTACCACACAGAGCCTGCAATTTCCTTTCTTAGTGCTGATGTGGAAGAGACTGGGTAGTGTGTTCCTTTCCAGGAGATGAGTGATGCACAGGAAGACAGGGTCAAATGAGGTCCCCAGCCAGGATCTTACCAAGTCTTCCAGGCAGCAATGTGAAGGCCAGACATGCTGCTCAGATAAGGGGGTGGGAATTCCACATTGTACACCTTTCTCTGTTGACAGTAGAGTTAAAGTAGATAGGGAAACTATGGACGTCTATGTTGATATGGCAAATGATCACTTGATGCGTACTCCCAGCCTACCTTAAGGCTCCAGTGTGATACCATCTAGTATTTCACAGTCATTTTTAAACATTATATTACTGACATAGATTGGGTGAAGTCTACATACTTTTTAATTCCCAGAGGAGTCAACCCCCCTCCTTCTCAATTATTACCTAAAGAAGAGAGACAAAGATCAGCCAAATGTAGCCTCCCAGATATGATGGCACACACGTGAAATCCTAGCACTCAAGAGACAGAAGTTCAAGGCTCATCTTCAGTTGGACTACCAGTATAGACTACAATAAGACCTTGTTCAAAACAATAAAACAACAATGATAAAAATAGAGTAATACAAAACAGCAATTCTTCTCTGTACCCGACTACTCAAAGTTCTGAAGCTAAAAATGAATTTGAGTGCTTAGTTGGTAAAGGGACGTGCCACTAAACTTGATGATGAGGACCCACGTGGGACAGCATGAACATTATCCTTCCAGTTATCCTCTTAGCTAAAATTAGCTGTTAACCAATACTGTTCATACTGAAAAAAAAAAAGATAAATTTAGAGTTAAATTAGGAAATCAAAGCTAAAAACACTGAAAAGGCCATATAGGATTTGACTATAATACACATATTTCCTTTTTTAATTTTGACACTTCTATATACGGATATAATCAATTTCACTCATTTTCATGTCTGAGTCCCTGTTTTTACATACAGCTGCCTCCCCAGTTCTCTCCTTTCATGTCTTTGTTTGTGGACACTTGAATTTAGGTAAAGTTTCTTGCCTATGTGGCTAAGAGGTATTTGCCAGGAACAGGGGCAACTTATCTATGACTTTACAATAGAATAAAATGATACCCTTTTGCCCAACAACCATTAATTGACAATAGTCCCTTGTAGAGGGATGTGATTTTATGGGCCTCTTTCTTGTCCATGACAAAATGTTGACATTTTCAATTTTGAGTGTGTCCTATGCCGATTGCCAAAGTTGAAGTAAGTTCATGAGTTGCATCATATCCAGAAGATGACATTATGTAGCACATCTCCCCATTCTCTGACAGTGTTTTCACCTCCCTCTCCTGTGATGTTCTCTGAACCCTGGAGGAAATGACAGCTGTCCTATTTGCTGAAGAGCATTACATCGCTACTTATCCTTGTCACTTTGGACAATTATAGGTCTCTACATTGACCACTGTCTACTGTAGTAGAAAGCTTCTCTGACTAAAGTTAAGAGCAGTACTAGCTTATGGCTATAAAAAATAATATTTAGAGGGTGTTTTGACAAGACCATTTAGCCAAAAGAATGGTAGTAGGTCCTCTTTTATGGCCTATGACTGATACTGCCATGGACTCTTGACAAGATTACAGAAGCAGGCATGAGGTCCTCCTGTAGAACAGGCCTCAAAGTCAGTGGTGGTGGAGGTTGGGTAAAACGGATTGGTTGTCCTTATAACTGTCGTGCCATCAGAGGGCACACAATTGCTTGTCCAGTCATTTTTATAACTGTTAAGATTGACAACTGGGTCAAATGGTTGATGACTGGGTAACCCCCCACCCCCGCCCACCTTTCCCAGCAGTTTATTTGACTACTTCTGGACTGTGAAGATGAGCTACATAGGAAGAAGCTTCTAGCTCAGCTCCAGCTTGTTTTCTCTGAGTATGGGGTATCTTCACATTAGAGCCTATCAATGTCCAGGTAGCAGAACAGAGCCATGGCAATTGACTGTATTATTTTAGGATCTCATTGGCCAACAGTTTATAGGAGGGTGTCCCACAACTGGTGCTGGGAATTTTATTTAATAACCCACAGCTTTGTGGAAGACCCTCATCACTCACTCTAATTCCTCTCATTTTTAAATTATTTTTTATGTACGTGTGTGTGTGTGTGTGTGTGTGTGTGTGTGTGTACACTCCTGAGTATGTGTGTGTGAACCACATGTATGCAGGAGCCTGCAGAAGTGAAAAGAGAGATTCAGTTTTCCTGCACCTGAATTACAGGTAGATGTGTGTAATTTAATCCTGGTACTGTGCTGGGACCTTAGTACCCTGCAAGGGCAGTGAGTGCATCATACCACAGAGCCATCGCTCCCGTCTTTTTTCAGGTAATATATTTAGTAAATAGTGGGTTCTTCTATGTGATATCTATATATCTATACTCTATCTATCTATCTATCTATCTATCTATCTATCTATCTCTATATATATTACAATTTTGTTATTCCTTCCCCTCCCTCCTTAGTCCTTCCTATCTCTCCCACTGCCCACAACCTTTCATCTCTGATGGATTTTATTATCATTCCTTTTTATAATAGCTACTTTCTATCTTTCTGTTCTTTACCAGCAGTCAATGATAATGATAAACCCATTACTAAAAAAAAAATAAAAATAAAAATAAATCTATAGCTAGGATCCACACACAAGGGAGACCATGTGGCATTTGTCTTTGTGGACCTAGGTTACCTCACTGAAGATAACTGTATCTATCCATTTTTTCTGCAAACTTTGCAACTTTAGTCTTCTTTACCACTGAATAAATTTCCATTGTACGCAGCACGTACCTTTTCCTGGAGACACGTAAAAGATGGTTATGATGAATGGAGCTTGTGGCTGTGTGCATTTTGACACCCAAATATTTTATGCATTGCTCAATTTTTCAAAATGAGTTGAGTGATATTTTGAGTTCCTTCAACAGATCAATAAGCAAACCAGAGAGAGCCGGGCTTTGACACCAGTGTGGTCAGGCATTTATTGGCAGACACCTGAAGTGCAGCACAACTGTCACCCTGGGTTTCAGTCTTGGCTCCATTGTTAATCAACACCACGCAAGTTACTCAACCTTCCTTAGCCTCACTATACTCTGTAAAACTGCAATGACACATTTATATTCATGGATCAAATTGTTCATGGAAGGCATTTCGTCCATAGTGCCTCACAAATATTAAATTCTGAGGGAACATTAATTGCTATTATTATCATTTCAGCAGAAAATGTGTTTCGTTGGCAATAAATAGCTACTGCTTTGTTTAGTCCTACCAGCTACAGAGCAATACGAGTGCTCAATGCTTGCCTAACCTCTTTGGAAAGCTTTTCATGTATATTTTGTCTGTGTATCACTACAGGCTGCAAGCTTATGGGTTTCTCTGTGTCTGTTTTTCTCTGTGTGTCTCTATGTCTGTCCGCATGCATATGTGCATGTGTGCGTGTGCGTGCATGCGCGCGTGTGTGTGTGTGTGTGTGTGTGTGTGTGTGTGTGTGTGTGTAGGCTAGTAATAGGCAAGAGATGCCCCATGGCAACCAACCCCCCCACAAATTAAAGTAAAAAAAAAAAAGTTACATAATTGGCTTGTAGGGATAAAAAGTTGTGAAGATATAAAGGTTCCTGTAGGTTCCAATGTTATTTGGTCCAAGTAAAGATTCGGAGTTCCTACTGTGACACTGGGTGGGATGCTGCTGTTGGCTTCAAAGTAAGTAAATTGGTCAGAAGTACAAGTGGAAGAGAACTTGAGCTTTCATGAAGGAAGGTCATTATCAATGTTTCCATGGCCTTGGGAGTTTAAAGGTTGGTAGTTTATGTAAAGTTGTTGGTTGTGGGGACCAAATGCCCACAAACGTTGAGATGCGGTTTAAGGTTCGTCTCTCTATTTTTAATTTGACTCTGAAAATATGAGGTGAGGCTTCTGAACTGCACAGCACAAGGGTCATTTCCTACACCAACCAGTATCCATGGTGCTCAGTGCCTGTTCATAAAGGCACAGATTCAGAAAGGCCACTGGTCTTTCCCTGTTCCAGTGACTCACAGATTATATTTTGATTGGTGGGCAATTTTGAGACAAAGTTTCTTTGTGTAATCCTGGCTCCTGGAACTCACTCTGTAGATGAGGCTGGCCTCAGATACACAGAGATTTGCTGCTTTTGTCTGCCTAGTGCTAGGATTAAAGGCGTGTACCACCACTGCCCGACTACACATTTCTTTTGGGCAAGGGTAAAGAATACCAAGACTTTGGATTTAAAAATCTTTTTTTCAAAAACATTTCTTGAATTCCCAAATTGAAGAATTAGCAGCAGTTGTGAGCTGTGCTGTCCTTCTTCATACACATAGGCTGATCGTGTGTACATTCTCTTTGTATTGTACAGGGAGTGACAGACACTATACTAGTTTAATTGGAAGGTAGGATGTACTTTCCACTGGACGTTTGGCCCTTTTGATTCTCAAACAAGGACAGATAAAACATTAGCATCTCCATATTGTCCCCTATAAAAATGCTATATCCATAATCCTGAATATTCAACCCAAAGCCTAGTCCATTTTAGAACGTAGGCATTATGCATTCTCCAATTCTACAAGCATCTAGACACATCCTCAGCCTGCCCACACTTGTTTTTATTTCTAACAGCTTTTTCTTTCTGGAGATCTGAAAGATAATATAAGCCAACTGTACTATCTCTGTCATGGTTTAGGGCAAAAAGAGTGGAGATGGTAAGTTATCATGATACCCACCATTCAAGCACCTCTCTGCTCTTTATATAAACGAAGGGTTAAGGAGCAATAAGAATGATAAGACAGTTTCTTACATGGGTATACAGGGCACAGAACTCTTGACATCTGGAATGTCAGACTTAAATCTAGTTTTTTCTGTTATGTGCTGTGCCATGGGGAATATTTCAAACTGTTGGTGTCCACTTTCTTCTCCCTATCTCCTGTGGAGAAGCTATCCCTGCTTCTTGAGATTGTTGTATCAGATGAGTTGTGATGAGTGACAATTATCATCTGTGGGACACTTTTTGTCACATGACACTAAATAGACAGGAGGAGGAAGTACATTGGATTAGTGGTCCAAGTAAATATTTAACATCATTCACTCCTAAATTATCAAGAGGACGTTGGAAACCCACAATCTTCATTGTCTGACCTCCATCAACTATAATTGCACCGAGGCCCCCAAATTGCTATTGGTAAAGCAAAAATCAATAAAAGCAAAATCCATAACCATATCCTACTTGCTCAGTGGTTTTCACTCATAGTGGTCAGTTGGGAGAGATTAACCTCACTTTGACCTGGAAAGCTCATTCAGGGAGGGTTTTGGCTTTTCTTTATCCTTTCTGGGAATTTCACAGGCCCGGCTTCCATCCTAGTAAACTGTGGGAGCTATCAACTTCTTCCTTCCCACTACTATACTTTCTCACAGTCACACACTAGGAAATCTAGAAGACATGGCAGAGGGACAATTTCCTTCAGTGCAGAGAGCTAAGTGCCTTTGGAAAGCTCTATTTTCAGCTTATGCTCTTTTCTTCTGGAATTCAAAGGACAGTCCTTCGGTTATTTTTCCTTCATACCGCATTATAAGTCACGTTGCCTAGCATTTGAGGGGGGGCTTCTTTATAGTTTGCTTTTTGTTTCTATGGTTTTTGTTTGTTTCTTTTCCTATTTCTTCATTAAAGAAGTTGAGCATCCGTGTTCTATCAGCTACCCTGTGCTCAAACCGGTGCTGGACATTCATTTTCTCAGTTAGTCACACCAGTAGTGCAGCCTTTGCTTTCCCCAGCAGTTTACCCTAATGCAGTAGCTAAATCCTCCTCACTTTTGTTTATGCCGTCTCCCTGAATGCCACACTTGCCGTGTGTGACTCCTTGATGAATTCTGAAGATATATTATTAACATCTAACCAGGAAGGAAGGAAGTGGAGGTCTGCATCAAAGGGGTAGACATTTTATAAAAGTTCATTTGAAACCCAACAGTAGTGATGACACACTTGTCATCCCAGTTGTTGGGAGACTGAGTCAGGAAGATCGTGAGTTCAAGGACAAACTGCACTGTGTAGTGAGACACTGTCATGAAACAAGAACCCGCTTTGCTTCAGTGACTGAATGGGAATTTTAATCATAAATAAGTTGACAGATTTGGTCTTTGTTGCAAAGTGGAGCTGTAAATTTGGTGTAATAGTTTTGTGTAGGTTGATCTCACATCCTAGTTTTACAAATTGGAATTTGGACTAACTCATCTTTGTATAGTGTGATTTTGTGCCTAGCTGTATAATCTAGAGATCCATAGCTGTTCCATAAGATGTAACACTGTCTGAATCTTGTATTGCCCAAAGAATATCATGTTATTCCAGACTGACTATCCCTCTTAACATAACTGGTATTCAAACACAGCTAATTTTTCACCACTGAGTAATCTGCCCCACCCAGTGGAGGAGAGAGGTCAAGGCTGGCTGGCTCATATAGTCAACTGCTGATCTGCAGTGAGGCAGATTTGGTATCAGATCTATTCCTAGGTCTTTGGATCTAGGTAACTGCAAAATCAACTTAGTTCATGATCAGGTGTTACTTTAGAATGATATTTTGCAGGCTGTAGAAGTGGAATTGTCTAGTCAGAATGTTCTACACCCTCTCTGATGGAGGGTTTGAATTATTGACCTTCCAAAGTCTGTCTTGCAAATACAGCAAGGACTCAAATGCTTCCATTAACGAGTGCTTTTGTTGAGAGCCTATGGAATCTTTTCAGTAGAATACAACGAATTCCAGGTGCTTTGAAAGCCAACACAACTCCAGTTGGAAGGTAGAAGTGTTCCCTTAGATAGACTTAAGTGAAGGTCTCTTCCTTAGACAGAAGAACAGTGAGCCAAACTTCCTTTCTTCTTGTTTTATGATAAACATTTGCAAGCCAACAGTTGGTTCTGATGAACCATCCAGGGAGCCATTAAATGCACGAGCTTGTCATTGGTAGGGAAGCAGCTGAATCAAGCTGTTTATAACCATGTGTACCTTTCCAATACAAACAGCACTTCTGGAACCAATCACTTTTTATGTTAGCTTACATATAGTATCACATAAAAGACTTCTCTTTTTATTTCATGTCATCCAGATCCTTGGGCATTTATATTTCCTGGTGAAGGTGGGTGATCTAAGCTGTCTTTTTTCACTGAAAATTGACATAAGCCAGAGTTTCTTTATTTTATACTAGTCAATGGAGAGCACTAATACTAATGTCACAAACAGGGCTTGTATTTAGGGAGTGGTGTTTTAAAACTGTTTCAACTTTCAACCTTAAAAATAATCCTTTGTCCCTCTCCTTCCTTAGCCTCCCCTTCCGTGTGTGTGTGTGTGTGTGTGTGTGTGTGTGTGTGTGTGTGTGTTTGACTCTGTGTCTGTATATTGACTAGAGGCTAAAATGTCATTGTTTTGTATGCAATCTCTCTTTTGCATTTGTTTGTAATTTTTTGTTTCATGTACTCTTACTGGCCTGGAATTCACCAAGTAGGCTAGGCTGAATGTCCAGTGCTGGCTTTCCTCTTCTCTGAGCTTATTGTCTACCAAAAATTTGCCATGTCTACCACCATGATGGGATCTAGATATCATGAACTAAACCTTTTAAAACTGTGAACCAAAATAAGTCTTTTACCCTTTAAATTTCCATGCCATGCAAAATAACTGTATACTTATTTAGTCCTCTAGATATAAGAGGTGAGTCATTGTCTTCAAATTCTATGTACTCTTTCTATAGTGAAAAACACAGGCACTATGTCATGGCTTTTTTTCTCTTTATATG
Organism: Rattus rattus; assembly: GCF_011064425.1. NCBI lineage: Eukaryota > Metazoa > Chordata > Mammalia > Rodentia > Muridae > Rattus > Rattus rattus. The sequence goes on along the minus strand of NC_046167.1, from coordinate 47,602,818 downwards.
GTAATTCAAACATACGGGAAAGAGATATCTCTCTTTGCAGCTAACTTAATGCTGAGTGTCCCAGTGTGTTTTATCTTAGTTTTGTGGTAACTGCCCACTCTTTCCTCATCTCATATGCTTATTGTAACACATATTCTCTGTTTAAGGAAGAAAACCTTGTCTGTCAGGAATGCTCGATATACTTCTTTATATTTTTTGGACATAAAGGTTTTCACTTTCATATCTTTTTTTCTCATCAGGAATAAAAATAACTGGAGACTCCTAGAAAACCAAAATGAATCATAACTAACACAGATTCTGATAGAAGTTTTGAGGAATTTGCATTTCAAGATAACATGGTTTATCTGTTCATTAGATATTCTCCTATGTAGAAGGTTTATCAAAAATATAAGCTGTGATGGTAACTGTGGTGTGACTAAGTCTTTTGGATAAAAGTGGAAGTAGGCCGAGTGGCAACTTGGCTAGCTCAAAGCATAGGCTAGTAAGTACTGTGTTGTGTTCCTGTTGCATGTGTTCCAAAGCATTGCCTGTTTGTATATTTGTAATATATATTAAAACTAATGGAAATGTAGTAAGTGCAATTCCCATGTATAGTCCATCCATGATTTCCTTACATAAATATAGATATAAAAGCTATGTTAGGGATGGTTCCACAGTGACTCAGCACATTATCATAATATAAATGTGACTCACATTTACTAGAAACTGTGCTTCAGAGTTGGGGTTTTGTCTGAAGTTAGCAATATATGGTGAAGTGCTTTGGTGATGCTGGCCAGCCACAGGGAGCCATGGTTGACAATCAGGCTGGTAATTATGAGCAGAAACAGTCTATAGTCCATATGTCAAGTATTAGGTACATGGTCATCTAGGGATTCTGGATGTAGTTTTCTATCTCATATTTATTTATTTATTTATTTATTTATTTATTTATTTATTTATTTATTTATTTTGTGTGTGTGTGTGTGTGTGTGTGTGTGTGTGTTTTTCAAGGGTGTGAGCACAGGTACACACATGCCATAGCACATATGTGAAGGTCAGTGGAAAATCTTAGAATTGGATCCTTCCACATTGTCTAAGACATGGTTTATTGCTTGTTCTTGATTCTTGAGTATATTGATCCACCAGACCATGGGTTTCAAGAGATTTTCCTTTCCCTGCATCCCTGCATCTCACCAAAAGAGTTCTTGTATTGTAGACTGGCACCACCACATCTAGCTTTACATGGGTTCTGGGGTTTCAAACTCAGATGGTAAGGCTTGAAGGGCAAGTATTTTACTCACTGAGCCATATTCCGGCTTGGATCATCTTTTGATACTGCCTTCTAGATCCCCAATGCACTGACTTCTTTGCAGAGACATGCTCATGCAGAAGCATCTTTCCTCTTCAAGATTACCTTACTTGTGTAATCAAAAGCTAGGGCATGTATGAAGATGATGTTATAATGGCATTGTCTGTCACCTACAGATATACTGTGTGTACTTCTGCCTGCACACTTAATATCCATGGCTTGGCAGAGCAGGCACCCGCATGGCTCCATTCACAAGAAGAGCCAGACACAACAGGATAGATCACTCACCAAAGTTGTGAACCTAGTGGGTTTTGAAGACCAGAAGCATTGGCACCATTACCACCTTGCAATACTACTCAGTATGCCAGATTAATAGCCTGTGGCTCTTTGAGAACTTTGTCTTGGGGTTTAGTTGACATAGGAAGTATTTTTAGGAGTACATTTCTATTTAAAAGCTTATACTTTTTCCTTAATTTTAAGTACTATGCATTGTTTTTAGGACTGTAGTTGTAAACTATAACTAGGAGGATAGTTAGAGGGTAGGAAAAGGTTTTAGTGGTTTGGTCATTTGGAATAGTCTGTCAAAGTCCTCTGGATGTCCTTCCAGGTCTTCAGAATTTCAGCTGGCTGTAGTGACTCTGAATTTGTGGAGAAAGGGAGAGAACTTTGTGTTTGTGTATAGAGGTATCACAGTGCTGTTGGCCTTCAGCTAGAACCACCCATGCTGAAGAAACAATCTTGGGAAAGATGGGAGAGCTGCGTTAAAGGAAATACCAAGTCAGTAGATTAGGCTAAAGTTTCATGCCTCTAATTTATTATGGTCTTGGTCCTTGTCCTAATTTACATGAAGCAGTTTAGTTTTTACTGATTAGAAATATAAACTTGATGTAATATTTAAAATAATCTTGTCTTTAGAGTTGTTTTATGTGTAGCAATTAGGATGTGTATATGTGGTATATGTGTGTGTGTGTGTGTGTGTGTGTGTGTGTGTGTGTGTGTGTGTATAAAAAGATTCTTTTCATTGGAATCATTCTTTGGAACAGTTTTTTCTGGTTTGTTTTCTTGCAGTTGTTTAGCAGAAGCTTACTAAGCAGTTCTAAGCCACACTTGAAGGCATTTGGTTTCTGGTGGGGGAAAGAGTCTAACTCTACCAGTCACCATACAGTATAAAAAGTACCATTTGATGGTGGTGCTTATGATTAATATTTGGGCTTAATATTCTTGTTGGTCATCAGGAAGTTTGGGTAGGTACAGGTGGCTAGACCAAAAGATAGCAAGGCCGGGAGTACCAAAAGGACAGGAATGTGATCTAGCTCATGGCCTGGGGATTTCTTTCTCCTTTAGTGTTTCCAGTTTAGCTTGATACATTTGAATTTGCCTAGATATATTCCTACAGAAATAAACAAAGCCACATCGGGTGACCCAAGGCAGTGTGTTTTCCTACACGTTTTCTGATGTTGCTTCTTGATCATTCTCCATGAAATTCTGTACCTATCCTGTTGCATTATTCCCTTGGAGTTGGACATTTCTTTATTTTGTTGCATAAGAACCCATCAATCACTGCTTCTCTCATTTTTTTTTTTTTTTTTTTTTGTGAGCTATCCTTCTCCATAAACATGGCAGCCCATTGCGAGTTCTTGTTGGCTAGTACCTGAAATGTACTAATTTGGCATTTTTACTGGGATAGCAAAATACGCACATTTAACTAACTTGTAACTCCCAGGAGAGTCTTAAAGCTGCCTGTGACAAGATGTTAAATAGTTTGTGTCTGTGAGAAACTTTGCAGATGGCTCCTTATGAAGGGCATGGTATATGTTTTGACTTACTGCTTCTTCAATTACGTTATATAATTGAATTCAGTTGAATTTTCCATGATTGCAAGGGAAATGGTTTTCCCATTGTTAATCACAGATATCCTCAATTGCAGTGTGGTCTGTAACTAACAAGGATCAACTGTGTAGAGTTCACTTATATTTTCATGTATGTTTGGATAGGTGTGGTGTGTATGTATGAATGTATGTTCATGAGTGAGTGAGTGTGTGTGTGTGTGTGTGTGTGTGTGTGTGTGTGTGTGTAGTGTGTCAGAATGTGTGAGTACTGGTACCTTTGTATTCACAGAGGTCAGAGGAGGATGTCAGACATCCTGCTCTATTATTCTCTACTTTGTTCCCTTGAGACAGGCTCTTTTAATGATGGGGCTAGTCCAGCAGTCAACAAGATACAGTGGCCCTCCTGTTTGGGTACTATTTAGCAGTAGAGTTGTGTGTGTGTGTGTGTGTGTGTGTGTGTGTGTGTGTGTGTCTGTCTGTCTGTGCGTGTGTGTCTGTGTGTATCTGTGTGTGTGTGTCTGTGTGTGTGTGTCTGTCTGTGTGTGTGTGTGTGTGTGTGTGTGTGTGTGTGTGTGTGTGTGTGTGTGTGTGTCCGTGTCCATGTACCGCTTTATAGCTCCTGGAGATTTGAACTCAGGTCTTCATGCTTGTGTAGCAATCATTCTTCAGTCTTAATCACTGAGCCCCAAATTTACTTATATCTTTAAGAGGTTAACAGAAATTTTGTGCACACATATTTGTTCAGAAAAAAAATGTCCCTGTACTGGCTAGTATAACTAAGTTATCTGTCTGCCTAGTGTCTGTGTGTGTGTGTGTGTGTGTGTGTGTGTGTGTGTGTGTGTTTTGCATTTTTCTCTGCCTTGTCTGTACATGTGAGGTCAGGTGCTCACAGAGTCCAGCAGTGTCAGATTCCCCTTGGAGTTGGACTTACTTGCCTGATGTGGTGCTGGAAATCAAACTCGGGTCTTCTGGAAGTAGGGCATGTGCTCCTAACCACTGAGCCATCTTTTTCAGCCCTACTTAAGCAATTGCATTCTAATTCTTAACTTCGCTTACCAAATTAGATAATCATACAAACATGATTATGTAAGATAAAAGAGTGTGGTGTAAACATTATGTAAGTATGATACCATAAATAAATACACACAGGTACAGCCGAACACACTGTTCCAATTCTAGATGATGATTTAGAGATATTATGATTAACTTCATATTTATCCTAAGGTTATTCACCTGAGGAGAAAGCACATTATTCTTGGCATACAGAAAGAGCCCACGTTTGGTTCTATAATTCACTCAGTGACTTAAACTTTTATAATTTATTCACTAAACCTAAGAAGCAATGTAGTGTTACATAATGAGTGAATTTAGTGCTATGAGTAAAATCAATGCTTGAAGGATCTGTAATCATTCAAAATGAGCTGTGCGGTTGTGTCTGTGGATTTGGTGAGCCATTTTTCCTTCTGCCTGCCTGTTGTCTTTTAGTCTCATTCAAGCATCCTTCTTTCCCTAAACCTCTTTGATGTAAGGAGAGCACTTTCAGGGAAAGAGTCTTCGTGATTTTAATATATTACATTTAAGGTGAGAATTCTGTTCTGCACAACAACACGGACTATTTAAGTCATTTCTAGATTTCTGCCCAGGCCTGAAAACGGCTGTAGTGCCCTTTACCGAACCTTGTTGCTCTCTGTGTGTTTTCTTTTGTGGAGTGCACCAGGCAGGATCCTGGTTTTTCAATGCATTCCTGTGGGTACAAGTGTATTGGCTTGAAGAAGTTCCCTTAATTTACCCAGTTTAATAAAAATGATTTGTGCTCTTGCTCATAGTTTGGCACCTTTCAGAGAACAGAAATGACCAACCCCATGTGGTATTCTCTGCACCAGACTACTGAGCCATTCTTTGGATGCCAGCTTATGGAAGCCACATTGGGTGAGGAACACCGGTCCTCACTCTTCTTTAAACTGCATTTCTACCATTTCACAAATGAAGTTGCCAAGTTCAGCTTATGTCTGGGTCACATAAGAAGGGACATTTGGAATATGCATGTTCAAAGTCTCCTGAGATATTTTCTTCTGCTCGGAGGACACATCGCTGCCCATCAACATTCAGCACATGGTGAGCAGAGTCCTTTGTACTTACTGGATGATGTGGACTTGAAATGTTCCAGAAAACAGCAGCTGCATGGAACCTGCACTGGAGAGCACAGCTGTTTCTTCGGACAGGGCAGGACATGTTCTGTGCATGCTGGGGAGTGACACCTCTGTCCTGGTCTAGACAGCACCTCCTTTCTTCTGTCTTTTTCCTAGATGCTCTTGAGTCCAAGTATGACTACCAAGAGAAATGCGGAGAAACCTAAGGTATTGTGAAGCCCTTCCTGCAAACTACACACACACACACACACACACACACACACACACACACACACACACACACACACACAGAGCAGATCAAGGTCACAGAAAGTCAAGCACATGAGCAGCCACATCATTGCGAAAGGAGCAGCTACAGGAAGAGATCTTTGGCAGCTCCATCTGTTTGGCAAGAGTGGGACCTGACCTGAGCTTACACTAAATTACCTCATGGTAAATTATTTTTCACCAGGCACTGTAAATGTTTTGATGACTCCACCCCACTGGGTGCTGTGCAGAGGACAGATGATACATCAAAGGCCTGCTAATTAATCTCCAGGTGTGGTTGGCTCTCTCCTTTTAGGAAAGAGTTAAACCCTCAGATCTTTTCTCGGCATCTCTCAGGTCAGTTTCTTTTATTTAAAGCTAGTGAAAGACTTACATAGAGTCTTTTAAACTAGAGTCAGTTGACTTTGACACTGCTTCTCTGGTGTGGGTGTGGCTCTGACAGGTAGCCAGGATAAAGGTTTATTTCCTTTTAAATATAAACTGCAGGGATAGAGGCAGGCCGATCATTACAGCTCACTGACCAGGCGGCCTAGCTGACTGTTGAGCTCCGGGCTTACTGAGAGGCCTTGTCTTAAAACAAGACAAAGCAAAAATGTGGGATGACACCCTATGTTGACATGTAGCTTCCACATGTATACACATCAGAGTGCCCATGGAAACATGAAAACACACACGCACACACGAACAAATAAACTCCATGTTAACTTCTTTTAGGTTCATATACTTCCAACCAAAGCAACATTTGCTGATTCCTTAAGACTCTGTAATTTATCTTTTCCTTGTGGATATTTTGTTAATGAATCACCCACTGAAGCCTTGTACAGCAGTTGATGTTCTATGGGGTACTGGGTTCCATACTGTTCCCATTTTAAACTTCTGTCTGTTGCTGTCCTCTATATTTATGTCAAATGTGAAGAGAAGACATTTTAATAGCAGCAAGATGTTATGGTTTGAATATGGAACATTTCTCTCCTCCACCAGCACACGTGTTAAAGGTTACATCTTTAGATGACACTAAAGATGTTTGGAAAAGATCTAGAGACTTTAGGAGGTGGGGTCTGGCTTGAGGAAGTAGGTCACCTGGGAAAGAGTCTTTGATGGTATCTTACCCTTTACTGTCTCCATCTCTCTATTTCCTATAAGCATGGAGAATGAAGAAGGTTCTTTGTTATATGTTCCTACTGCTGCAATGTTCTTGCCAAGTGTGTGGGATGAAGCAGGTATGGACAGAGTCCTCTGAGACCTTGAGTCAAAATAAACTTCTCTTCCTAGTTGTTTGTGTCAGATGTTTGTCTAGTCAGTGACAATAAAAGTACACAGACATTAGTTGGAATCTCTTTCACCACCATGACTGTAAAAATCAGAGCTGAGACAGAGCGATGGCTCAGTTGCCAAAGTGTTTGTTACAAAAGCATGAGGATCACATTCCCGCAGAACCCATCTAAAAAACTGCCAGGCAAAGCAATGGATGCTTATAATGTTGGTGCTGGGGAGGCAAAAGCAACTGGACCCCTGAGACTCCTTGGTTCTCCAGTGGAGCTGAATATGTGAGCTCCGGGTTCAGTGAGAGATTCAGTCTCAAAGAACAAGTGGAGGACAATAGAGAAAGACCCCTGGAGCCACCTTCTGATCTCTACATAAATTTGTACACGCAAAACCCATTCACACTCGCATGTGCATATATGCACACACAAACCATTAGAGATTGTTTTTTCTAAGGGGACTTTTATTCCTGGAACAACTAACTCTGAAGAGTGTCTGTCTCAGCATTGTGGACGTTTGGGACTGGATCATTGTATATTGGCAATGGTGTCCTGTGTTCTGTAGAATGTTTGATAGCAGCCTGGCCTCTGACTATGAGATACTAACTCTCAGGTGTGGCATTCAGAAATCCTCTTGGATTGATTCAGCTAAGGATCAGGAGGCAAAGGCCAGTGAAAGGGAGGGAAGGAGCTGTTGTCCTTGTTAGTTTAATACCTGAATGCTTTCCAGGGAAGTGAATCTGGAGACATTGGACTCTGCCAGGCAAATTCCATTCCATCTACCAATTCACTGTTCATTACTGATGGGAATTTGAATTTACTTTAGTGTTATACATCAATCAGAGTCATTTAGTACAAGTATTGACTTTGATGTCATTGGGACTAAAGGCTCCCCAACTGTTTATATAGCAGACTGGGCTCTCTGTGAAGGGGACAGCAATGGAAGGTTATTTTCATTTTCTGCTGTTTCAGTGGGAAGAGGTTGTTGGGGATAGAAGATTTAAATATGACTCCTTATAAGCTTTAAATAGCTGAGTTCATGGCTGGAGTGAGGAAACACCACACTATAATTTAGTCATTTTTGTGAATGAATGGTCAGCTCTATGACTGAAGCACAAGTTTTGTTGAGTTCACCGTCTCCTACAGTGCTCAGAACTGTCCAGAATGTTCGTAGCATCCAAATTGGTTTGAAGCCCATCTCCTCTACTCTGACTCTTCTTCCAGGTTTCCTTGTGCCTCTGGTGTGGGATGTTTGTGTTGGCAGACAAGTAGAATCCTGTCACAACTGAGATTTCATATGAAAGGCGTTCTTGTCTTTATTTCAAAATTTCCTTTTTGCACTCACTTCTCTCCTCACGTGAGCATGCACACTTGCCAAATGTGTTCTGGCTGCTGCTTTCTTTCTATCTCTTTCTGATTTTCCATCCCTTCTGCCTTTGTTGCTTCTTGCCTCTCTTGCTACAGAAACTGTCAGGTACCTGGGTAACAGCAGCAACTCTCCAGTTTGGAACTGTACTTTAGTGCACCTTGAGCGCTCTCTCTTTAACTATCCCTGCCTGTCTCTATCTCTCTTTTTCTCTTTGTCTCTCTGTTTCTCTCTCTGTCTCTCCCTCTCCCTCTCCCTCTCCCCCTCCCCCCCACCTCTCTGGGATGCTTAGTGATCTTCACAGCAAATGAAGGTGAACTCTTGCCACATTATTACCATACAGCCAACTCTATTGAACAGATTGGGCTGAGCTTTGAACAGCTGTGGCTGGCAGTGAGTCCCCAACTCCTCTAGGAGGAATCCCAGAACTGCCAAGTCATCAAACTTGAAGGGGAAAGGGAACAAGAAAGGCTATGGGGTTAGTGGTTCCTCCTACAGGTATGTTTGCTTTTGCAATCTACTTTTTTTTTTTTTTTCAAACGTTCCTTGGTTTGTGGATCTGAGCGATAACTGGATAAATTGATTTTAGGAACTGCTGTGTCTGCTATAGACTGACTCACTCAGTGGCTGAACTGTGATTTTATTGTTCATTTGCAAGCACTAAAATGTGATCAGATAAGTGTTTTTGTTAAAAATGTGTGATGCCTTCTCACCCACTGCAACTGTTTGCTACTTTAAGGAGAATTTTGATGTACAAATGAATCTAAATTCAGCAGTGGTCTGTTAGAACTCTCAAAAGTATGGGTACGATAAGTGAGAAATAGGTGGGCTAGGGGAGATAACATAAAGTGGTATCCCAGCGAGCCCAAGCCACTCTTTAAATGTGTCTTATTTGTTCATTCCATAGGTGTGGTATGTGCCTGTGTGCTCATGCATGCACATGTGTCCTTCAATAACTTGCTATAAGTTAAGTTTTTTACATAAAAGTTGGTTTACTATTTTGAGTTCACTCTTGATGCAGCTTCCCATTATCATTGTAGGCTGAGCTTGGGTGAGAGCCATTCCACCCCCGTCCTGGATGGGCAGGACAAGTGTTTCTCATTATATTCTTTCACATTGTTTTCCAAGATGGGTTCCCACAAGAGAAGAATAATGGGTTTGCCATTGGAAAGAGTCAGAATTGAGCTTAGCTTTGCTTGTCCATCATGTCTATTTTGAGAACTTACTGTTCAGATTCAGTTTCTTCCTGTGCAATTGGGATGTACTTGTTCACTTCATGTGATTTTTTTTTGGAGGTATAATATTAAGTAAAATAAAACATTGAATATTCCTAAAACATCTATGTACACACAGGCATCTCTGAGCACACATACAGTTAGTTTTAATTTCTGTGTTTCATAAATGAATAGATGACAATCTTTTCTATTTTCTTTTTGTTGTGCTTTGTATTATAACTAGGACTTAATGCAGCAAGGCTGGCACTCTACTACTGAACCACACCATAGTTCCACTGGTAGATTCTAGATCGGCTCTATCTTGTAACCATACCTCCAGGACTCTATAGTTGAGCCACTCTCCCAAACCCCAACTAGTGGATTCAGATAGGCAGGTAGGTCCCCTACTGCTGAGCCATGACCTCAGCCCCTCACTGGCAGATCCTCGGCAAAAACTCTACTACTACGCTATGCACATAACTCCTCAATACTATACTCTGGACAAACTACCATTGAGCCACATGCCTAGTCAGATGCCAACCTTTATTGGCCCACTGACAATGTTACAAGCATTTTTTAATACACCCATTGCCCAAGATAATGACTTGATTCTAGGGCACATCCCCCACATTTCTGTTTTGGTCTTGCTATATGGTATTCTTTAGGTAATTATCCAATAGAAACAGATGTGTTAAGTTGGGTAGAGAAAAATCTTATAATTAGTTCATACTAAGTATGCTCCTTTAAACAAACAAAAAATAAATAAATACAAAAACACAGAACTTTGTAATTTGGCATTTAAACTTCTGAAAACTCAATTTCCATTTGTCTAACCCCCAACATCATGGATACCCTTAAAATTGAGTTGACAGTAACTCCAGATTTAAAGGTATTCATAACCTTCATGAGTAGAAACTATAGAAATGAGAACCCAAAATAATTATTTTTTAAAGGTAGAAGTTACATTTATTTTGTTTAAGTTATAAAATTGCACTTAAGTTGTATCCTCTCTGTGCATACAAACTTTTTAAATTTCAAAGGACATTCATTGTATATATTGACATTTTCTGTAATATCTGACTTTTGTCATCTGTCAGAATCTTTTAAAAGTAGATACTACATCAAGTGGTATATAGACTTTAGGTAGAGTGCTTGCCTTGTATCCCCAAAGCCCTTGGTTCAAACCCACCATGTTCTTGAGCAGGCATGATGATGTGTGCTTGAAAGGCCAGCATACCAGAATTAGAGGCAGCAGGATCAGAGGTTCAAGGGAATTATTGGTTATGTAGGAAATTCAAAGCCAGCCTGGCTATATGATAACCTGGAAAGAGATGGGCAAGGAGTGGGAGAGAGGGAGAAGAGAGAACGGTGTTCTCTGCTATTGTAATTTTTTAAAATTTTCTTTCTTTTTATGTTTACGTGTACTTGAGTATGAGTTTGTGTGAGTATGCAGTGTCTGCAGAGGCCAGAAGATGGTATTGATTCCTCTGGGATTGGGATTATCAACAGTTCTTAGCTCCCTTGTAAGTGCTGAGGATTGAACCCTGGTCTACTGGAAGAGTAGCCGGTGCTTCTTACCACTGGACCATCCATCTCTCCAGCTTTTCCTGGAAAGATGAGGGTTTTTTTAGATGTGGATGTTTTAGTGGAATGTATTCTGTTGTTACAAGATGGCAAAAGACACCAGAGTATTTCATTCCTATACTTTTGAAGGTGAATAGAAAGTACTAGTGTGTTTCAGCAAAATACTCTCTAATAGAAAGCAAAGGGGACAGACCCCAAGACCAGTAGAAAAATACATAAAAAGGGTAAAAGTGATTTGTGATTAGCTCTGTTGTAAAGTTCAAAGGTGAAACCAGATTTTGTTGGTACATGAGTGCTTCTGAAACAAACTACATAACCAATAATTCCCTTGAACCTCTGATCCTGCTGCCTCTAATTCTGGTATGCTGGCCTTTCAAGCACACATCATCATGCCTGCTCAAGAACATGGTGGGTTTGAACCAAGGGCTTTGGGGATACAAGGCAAGCACTCTACCTAAAGTCTATATACCACTTGATGTAGTATCTACTTTTAAAAGATTCTGACAGATGACAAAAGTCAGATATTACAGAAAATGTCAAGATAGTAGAAAGTCTCAGAATGAAGGATGAGAGAGGAGAGAAAACATTGATTTGGACCAAAGACAACTAGAAATTATGAATGAATAGGGAGAGGCCTGTGGACCTTACAACTGCATCAGCCCATGATCTGGCTACGAGGATTATTTGAGTGCCCTCTATGTCTACCTCATATTGTTCCTAAGCTAAGGAGCTCAGGGATAAGAGGGGGATACTTCGGGCAGAAAGAAGCTTTGAGAAGGGCAAGCCTTTTGTAAGCCTTTTGTTGGGATCACTATGTACTATGACACATTTTAGACTAAGAAATCATCTAGATTGGTTCTGTGAAATGATCGTCTTTTTATTTCTATTGCTCAGAAATGCCCACTTCACACTGAACTGAACCCAGCATTCCATTGTGGCTTCTCCTTTGGTTGCATATGCAGGTATTTTCTGCTTCATTTCCTTTGTCATTGGCTCCTCTCCTCTTCCTCCTCCTCCTCCTCTTCCTCCTCCTCTTCCTCCTCCTCCTCCTTTTCCTCCTCCTCCTCCTCCTCCTCCTCCTCCTCCTCCTCCTCCTCCTCCTCCTCCTCCTCCTCCTCCTCCTCCTCCTCCTCCTCCTCCTCCTCCTTTCCTCAATCATGGTTATATTTGAATCTCCCAGTAGAGGAACAGATGAAAGTTCATGGGGCTCCTGAGTGGAGTCATCAAAGCTACTCTGAGCTTCTGGGGTCATTCATCTTGGAATCTCAACAGCACACCCAGCTTCCTTGAGTGCCTTTCACAGACTTCCCAGTAGCTTTTCTTTTGCTGATGCATAAATTTGTTTTGAAAATAAGAGGCATTTATGAAAAGGTAAGCAGTTACCTACATGGGGTAGGGGGAGTTGTCACTGTAGCCTGACCTAACACTAGGGTGTTTGCTAAAAGCCATACAGTATGCTCCAATAGGCACTTCCTCTCTTTCAGAGTTCAAATGATTCCATAAATGTTGTTGTTGTTGTTTGGGAAAATATGAAATATGTTTAGTCAATAAAAAACAAAGCCTCCAGACAAAGCTGGAAATAGTGTCATCAGTGACCTACTCCCTGGTGGTAGTGGTGTATATACATGTGTTTGTATGTTTGTGTACACACATTTCTCACTCTGGGTTGTTTCAGAGTGAAAGCAACAGATGCTTCCTTCACAGGCTTCTTGTTTCCTGGTTTTCAAAGCCTCTCTGTTTGTTTGGTTTTATTTTAAGGTCCAGTGTTCCTCAGTCCTTCTGAGAAGATGGGAAGGCCTGACAGGCTGTGTGCGAGCCCCTCTTTCTCTCTCTCTCTCTTTCCTCCGTGTGATACCAAGTGGAAGTGTGAGGCACCACAAACTGCTTTGAGCAGAACCCACTTCCCTTCACCCGCAGAGTGCAAAGCAGTTATACCAACATCAATCAAGGGAAACCCACAGGCTGAGCTCACACCGTTGAAGCAGGTGCATGCGTGAGGCAGGCTCATAGGATCATGGCAGTGCCCTGACACCGTGCCCACAAGTGGCAGTTATAATGGTGTGTGGGCTGTGGCTGCTGCACCCTGCAGAACCCCATCGTGTCTGCTGTCCTGGAACATAATGAGTGGGTCCCTTCCCCTTGAATTAGCCTCCTCTGAGGCCATTTCAACTTTCATTTAAATTTATAAAGCAGAAGTTTGAAAGAAAGACTATTTTGTTTTCCTTCTATGGTACCTTCTAGAATGACCCCCTTCACAACTATTAATCAAGAAAACAACTGATTTACTGAGACAAATGGAAGAAATACAAGGTTTAAACATGTGTTTGTGCTTGGGAGCCTGAAGCAGGAGGACCACAAGATTGAGGCCTACCTAAGTAACTGTTGGGGACCCTGGCTCACAATGAAAAAAAGTAAAATAAAATAAAAGAGGTCTAGGAGTCTTGTTTGATGGCAGCATATTTGCTAAGCTTACCGGAGACCCTGGATTCATTCGTCATTATGACAAAACGGAAGTATACCCAAAATCTTTATATGTATACATAAGCATCAGCATATACCAAGTGCTTATTGATATGACTTATGAGCATTTTCATGTGTTCATAGTATATGTATATATGCTTATGTGTAGATTTTGTGTGATACTTAAATACACAGGTGTCTGCATACACACATATAACAAGCTGGGTTGAAAGACAAACTTCTACAGGTTGTGCAATAAAGAGAGAATATGAATATCTACGACAATGAACGATGTGGTGAAGATGATTTTTAAAAAGATGGAACAAACACATATGTGATCCAAGTGACAGTGGCCTGCTCTAATCTGGGTGACAGCAGCCTGGTATATACTGGCTTATGGAAACTTCTGTAAAAGTTTTGTGTCATCTTAATAAAAAGTAAGAGTGGGGGCATTTGTTGCAGACCCCGCTGTCCCTGTCTCTGCTTACTGTAGCCATAGTCATCCCTACTGTGTACTTCAACATTGTGGCCAGTGGTGAGCCCTTAGGCTATGTCTCCTTTAAGCTCTTTGCAGACAAATTTCCAAATAGCAGAATACTTTCCTGCTCTGAGCACTGGAGCAATAGGATTTGGATACAAGCGTTCCTTCACTCACAGAATTATTCCAGGATTCATGTACATGACTTCACATGCCGTAAAGGCACCAGAGGCAGGTCTATCTAAAGGGAGGAATTCGAGGACGAGAGCTTCATCCTGAAGCATACAGGTCCTGACATCTTGCTCATGGTAAATGCTGGACAGAAGACAAACGGTTCCCAGTGTTCTATCTGCACTGCCAAGACTGAGTGACCTAACGGGAAGCACGTGGTCTTTGGGAAGGTGAAAGGTGGAAGCCATGAAGCACTTTGTGTCCAGAAATGCAAGATCAACAAGAAGATCACTATTCTCGACTGTGGCCATCTCTCATTCTTTTGACTTGTGGGCTTCTTCCCCACCACACCACTCTCTCTATAGCTCAGAATAGCTCCTCCATCTGCTCTTAGTACCCTGTAATATCTGTTCCCACTGAAGTTCTTGGGGGTCTATAACTATCTATATGACCTGTTCCAGGAGAATCAACTGCTCCACACGTGTAGGTCAAGCACTAATGTACATAAAATAAAAATAAATTTTATTAAAAATAAAACAAAGAATGGAAATGTCACCCTCAGTCCATACTGCACCTTTTGCAAAGTTGTTAGTTTCCAGTGCTCCTGTGCGTGCTGTCAGTCACGTTACTTGCTTTAAGTTGCCACTTCAGGTTCTAATGTATGTGGGTTGTATCAAAATATGTCTGCAGTCACCATTTGAACTATCAAACTGGCTAAGTTGTGGAATACAGAACAAACTCCAGGTCATTATGCAGGTAGGAGAAAATATACTGTCAGGGGAGACATATGCTGTATCTGGAGATAATTATCTAATACATAAAATCAATAGCTATGTTATATGCATATGCATATTCATTGTAATCCTGTGGCAGCGCATGCAAGAGACTTAACTATAGATTGCTTAATCAGAAAGTTATTTATTTCTCAGGGCTGTTGTTAGAAATATATAAGAAGTGCTAGGGTGATCACATCCATTTTAGCAATAACGTACAATGAAATAGCATGTTTCACATGGTATAATGTTAAAATGGTATAAATTTCATGAGGTTGTGTTTTGTTTTCTCTTACATGTATTCATTTGTGCATTTAGCCTGTGTGTGTGTGTGTGTGTGTGTGTGTGTGTGTGTGTGTGTGTGTACTTATTTGTATTCCAGAGGGCAACTTGTGGGAGTTGGTTTCCTCCTTCTGCCATGTGGGTTCCCGGTATTGAGCTCAGATTGTCAGGCTTGGTCACAAGTACCTCAACCTACTTTCCAGCCTAGTTGTGTTTTCTTGAATCCAGTACATCATGTGTGGTATGAATTTGTGTATGTGTAGCTATTGGGAATCATTTGGGAGATTATATAAACCCAAAAGTTGCTGTTGCAGGGTTATTTAATGTTATTTTCACTTTATATTCCTAACAATGTAATAGTAGTCATTTAGTAACTAAACTAAATACAGCAAAGTGCCAACATGAGATTAATCTATTATCAGTATATTCCTCATGTGGTACCTAGACATATTTATCAAGATTTGTGAAAGAGCCTCTTTTTTTGCCTCCTTTCTTCCCTCCTTCCTTTCTTCTTCTTTTGTTTCTTGACATAACTCCCTAAGGGATGGAGTCATTAGCTGTTGATTGATAAATTTAGCAGATTTTTGTGGGTTGCTGATGCTGGGTACTGCCAAGGGTCCATCAAATGTGCTCTTCCCATGTGAATTGTTGTATTAGTTCAACATCATTGTGGCTTTATTGCATAGGGTTAACTGTATTGATAGGAAAATAATACAGGCCCGTGAGAATGAAGATTTAAAAGTACGATTTTGTTTTATCTTTTCTTAGGAGTGTTTAATGCCCTTTGCCCTGTCTCACATGGTTAACTTTTCCTACAGTGTTGGTAGTTGACAACTCTCCCAATGGTTTCCATATTCGCTTTCAGCTTTCCAGACAACTGGAGTTGTCAACTACCATACTTAAAAGTTGATCCACAAGAGCTTTCAAAAGTTGACCTTGACTTATTTTGTGAGCTTTGCGCTATGAAACTCAATCTCAATTTAATGTTTAACAGGTGTTTTAAGGAGAGTCCCTACAAGAACTGAAGGTTGCAGTGTGAAGAATCCAGCGTCGACCCATCTGGAAGGGTGAGACTGGATAGAAATAAGACTCTGGGGTTCTGATTGTTTCATGGTAGGCAGAAAGGACAGGCTGATATGGGGATGGTTGTACAGTAATGACACAGTTCTGATGTCCAGACTCTTCCTTATCTTGGAAATGAACCTTCATAAGACTTCTCAACCTTACAGCCTCACGTGCTGCATGAGATTGACAGTTTAAAATTCTAGCCTGAATCACTCGTTTCCAAAATGAAGACATTTTTCATGAGTGCAGTTATAAAAATAGCAAAAATTCTTGAAAAGAAGCATTTGTTCTGGGTCAGTCCGAGTTTGCCAAATGCTCTCACCCCCTCTCTTTCCATCCTCCAGTGAATCTGGAGCATGAGCCTGTCCTCAAGTCCTGTAGCTTTCTGTGATTTCATGGGAAAATTGCTCTGCACTTCAGCCTTTTCCTGTCCTCCTCTCCTGTTAAGGCAGATATGGTGCCATTAAGTAATTGCCTGGGGACAATCTGAAATATAAACAGGGAGAAAAAGAGTTTATGCTGTTCTTGAGACCCGGCAGGAGTGGTAAAATCACTAATTCAAGCAACCACTTGCCCTTCCAATCTAAAAAAGAAAGCATGGGGGCAGAACGGGCTGTAGAACAATGTGACTTCAGGCGGACTAATCTAATCACACACAGAAGCCGCTTTCTAACTTGCTGGACCACGTCCATCCTATAGTCTCCCGAGGAACAATGGATTAAGTACAGTATTTAGACCGATTTGTTGAATCCTACTGTCTGATTTTGGCAAGTGCCAAGGAAACACAGAATATATCTTGGACGACTTGAGCCTTCCTGGGAGGAGGCTGGAGTTTCCCCAGAGAGGCCACTTCCCACGGTGGGAAACTGGCTCAGTAGATAGCTCTGTAAAAATGTATACTTTAGAGCACACTTAGCATGCATCAGGTTTCTAGAGGTCCGGTTTCTAATTTCCCTTATGTCAGTGTGGTCATTGCCTCCTGAAGGGCAGCAGACTTAATAACCCACTTTTCCTGTTACATTGTGCGCCAAGTTGCCTAGCCCTAAAATATCCAGTTTGTGTATCAAAAGAGAACATGTTGAGTGTGTGTGTGTGTGTGTGTGTGTGTGTGTGTGTATGTGTGTGTAGAGATAATAGAGTGGTAGCCATGAATTCTTGTATAGCTGAGCATGTCTTTGAACTGCTGATCTTTTTGCCTTCTCCTCCATCTGAAGGTTTCTATTACACATCTGTCCCACCCCTCCCAATTCCTGTGGTGCAGTGGCTTTAACCCAGATATCACTGTACATGCCGGGCAATCACTCTACCAACTGAGCTTCATCTCCAGACAGACGTCTGTCATATTTGTAATTATTACATGAGGTTATTAGCAAAGCCACAACCCACTGAAATGTTCTCATGTCCCTTTCCTTCCCTTATTAAGATCCTTCAAAATCATTTCCCAAAATATGTAATCTTTCTGTATTTTAGATCTGCTTTTGTTTTTCTTCATAATGTGTAGTAACTTTAAAAATACATTTCATTTTGGAATTTCCATGCATGTTTATCATGTTTTTATATGCCTCATAGTTACTTTTCTTTTCTTCCTACTCTTCTTCTTCTTCCAGTAGCCCCCTTTCTTTTCCTCAACAGCACTCTTCTACTTTCAAGTGTTTTTATTTAAGCTTAGATACTGCACATGAAGAGGAGAAAAACCCATGTAGTATTTGTTTTTCTGAATTGGGCTCATTCATTTTCCTACAAATAATAAATTTTCATTCTGAATTTTCTGTATAAATTAAACTCAGTTCTATATGGATAAATTTCTATCATGTAGTCACTTGTTGGCAGAATCTAGGCTGATGATATAACTCAGTTCTGTGACTATAGTTGCAACAATCATCCATGTGCAATGTATGTGTCTCTGTGTTGTTCCATGTAGAGTCCTTGAGCTATATACCTAGAAGGTGTATTACTGTGGCATGTGGTAATTCTGCTTTTACTTTAGTTTCTTTAAGGTCTTCCATACTGATTTCTATTGTAGTCAGACTAATCTCCATTCTCATCAACAGTGTATAAGGGTCCTCTCCCCGCGCCTCTATGTCCTTTTCATCTTGTGCTGTGTTTTTTTGATAGTAGCACCTGTAATGGAAATAAAGATAAAATATTTAGAGAGCAATGCTATAGCCCTGTACTTAAAAGCATGGCTAAAATAACTGTCATTATGGGGAGAGTAACACAGGTCAATTCCTTTAGCTTTATGCATCTGACATAAAATAGTTTTTATTAAAATAGAGTCAAAAGTCATAGCAAGGGCTTGTTCCATGGTTCTTTAATGTGAATCCCGTTCTATAGCTGGCTTATGATTTTAAGAAGTTATTCAGCCATAGTGTTGCATGGCTTTAATCCTAGCACTCTGGAGGCCAAGGCAGGGGTAGTGGGCAGAGGCAGAGGGCAGAGGGCAGAGGGCAGAGGGCAGAAGCAGATAGAGAGGCAGAGGCAGAAGCAGAGGCAGATCCTTAAGTTCAAGAACAGTGTGGTCTACAACATGTGCTCTAGGCCTGCCAGGGCTGCACAAAGAACCCCTATCTTGAAAACTGAATCAGAAATTATGTAATCTGTTTCTTCCCTATCTATAGGATGTTGGTGGACAGGTCAAGCTCAGAGGGTTTTATAGATTATGTTTTTACTGATTGGCAGGAGAGCGACAGTAGTTGGAGATGTGCATCTGTCTGCCTCTTCAGCAGGGTTTCTTTTCTAAGAATGCTTGTAAGACTCAGGGACCAACAATGACTTGTTCCTGTTAGCTACAGTCTAGTTTTATTTTGATTTCCCTACTTTATTCATGGTGTCTTTTGTCAATTTTCAGGCTGTGATCCTGATTCCCATGAGTAGCACATGGTAGTTGCTGTCACCTCGGACTGATTCATGAAGATTCTCACCCTCCCTTGTTTGGGATGAACTTGGATTCTAAGGAGACTTCTACTTCAGCAGGTATTTCACAGACCGTTCCTATTGTGATTTGTCTGATACTCTTCTTCTGATTACACTGGGCTGTAAATTTCCCCACGGATGAGTATAGAGGCAAGCACCATTTTCTTTCTTTTTGCTTTAAATAGTATTTGTATTTATTCTTTGAGATTTTCATACTTTGTATTTTGATCTTATACTTTCCCCTTGTCCAATTTCTCCCAGGTCTCTCCCATAACTCTCTCCACCCAACTTCATGGTCTGTCTCTCTCTTAGAAACAAGGAAAACGAGCAGGACATGTAGAATGGTTTGGGTTGGCTACTACCCCGAGCATGGGGCTTGCCATGAAAGTGGGTTGATATAGGCATAGGATTGTCGCTCCTCTGAAGAAAACTGATTTTCCTTCTCTCAGAAGCTTTCAATTACAAATCACGTTTTGGTTGGTGTGGGACTTTGTGCACAGTTCCTTTCCTCTGTGCTAGGATTTTGACTGACTTGAGTTTATGTAGGTCTTGTGTGTGTGATGCCACTGTCTCTGAGTTCATATTAGAAGCAGCATCTTATGTAATTCATGCTCATGCACATACTGTTACCATGACCTGATACTCTGGATGTTGACCCTCATCACCTGCCTCATGTCCTATGGTCAGGTTTTTCTATTGTGAAGTCCCTGTTTCTCTCTCTTTCCCATGCTGAAAATCTTTGGAAGGACCTCACCGCACCTACTCATTTCAGTGGTTTGCAGGTTTAAATGAGATGTTGAATCCATTGGCTCCAAACCCAGTGCTTCAAAACTCTCTCTTTCTTTTTCTTTTTTATATTCATTTCTTTTTTATTTTATTATTTTTATGTTTTTATTAGATATTTTGTTATTTACATTTCAAATGTTAACCCCTTTCCCCTACCCAACTACCCACCTCTTCCCACCTTCCTGCCCTGACATTCTCCTACACTGGGAGTCCAGCCTTGGGAGGACCAAGGGCTTCTCCTCCCATTGGAGCTCAACAAGGCCAACCTCTGCTACATATGCGGATGGAGCCATGGGTCTGTCCATGTGTACTCTTTAGATGGTGGTTTATTCCCTAGGAGCTCTGGGGTTCTGCTTGGTTGATATTGCTGTTCTTCCTATGGGGTTGCGAACCCTTCAGCTCCTTCAGTCCTTTCTCTAACTCCTCCAATGAGGACCCCATTTTCAGTTCAGTGGTTGTCTGCGAGCATTCATCTCTGTATTGTTTCAAAGCTCTTATTAACATTAGTTACCTCTGTGGCTACTACTCATGTACTCATCCCTTTCAAGAAGTAAACGCCAGTTTTCCTGAGCACTGCTTCTTCATAGTTCAATGTCTTTCATCAATATTAATTAAAAATAAAAATGAAAACAGTGTACCAAACCCTTCCACATGAGATGACTATAGACAACGATTTTCTAAGAGGGTATGGGCTCACCCTAGCGTCAGCACCTGCAGACAGCTAGACTGGTATCATCCTCCTGTGTCTTGTTTCTTGAGATGGAGACAGCCATTGTGGACAGAGATGCAGGCATGGAGACAAGAGGAAAGCAATTTAGGAATTGGATCTGCGTTATGGTGATATATATGTATTTTGGTCAGGTTTGACAACTTTTGGATAGAGCTTCGGTTTCTTAGGATAAACTCTCTTTAGTGCTCTTTTTAAAAAATGGTTCATGACAGTGCAGTTGTTGCCAGAGCAGCTCACTGAGCTTGGATAGTAACACTCAGTCCTGTCTGTTGGAATAAATAAAGAACAGCTGGTCTCTTCTGCAAATACTGTTGGCATGGATTTTTTATTTAAGTCTCTCAGTGTATCTAGTAAACACTAAGCCATATCTAACATGAGGAAAAGGCTCCCAAGTCTCCTTACAATAAATTCCCTTCACTTCTCTCCATTTATGAGGTCAGGGTGTAGTGCAGGGTTAACGACCAGAGAAGGAATGTTAGGAAAAGGAGTTGGGCGCTAGAGAAAATAGGCTCCTCTTCTGCCACTACTCCCATTTGAACCTCAGCTTCTCTCTAAGATAACACATTTTGCAGACTATTTCTTGGGAAAGGCAGACTCAGAAAGGCCCCTTTTTGCCATTCTGCATGTCCTGGGTAGAGAGAGATTTATTCATATTAAAATGATTCTCTGTACCCTGACTGCTTACTGAGAGAAAATTTCCATTCATTGTAATGGGTAGGCAATTGCAGAAAAGTCTCTTAGTTCCCTTTAAATGGCAAGAAATGGCATTTGTCTTCATGTCCTAACAAGCTTAATAGAGACTGAACACCCTTCATTATGTTGTAGAAAACAAGAGATATGTGCAAAGAACATAGGTAGTATTATTTTCCTACTCTTCTTCCTCCTCCTCTTCCTCCTTTTTCTTTTTTTTAATTGAGTTAGGGTCTTGCTATATATTTTGGCTAGCTGCCAACTCATAATCCTCCTGCCTCACCCCCTGTTTCCTGCCACTCCAAGTCACTTGGAACTTCAGCTCTGTATTACTACCATTGGCTGTTAACATTCTTTTAAATAGCAGAATGAGATTCTCTATATTTGAGCAATCACTGGGCAGATTATAAGCCTATATAGCAGATGCAGGTGTGTGTGTGTGTGTGTGTGTGTGTGTGTGTGTGTGTGTGTGTGTGTGTCTGTGTCTGTGTGTGTGTGTCTGTGTGTCTTTGTGTCTGTGTGTGTCTGTGTGTCAGGGTCTTACTGGCTAATCCCGACTTTCAACTTGTGATTTTAGACCCACTGTGGAAATCAATTTATGTATATGAGGCTTCTTCTTAAAAAGTTTAACAGAGCATGGAAGGGCCCCCTGAATGTGACGTCAGCATCCCATGGGCTGAGTAAACAGGGGAAAATGAGCAGAGCAGCAACATTCCTCTCTCATGCCATTCGGGGGTCATGTGACCAGTGGCCTCAAGCTTCTGCCACCATACTGACCTTGCCACCATCATGAACTACATACTCAAACTATGAATTTAAATAAACCCTTTCTATAAGTGGCTGCTTTTGTGTGTTTTGTTGTGGCAATGAGTAAGTTGATTAGCATAGCGGCCATGGCTAGGAGTGGTGGCTCACATTTATAACTGAAGCCATTTTGCATTCCTTGGGTCACTAAGGAGTACACAGATGTATTGATAATCCTCCTTGGAGATGCTTAATAGAGTTGCACTTTTCCCATGGAGGTCAAGCATGGCTGTGCATAACCTCAGATGGTGAGGTCATTGAACAGCCCTTCTCAGCTGACACTGTTAGAGTATCCCTTCCTTACTCATCCCTTTCAGAACTACATTAGTGGGAACACATGCTGGGTGGCCAGATTGGTGAACAGTGTGCTGTGGAAAGACCTCCTGGCCCAGATTCATTGAGTCAGATAAGCAGGAAGTGAGCTCAGTTTTTGTGTCCCAAGGATCGAGTACCATTATCCAGCCTGTTCTGAGACTGAAAGTTTCTATCTTAGTAGATATGCAGTCTGGGAGGCCTGGAGTCCTTTGTAATGAAGCAGAAGGTGGACATAGTAGGGAATTTGTTCACAGATTAAGAATGGAATGATTAAGGGCAGAGAGTATATACATACTGCACACATATGTGAAGTTGGTCTCAAATAACCATCTGATAGACTTTAATACCATACTAATGGTTGAGTGCCAACAAGAATATCTTGAGAGCACACAATGCTTAATTTATATTTAGGGAATTTCCGTTGCTTGTCACATGGCTTGTAAAATTTAAACAGAAAAGAAGAGCAGGCTCGGAGAAGGCGGGCGGGGAGTGTAGAGGCCAGGGCTGTGGCTGACAATATTCCTTTAATGTAAAGCCACCTGAAGCTTTCTGTTGAATAGCAAAGTAATTCCCACATGGTTTCCGTTCTTTCAAAGTCAAACCTCAGAAGCACTGTCTGCTTTAGCCTTGGCCTCGGCTTGCCTCTTTGTCAGCTGACGCTTCCTGTCTGCTTGCTGATAGGAAATGTAACCAAAACACACTGCTCCAGGGGAGTTCCCAGGCTGGGCTGTCTCCGCCCAACCTGGAAGAGAGGGCCACCTCCCACCCCCAGGGGCACATGTTCCTCTGGGAGAGACAGGCCCAGTACAGAGCCACTTCTGAACTGACCACATGCTTTTTTTTCTATGAGCACATTCAAGGCCCTCCTCAGTTTAGTCATTTTTCCCCTCATCTAAAGCCCCATTTACAATAAACTTTATCCCACTGAGAAAACACTCAACATTTATTTGAGTTTTTTTGTTTTCTATTGAAAATTTTAGAAATGCTTAAAAATCCTTAGAAGGGCAAGTGCTTAGTAAATACTAAAACTTGTCTGGATTTCTCTGCTTACTTGTGCTTTCCTGACACAAGTTCCACCTGTAACCCCTGCCCCCTTCCTTATCCCTTATAATTTATTCTTCCCTGTGTTGATGGAGTTCACAACAAACCCAGGAAAACAGTTAACAAATCTGACTGCGAGCTTCCTGCTCGGTCTCCAGAAGGGTGTGTGATGAGTTTCTGTCAAGTGTTTGTGCTGTGTCCTACTGTTAATGTTATTAAAGTACCATGAGGTGATAAAGTCACCTAGGTGGTCAGAGGACTAGAATCTTGGCTCTCCTCCTTTGATACAGCCTGCTTTTCTAACTTTTAGATCTATTTGTCCATTTTCAAAATGAGATCAATGGTGTTCACCTTTCTACGTTAGTTTTTTTTTTTTTTTTTTTTAAGGTTTTTTTCTCCACACAAGTCACTTAAATCTTCAGAAGAAAAGTCTTTCAGAGGTAATCATTTTGCACTGACCAGTAAAGATGCTTGGGAAGCACTGCAGTTGGCCACAGGTTTTTAGAATGGACGAGACGAGTTGGAGAGCTGTGCACTTTGTAGGAGGCCAGTATCCCCACAAGGTCCCCTGGCACTGTCATTAAATAGTCTAGTTTCCTCATAATGTCAAATGAGAAAGAACATGTTGAGAATAGAGCCAACTTCAAGAAGAACTTGTGACCAAAGGATTTTCCTGAGCCTCAGAAATCACTTGTGGGAAACTCTATCAGGAGGAAATTATCTGAGCTTGTAAATTAAATGACAGATTTTGTCTTATATAATTTGTCTCCAAGTGGTGTTTCCCGAGTATTTCTAGAAGTTACCTGTCTAAGGTGCTAAGTCAGAGCCGGGGACTTTTCTTGATTCTTAATTGTCACTTACTTAAACCGTGGCTTTGAGTCAAATTAAAACGAAAGAACCAGCCATGATCCCAGCGCTAACCCAAGAAAAGTCACCTTTCACATCTTCAACACCAAGGTTTTAATGATCATATCGTTTTTGAAGTTGTGAATGTAAATGCACGTCCTGTGTGTATGGGTGGGTGGGTGGAGTATTTGTGCATGCCATAGAATGCATGTGGAGTTCACTGCACAGTTTTGTGAAACTGGTTCTCCCCTGTTGTTATAAAATATAAAAAATAAAAAAAGTAAGATTGTCCTTTACCCCCCTTAGGTCCAGCACCACGGTGATATCTTCTAGATATCTTGGCAGAAACACATCCCAACTCCTCAGCGGCCCAGTGTCTCCTGCCGCTGTACACTTTCCTACACTTAAACCCTCACATAAAAGAACACACGATACAATAACCTCTGATCCAATCGATAATACATAATTGACCACGTAAACATACAAAGCCCAATACACATCCATCCCTTAAATACATTATTAACAACCTGTAAAGGTACAGTGTGGAATCTTAACGTCACCCGCCATATTCTCCTGCCACGGCTTCTCTCCCTCTGCCTCCCGTCTCTTCCTCCTTTCTGTCCTAGTCTCCTCCTCTTCCTTCAAACTTCTCTCCCATCCATTCTTCCTTCTCATCCAATGACAGGCATCCTTCTATCCTGTAACTGCCCCTCACCTGTAATTTACAAATTAAATGGGGAGAAGGTTCTAGTGAAGTCATGTGAGTTCTGAGTCCTTGACTAGGCAGCTGTTCTTGGGGCAGTGGAATTAGCATCAAAATACAGATAACTTCAGGGCAAACCACAACACTCTCCTTTGACCATTTTGGGAGTTCCAGGTCTGGGGGATTGCACTCAGCTCTAGAGGCTTTTTGTCAGGATAATTTGTCACAACAACAGGACTGAAATGAAGTGACGTTCTGTGTAATTTATGAGTGAAGGGTGGTATCTCCTCCTTTGAGGTTGCACTATTTAATTACTATTCTACTTCTCTTGATATCTCATCTACATTTTATACACAGCATTGCAAAAGGCACTGCTTCCTCCTTCTCTTCTCCCTCTCCTTAATTTTTTCAACTTTTGATAATTCAAGAATGTATGAATGTACCCTGTCCATTCATTTCTGAACATTTCTATACACTTCTTCCATTCAGCAATCACTTGTGGTCATTCCCTAACCTGTGGTATCCTGGGTGCTCTACGGGTGTTCCTTGTGTTCCTCACTTTACCCAGTAACTATGCTTTTATATAACCATTGTAAGTTAAAAACAATGTAAGGCAAAATAAACAGAAAAACAAACAAATAAAGTAACTTTAAAACACGCAACCTCCTTAGCATTGTAACTGATCAACGCAGTGTACTGAGAGTAGGTGTGTTTCACCCTAGTGATCATAGTGGTCAGTAGGGGTACAAGCAGGGGGTATGATTTGTTGTCATGCTTAACATCTCAAGACAATATCATACTCACATACCTAGTCTGATACACAGTAGAATTTCAAGTCGTAAGTATGATTTTCCCTGAGTATATATTGCGCTCATAAGATCTTAAAGTAATGAATACAGAAGTCAAAGCATCTTAATCTTGGGGAATTACTGATAATGCTGATGGTTAGAGGAAGGATATTGTTGTAGAGTTAAGAAATTATTCACCGAAACCTGTTGTTAGATGGTAGGTGTCTTAGTTAGGGTCTTATTGCTGTGAACAGACACCATGACCAATGTAAGTTTTATAAAGGACAACATTTAATTGGGGCTGGCTTACAGGTTCAGATGTTTAGAGGTTTGGTTCATTATCATCAAGGTGCGAGCATGGCACCATCCAGACAGGCATGGTGCAGGAGGAACTGAGTTCTACATCTTTATTGGAAGGAAGGCATAAACAGACTGAGCATCCCCAGGCAGCTAGAGAGAGGGTCTCCAAGCCCACCCCACAGTGACACCCTTCCTCCAAAAATGCCACTCCTTCTAATAGTGCCATTCCCTGGGCCAAGCAAATGCAAACCATCACAGTAGGGAATGAAAGTGTAGCTTTTCTGTTGTTGGTTTTCAATTATAATATAATTACAGCATTTCTCTCTTCCCTTTCCTCCTTCCAAACCCTCCTGACTTAACACTTGAAATGGAGAGAAGAGGTTTTTGTTTATTGCCTTGACCTTTTTTGTAAATGTTCATTTCTGTGCCTTGTTTAGAAGTTAATGTGATTTAGAATGGAAGTCTACATTTAAAGACTTGAGATTCTCACCTATGGCTTTACAAAGATATACAGAATTTGACAATTTCTTTTTTCTTTTTCTTTTTCTTTCTTTCTTTCTTTCTTTCTTTCTTTCTTTCTTTCTTTCTTTCTTTTTTTTTTGAGGAAATCCAAAGATTTATTAGGTCATACTTTCAAATCTTTTTTTTTTCCACCTTTATTAAATTGGACATTTCTTGTTTGAATTTCAAATATTATTCCCTTTCCTGGTTTGCAGGCCAACATCCCCCAACCCCTCCCCATCCCCTTCTCTATGGGTGTTGCCATTACCGCCCTCCCCGCAGCAATCCCATTCACTGGGGGTTCAGTCTTGGCAGGACCAAGGGCTTCCCCTTCCACTGGTGCTCTTACTAGGATATTCATTGCTACCTATGAGGTTGGAGCCCAGGGTCAGTCCATGTATAGTCTTTGGTAGTGACTTAGTCCCTGGAAGCTCTGGATGGTTGGCATTGTTGTTCATATGGGGTCTTGAGGCCCTTCAGCTCTTCCAGTCCTTTCTCTGATTCCTTCAACGGGGGTCCCTTTGTCAGTTCATTGGTTTGCTGCTGGCATTCGCCTATGTATTTGCCATATTCTGGCTGTGTCTCTCAGGAGAGATCTACATCCGGTTCCTGTCAGCCTGCACTTCTTTGCTTCATCCATCTTATCTAGTTTGGTGGCTGTATATGTATGGGCCACATGTAGGACAGGCTCTGAATGGGCGACCCTTCAGCCTCTGTTATAAACTTTGCCTCCCTATTCGCTCCCAAGGGTATTCTTGTTTCCCTTTTAAAGAAGAAGTGAAGCATTCGCATTTTGGTCATGCTTCTTGAGTTTAATGAGGTCTGTGAATCTATGGTAATTTGAGCATTTGAGCTAATATCTACTTATCAATGAGTGCATACCATGTGTGTTTTTATGTGATTGGGTTGCCTCACTCAGGATGATATTTTCCAGTTCCATCCATTTGCCTATGAATTTAATAAAGTCATTGTTTTTGATAGAGGAGTAGTATTGCATTGTGTAGATGTACCACATTTTCTGTGTCCATTCCTCTTTTGAAGGGCATCTGGGCACTTTCCAGCTTCTGGCTATTATAAATAATTTGCTATGAACATAGTAGACCACGTGTCTTTTTTATATGTTGGGGCATCTTTTGGGTATATGACCAAGAGAGGTATAGCTGGGTCCTCAGGTAATTCAATGTCCAATTTTCTGAGGAACCTCCAGACTGATTTGCAGAATGGTTGTACCAGTCTGCAATCCCACCAACAATGGACGAGTGTTCCTCTTTATCCACATCCTCGCCAGCATCTCCTATCACCTGAGTTTTTGATCTTAGCCATTCTCACTGGTGTGAGGTGTAATCTCAGTGTTGTTTTGATTTGCATTTCCCTTATGACTTAAGATGTTGAACTTTTCTTTAGGTGCTTCTCAGCCATTTGGCATTCCTCAGCTGTGAATTCTTTGTTTAGTTCTCAACTCCATTTTTTAATAGGGTTATTTATCTCCCTGCAGACTAACTTCATGAGTTCTTTGTTTATTTTGGATATGAGACCTCTATCAGGGGGAGGATTGGTAAAGATCTTTTCCCAATCTGTTGGTTGCCATTTTGTCCTAAGAACAGTATCCTTTGCCTTACAGAAGCTTTGCAGTTTTATGAGATCCCATTGGTCGATTCTTGATCTTAGAGTATACGCCATTGGTGTTTTTTTCAGGAAGTTTTCTCCAGTGCCCATGTGTTCAAGATTCTTCCCCACCTTTTCTTCTATTAGTTTGAGTGTATCTGGTTTGATGTGGAGGTCCTTGATCCACTTGGACTTAAGCTTTCTACAGGGTGATAAGCATGGATCAATCTGCATTCTTCTACATGTTGACCTCCAGTTGAACCAGCACCATTTGCTGAAAATGCTATCTTTTTTCATTGGATGGTTTTGGCTCCTTTGTCAAAAATCAAGAGACCATAGGTGTATGGGTTCATTTCTGGGTCTTCAATTCTATTCCACTGGTCTATCTGCCTGTCTCTGTACCAATACCATGCAGTTTTTATCACTATTGCTCTGTAATACTGCTTGAGTTCAGGGATAGTGATTCCCCTGGAAGTCCTTTTATTGTTGAGGATAGTTTTAGCTCTCCTGGGTTTTTTGTTATCCCAGATGAATTTGCAAATTGTTCTGTCTAACTCTCTGAAGAATTGGATTGGTATTTTGATGGGGATTGTATTGAATCTGTAGATCGCTTTTGGTAAATGTCTATTTTTACTATATTAATCCTGCCAAGCCATGAGCATGGAAGATCTTTCCATCTTCTGAGATTTTCAATTTCTTTTTTCAGAGACTTGAAGTTCTTATCATACAGATCTTTCACTTGCTTGGTTAAAGTCACACCGAGGTATTTTATATTATTTGGGACTATTTTGAAGGCTGTCGTTTCCCTAATTTCTTTCTCGGCTTGTTTCTCTTTTGTGTAGAGGAAGGCTACTGATTTATTAGAGTTAATTTTATACCCAGCCACTTTGCTGAAGGTGTTTATCAGGTTTAGTAGTTTCTGGTGGAACTTTCTTGGATCACTTAAATATACTATCATATCATCTGCAAATAGTGATATTTTGACTTCTTCTTTTCTAATCTGTATCCCCTTGATTTCCTTTTGTTGTCTGATTGCTCTGGCTAGAACTTCAAGAACTATATTGAATAAGTAGGGAGAGAGTGGGCAGCCTTGTCTAGTCCCTGATTTTAGTGAGATTGCTTCACGTTTCTCTCCATTTATTTTAATATTAGCTACTGGTTTGCTGTATATGGCTTTTACTATGTTTAGGTATGGGCCTTGAATTCCTATTCTTTCCAGGAGTTTTATCATGACAGGGTGTTGAATTTTGTCAAATGCTTTCTTAGCATCTAATGAAATAATCATGTGGTTTTTATCTTTCAGTTTGTTTATATAGTGGATTATGTTGATGATTTTCTGTATATTAAACCATCCCTGCATGCCTGGGATGAAGCCTACTTGATCATGATGGATGATTGTTTTGATGTGCTCTTGAATTCAGTTTGCAAGAATTTTATTGAGTATTTTTATGTCGATATTCATAAGGGAAATTGGTCTGAAGTTCTCTTTAGTTGTTGGGTCTTTGTTTGGTTTAGGTATAAGAGTAATTGTGACTTCATAGATGGAATTAGGTAGCGCTCCATTTTTTTCAATTTTGTGGCATAGTTTGGATAGTATTGGTATAAGGTCTTTTATGAAGGTCTGATAGAATGCTGCACTGAATCCATCTGAACCTGGGCCCTTTTTTGTTGGGAGACTTTTAATGTCTGCTTCTATTTCCTTAGGAGTTATGGGGTTGTTTAAATGGCTTATCTATTCCTGATTTTACTTCAGTACCTGGTATCTGTCTAGGAAATTGTCCATTTCCTGCAGATTTTCAAGTTTTGTTGAATGTAGGCTTTTGTAGTAGAATTTGATGATTTTTTTGAATTTCCTCTGAT
The DNA here is from genome assembly GCF_011064425.1 of Rattus rattus. Lineage (NCBI taxonomy): Eukaryota > Metazoa > Chordata > Mammalia > Rodentia > Muridae > Rattus > Rattus rattus. The sequence goes on along the minus strand of NC_046167.1, from coordinate 47,572,747 downwards.
TCTGTTGTTATATCTCCTTCTTCATTTCTGATTTTTTTAATTTGGACACACTCTCTGTGTCCTCTCATTAGTCTGGCTAAGGGTTTATCTATCATGTTGATTTTCTCAAAGAACCAACTTTTGGTTCTGTTGATTCTTTGTGTGGTCCTTTTTGTTTCTACTTGATAGATTTCAGGTCTGAGTTTGATTATTTCCTGTCTTCTATTCCTCTTGGGTGTATTTGTTTCTTTTTGTTCTAGAGCTTTTAGGTGTGCTGTCAAGCTGCTGATATATGCTCTCTCCTGTTTCTTTCTGAAGGCACTCAGAGCTATGAGTTTTCCTCTTAGCATAGCTTTCATTGTGTCCCATAAGTTTGGGTATGTTATACCTTCATTTTCCTTAAATTCTATGAAATCTTCAATTTCTTTCTTTATTTGTTCCTTGACCAGGTTGTCCTTGAGTAGATCATTGTTCAACTTCCATGTATGTGTGCTCGTTCTTTCCGTATTGTTATTGAAGACCAGCTTTAGCCTCTGATTATTTCTATCTTTCTGTATCTGTTGAAGCCTGTTTTGTGCCTGATTATATGGTCAATTTTGGAGAAAGTACCATGAGGTGATGAGAAGAAAGTATATCCTTTTGTTTTAGGATAGTATGTTCTGTAAATATCTGTTATATCCATTTGGTTCATGATTTCTCTTAGTCTGTCTATGTCTCTGTTTAATTTCTGTTTCCATGATCTGTCCATTGATGTTAGTGTGTTGTTGAAATCTCCTACTATTATTGTGTGAGGTGCAATGTGTGCTTTGAGCTTTACTAAGATTTCTTTTATGTATGAAGGTGCCCTTGTATTTGGAGCATAGATATTTAGGATTGTGAGTTCATTTTGATGGATTTTTCCTTTGATGAGTATGAAGTGTCCTTCCTTATCTTTTTTGATTGCTTTTGGTTGAAAATCAATATTATTCCATATTAGAATGGCTACTCCAGCTTGCTTCTTCAGACAATTTGCTTGCTAAGTTGTTTTCCAGTCTTTTAGTCTGAGGTAGTGTCTTTCTTTGTCTCTGAGGTGTGTTTCCTGTAGGCAGCAAAATGAAGGGTCCTCATTGCATATCCAGGTTGTTAATCTGTGTCTTTTTACTGGGGAATTGAGTCCATTGATGTTGAGTGATATTAAGGAATAATGATTGTTGCTTCCTGTTTTCTTTGTATTTGGAGGTGAGTTTATGTTTGTGTGCTTGTCTTCTCTTTGTTTTGTTGCAAAATGAATAGTTTCTTGTTCTTTGTAGGGTATAGCTTGCCTCCTTGTGTTGGCCTTTACCATTTATTATCCTTTGTAGGACTGGATTTGTAGAAAGATATTGTGTAAATTTGGTTTTGTCATGGAATATCTTGGTTTTTCCATCTATGTTAATTGAGATTTTTGCTGGATACAGTAACCTGGGCTGGCATTTTTGTTCTCTTAGGGTCTGTATGACATCTGTCCAGAATCTTCTGGCTTTCATAGTCTCTGGTGAGAAGTCTGGTGTGATTCTGATAGGTCTGCCTTTATATGTTACTTGACCTTTTCCCCTTACTGCTTTTAATATTTTTTCTTTGTTTTGTGTATTTGGGGTTTTGACTAATACATGACAGCGGGAATTTCTTTTCTGGTCCAATCTATTTGGAGTTCTGTAGGCTTCATATATGTTTATGGGCATCTCTTTCTTTAGGTTAGGGAAGTTTTCTTCTATGATTTTGTTGAAGATATTTACTGATCCTTTGAGCTGGGAGTCTTCACTCTCTTCTATACCTATTATCCTTAGGTTTGATCTTCTCATTGAGTCCTGCATTTCCTGTATGTTTTGGCCCAGTAGCTTTTTCCATTTTACATTATCTTTGACAGTTGTGTCGATGATTTCTATGGAATCTTCTCTTCCTGAGATTCTCTCTTCTATCTCTTGTATTCTATTGGCGATGCTTGTCTCTTCCTGGTTTTCTACATCCAGGGTTGTCTCCCTTTGTTATTTCTTTATTGATTCTATTTCCCTTTTTAATTCCTTCACTTTTTTTTTGTGTGTTTTATGTAATTCTTTCAGGGATTTTTGTGTTTCCTCTCTATAGGCTTCTACTTGTTTATATGTGTTTTCCTGCGTTTCTCTAAGGGGGTTCTTTATGTCTTTCTTGAAGTTCTCCATCATCATGATCAAATGTGATTTTAAATCTAGATCTTGCTTTTCTGGTGTGTTTGGATATTAAGTGTTTGCTTTGATGGGAGAATTAGGCTCCAATGATGCCATGTAGTCTTGGTTTCTGTTGCTTGGGCTCCTCACTTGCCTCTCTCCATCAGGTTGTCTCTGTTGTTACCCTGTTCTGCTATTTCTCAGAGTGGCTAGACTGTCCTATAGGCCTGTATGTCAGGAGTGCTGTAGTCCTGTTTTTCTGTTTTCTACCGCCAGTTATGGGAACAGAGTGTTCCACTTTCAGGTGTGTAGTCATTCCTGTCTACTGGTTTTCCACTGTTCCTTGGGCCTGTGTCCTGAGTCCACCAGGCATTGAGTCTCTTGGAGCAGAAAAGTTGATCTTACCTCTGGTCTCGGGCCTAATGTCGCTCCTCAGGGCTGGCTTTCAGCTCTCCATGACGGCAGTAACCAGAAGGGCCTGCCCCTCCTTCTTCAGGGTTCCTGTGTACAGGGGGTCCAGATGGCGCTAGGTGTTTTCCTCTAGAGTCAGAAATGTGGGCAGAGAGTAGTCTCCTCTGGTTTCCCAGGCTTGTCTGCCCCTCTGAACGTCTAGCTCTCCCTCTCATGGGAATTGGGTGCAGGGAACTGTTTGACAGTGTCCCTTCAGAACTGTGTGCAGTGCTCCTGCAGCTTGAGTGGCCCTATCTTCCTGTTCCCAGAGACCCTATACAGTTTCGTCTTGGGCCAGGGATGTGGGCAGGGGTGGGCAGTACTGGCGGTCTCTCCTGCCCTGCAGTCCCAGGAGTGCCCACTTGGCTAGGCAATGAGCTCTCTCTCCCACCGGGTTTGGGAGCAGGGAGCTGTGGGCCAGGATCTGCGAGGTTCCAGCACCAGGTAGAAACTGTAAGTGTCCGGTCCCAGAGGAATTTTGCCTTTGTATGTCCTGAGTCCATCAGGCAGGTCACTTGGAGCAGAAAAGTTGGTCTTACCTCTGGTCTCGGGCCTCAAGTCGCTCCTTGGGGCTGGGTTTCAGCTCTCCATGAAGCAACCAGAATGGCCTGCCCTACCTTCTCCGGGGGTCCCTCTCCACAGTGGGCCCAGATGGCTAGGCGTTTTCCTCTAGCGTCAGAAATGTGGGCAGAGAGTAGTCTCCTCTGGCTTCCCAGGTGTGTCTGCTCCTCTGAAGGTCTAGCTCTCCCTCCCTTGGGATTTTGGTACATGGAACTGTTTGACCAGGTCCCTTCAGATCTGGGCACAGTGTAGACTGCAGGGCTCCTGCAGTTTGAGTGCCCCTATCTTCCTGTTCCCAGAGGCTCCAGAATTTGACAATTTCATTCAGTGAGAACTATAGTTGACCTCCCTCCCTATATCTACGTTTCCATACTAAAATTCCATGGAGCTGTCTGTGTTTTGGATCAAAAATCACACACACACACACACACACATACACACACACTCACACACACACACACACACACACACAGAGAGAGAGAGAGAGAGAGAGAGAGAGAGAGAGAGAGAGAGAGAGATATACAATGTAGAATTTCATAATTGGCAGTCAGTAAAACTTTTATTTCTTGTATGAACTGATTCAGAATGTATGACCTCATGTGACTCTTGGTATTGTGACTGGAGCTTTTAAGATAGTTTTCATAGTTAGAAACTAGAATACCGGTCTGGCGAGATGTCTCAGAGGTTAAGAAGATTGGATGCCCTTGTTCTTAATAGCTGGATAGTATTCCATTGTGTACATAAACCCCATTTTTGCAGGCAAATGGATGGAACTAGAAAACATCATCCTTAGTGAGGTAACTCAGATCCAAAGGGACATGCATGCTATGTTCTCACCAGTAAGTGGATATTAGCCACAAAAAAAAAAAAAAAAAAAAAAAATCAGATACCTAAGATATACAGTCCACAGATCTCAAAATGGTCAACAAGCTGAAGGGTCCAAGTGAGGATGCCTTAGTCCCACTTTGGAGGGAGAAGGAAGCAACCACAAGGAGAGAGGAAAGGAGGGAGGGAGAGAGAGACAGGGAAGAAAAAGGGGATTGGGATGGGTATAAAGGGGAACATAATCTGGTAACGGGTTGGGGGAAAGGACTTAAGTCCTGAGGGCCACCAGACAGAATGGAAACAGGTGACCTCAGGAGGAAGGAGGTTGGGAAGACCCTCTAGAACATATTTGAGACCTGGGAAGTGAGAGCCTCTCAGGACTCAAGGGGAGTGGGTAGATGAAATGCCCTACAATGAAGAAAGGGGTTGCTCTCCCACAATGCTCTGACCCATAATTCTTCCTGTCTTAAAGAAATGCAGGGTTGGAAATAGAGAAGAGCCTAAGGAAAAGAAGGTCCAGTGACAGGCCTAAAGTGGGATCCAGCTCAAGGGAAGGCCCTAAGGTCTGACACGATTACTGAGGTTATGGGCTATTCACAAAACGGGACCTATCAGAACTGCCCTCCAAAAGACCCAACAAGCAGCTGAAAGAGTCAAATGCAAATATGTGTACCCAACCAGTGAACAGGAGCTCCTGACCCCTCTGGTTGAATTAGGGAAAAGCTGGAAGAAGCTGAAGAGTAGGGCAACCCTGTAGGAGGACCAGCAGTCTCAATTAACCTGGACCCCTGAGATCTCTCAGACACTGGATCACCAACCAGGCAGCAGACACCAGCTGAGATGAGGCCTCTAACACATATATAGCAGAGGACTCCTGGGTCTGGGTTCAGTTAGAGAAGATGCACCTAACCCTCAAGAGATTGGAGGCCCCAGGAAGTTTAGAGGTCTGGTGGGGTGGGGACAGCCTTGTGGAGACATGGGGGTTGGGGGAGAGGAGGTATGGGATGTGGAACTGTCGGTGGTGGAGGGTGGACTGGGCGGGGAATAAAATCTGGAGTGTAAAAATAAATAAAAAAATTTTTTTTTTTTTTAAAAAGAGCACTGAATGCTCTTGCAGAAGACCCTGGTTCAATTCCCAGAACCTATATGTCAGCTCACAGCCATCTTTACCTCCAGTTCCAGGAGATTTGACACCTTCCTCTGTCCTCCAAGGACACTAACAATGCATATGGTATAGATATGCACTTAAGTAAAGTAACCATATACAGAAAATAAAATGAACAGAATAATAAACTATGGTGCAAACGATAAATACTCCATTGTTGAGCATTAGTGTATATTGTATATAGCTATATTTATATTTTTATCACACTTACATCTTAAATTCAATAGATTAAAAAGTAGCTGCCTTCCTTTGATCAGATAAAACCAACTCTAGCTCCCAAGTGAGCATTAAACACCATGTTGGTGGTCAGAAGCCAACGAAGACATCATCTTTAGTATGGTATTGCCCTGTGGAACACTAGGTAGACAGGGACAGTGGGCAGACTGGAGACAAAGTTAATACAGTTTAGGATTTTAAATAAAAGTAGAATTGTTTGTTCATATCAAGTGTAAGTGTGCTATCTGTCTATCATCTATCTATCCATCCATCCATTTATCACCCACCTATTTATCCATCCACCTATCAATCATCAGGTTTCTTTGATTAAAGCAGTAATACCCTCCCAAACTTTGCATGAATATGTCTCTGGGCTATATGACATTTCTCATCTCAAAATTCATAGGTTGATGTTTTGATAAGTTACCTATTAGCTTTTCTTTCCTTATTGATGACAGTAAATGACAGTGAATTCTCCCCCAGCTTTCAATCTAGCTCCAGTAATGAGGAGCAGCTGAATTATTCCATGACAAAGCAAACCTTTCTTTGCTTCAGAAAGCATATGACCAGATAGAGCACCGAGAGATAAAGAAGCAAGCTTGTCCTGAGAATGTTCCTTCCAGTCAGAACTCTTAGGCAAGTTCTGTCGCCTGCATGGTTGTGTCTGCTCTGTCAGCAACCCTGCTATTTTGATCTTTATCAGGCTACCGATGCTGATGTCTACATTGTATTTACCTTGGCTGCCTTTAATACTCATAAATAGAAAAACACTGGCCAAGACTGTAGCCTAGAATGCCTGCTTTGTCATTATAGGAGGTTACCACATCTCTGCTGTGTGATGAGGCAAGTCTTGGTTTTACCTAACCATGTTCTCTATTTATTTATTTTTTATGTTCTATGTATGTTTTGTCTCGAACCATGATGGATGTCTATGTACCATGTACATGCCAGGTGCCCATGAAGACCAGAAAAGGGTACCATATCCTCTGGAACGGCAGTTACAAATTGTTGTGTCTCCATGTGGGTGCTAGCAATTGAAGTTGGGTCCTCTGTAAGATCACCCAGTGTTTTTAATCTCTGAGTCATTGCTCCAGCCACAGGTTCTCTAGTTTCTATTTTCCTAAACCCTTCTACTTTAAAATAATTTTTTGAAACATAAAATGTTAAAAAACTGTGGTAATTTTTCTGAAAATTTTTTCCAAATTGTGTTCTAAGGAGTCTTAGGTACAAAGATGCTTCTGTTGCCCTGGAGACAAAGGCAAGAGAAGGGAAGGGTAGAATCCCTTCTAGAAAGGAAAACGTGCAGCAAAGGCCCATGTCTATGCAATAAAGGTCTTTACAGTTCCTATTAGGAAAAAGAAAGTCTTATGTTCACATTCTCAAAACCACTGGTCTATGCCATCTTCAATTCCTCCTTCCTCCCATATTCTAGTTGGACAATTGGTTTGTTTTCATCTTCTATGACCTGTTTTCCCAAACCATTTAAAAGTGGATTATGGCCTGAGCAGATTTCTTTCATTCGTCTGTTGTGCCCTCCCACTGTTATATATCCTTCTGTTACCTGGAGCCATATGGTTAGATTTAAAGTTTTTGAATAGGTGAGAAACTATAGATAGGAGGGAAGGGAGAGAGAATGGCCATGTGTGTATTTATCTTCATCTGTTTGTTCCCTGCATATAGTTTAAAACTATTTGAACACACACACACACACACACACACACACACACACACACACACACACACACACACCACTCATGTTAGGAGCCACATTGTGGTCATGTTCTTCTATTTCATACACGGGGGAAAAGCAGCAGGCTTCCCAGTAATGTTTTATATACTTTGCAGGCCAAACTGGATTCTAGATGCTAACAATACAACAGGAAGCAAAAATACAGGCTCCTCATGGGTTTTATTTTGTGATGAAAGTAAAGGAATAAAGAGTGAAATAAAATGTGTAGTGCATCATTGATAATACATACTACATTGAATACAGTGCCAGAAAGCAGAGAAGCTAGCTATCTTGTAAATATCCACTGTGTAATGATTCAAGTAGGTTAAGCAGGGAACTTAGGAGCTTTCTATTTAGGGCAGTGGCTCTCAACCTTCCTAATGCTTTGACCCTTAAATACAGTTTCTCATGTTGTGGTGACCTCCCAATCATAAAACTATTTTGTTGTTTCTTCATAACTGTAATGTTGCTACTATTATCTGACATGTGATCCCTGTGCGGAGTTGCGAACCACAGACTGGGAACCACTGATCTAGGGTCAGCAACAAGGGCAAGGGCTTGGAAGAAATAGCAAGGAGTGAGGGACACACGGTAGGAAGGTGGGCAGCTGGTTGCTATGATGGAGGAATCATGGAAAAATGCTGGCTTTCATTTTCTTTGAAAAATGATTCTGTTTTTATATTTGTGTGCATGTTACACATGTGCATGCACACAACATAAGTGTGAGTGCCCATGGAAGTGCAAAGATATCAGAACCCCTAGAGCTAGAGTTATAATCCTTCAGGTCTGGGTGCTAGGACTAAACTTGCACTAGCAGCAAACACTATTACCTCCTGACCTATCTTCCAGCCCCTCACTTCATTTTTTTTTAACTCGAGCAATCTGTGGAGTAACTGGCTAATTGGACAGATGTCATCAACTAACCGCTCTTGATGTTGGCTACAGATCAAGCGTGGGAAAATTTTTCCTGTACAAATACTGATAGTAAATATTTTATGTTTGCCCAACCCTGTCATGTCAGTGACAACTACTCAGAGCTGCTGTCTGCCGTTCTGCTATTTCAGAATAAAAACAACTGTTCCAATGAAATTATTAACAAAAGAAAATAAGTGAAGCTGGCTGGATTTGGTTTACACGCCATGCTTGGACAGCTCCTGACCTAGGCCACTTGGTTTTCAATTGTCACTATGAGGGGTAGTGCCCACTTCTGCTCCTACTGTCTTACACAGACTCAAGAGAGGCTGCCTTCTATTCATTAATTTTATGTATACCATTTATCTGTGCAAATCATTCGATATGGCCTTGAAGCGATAGACAATGTAACAAGTGCTTATTGGCTACTATTCAACACATGTCATTACAGGGTAAAATAGAGTTTTCTGTATCACTTTAGGTAGCGTACATCCATGAAATAAGGATACTGTTCCCTCTGATAGCCACTCCAAGCCCAGTTGAACCTATTTTCTTCCTTCCTCTCCTCTCTGATAGACATGCCTCTATTGCCTAATTGAAATGTAGTATGGGCTTCAACTGCCAATCATAACAAGAAATTTGATTTTCTGTCAGACACATAAAATCCTTTTTAAAAAATAAATGAAAGTTGGGGCTAGGGTGCAGCTCAGTTTGATGAGAGTTTGCCCAGGATCCGTGAAGCCCAGAGTTCCAACTCCAGTCACACACAAACACAAAAAATTTAAATAAAAATTTTAATTAAGGGGTTGGGGATTTAGCTCAGTGGTAGAGCGTTTGCCTAGTAAGCGCAAGGCCCTGGGTTCGGTTCTCAGCTCCGGAAAAAAAGAAAAGAAAAACAAAATTTTAATTAATGAAATAAAAACATCTGATTTACACTGTTGCATCCATAACGTTACCCATATAAAATTGCTATAATATTGTACTTCTCATTTTTTATCAAATGTTTGAATTTTGGCATATAGTTTATATGCCAAATATTCTCTCTCGATGTATGATGTATATGGCTTATGTCTCCCTGGGATCATAAGGTTAACAGGCTCAAAATTTAGCTTTCTACCTGATAAATCCCTTTCGTCACCCCGGTAGCACCAGCAACCATTTTAATGTGCTTACTAGATAGCTGACTGCAAGTTAATGCTAGGGCCAGTGAGATATCTCAGTTGGTAAAGGTAATGACCTAAAAGCTTGGTGACCTCAGTTCTATACTAGAGACCCACACCATGGAAGGAAAGAACCAACTCCCTTAGATTTCCATATATATGTAGTAGCATATGCATTTACACACACACACACACACACACACACACACACACACACACACACACACACACACACACACAGCTACAGCTAATCAATTGGCAATCAAATTGCTAGGCAGTCCACTCTTCTCCACTCTCAACTCAACAAGGATTTCAGAGTCATTTAGCTTAAGGATGTGAGTTTTTCTCCCTGCAAGCAAAGTCCCTTTCTGAATGAAGCCGCGCAGAGCTGGTGACTCTTTAAGCCGCACTGCAGCTTGGTGATACTCGTTCCGCACCAAATGTACGTAAGTACATTTACCTGGCTGTCACCGGCTCTACTAGAAAAAATTACCAGGTATTTACATAAGAAAGGAAAGCATAGAAAGTGCAGTCATAAACACATTTGAATGATGAGTTTTTATGAGTGTATAAGAAGCTAAAATTGGGAAGTTGGACATAGCGGGACCACAAATAAAAACCTGTTCAGTCATTGGACCACAAATTCTGAGCAATTCTGAGCAATTCTGAGAATCTGATGCAAGAGGTGATTGGTAACCGCTAGTAAAAATCTGTGTAATTATAGATTTTATAGCTATGACCAATCCTATAAGGGAATCAGGCATGGGTATATCTTTGAGGGACGTTCATAAACAGATCAATGCTCAAGCATCTTGAAGCACGACGAAACATTTTAAGTAGTGACTGGTACGAAGGGGCTGTTTCTGTTTCCTGCCTCAGTCTTTGTAGGTTTGTGGATGCTTCTGTTTGTCCCTAAGCCAAGTGATGTCTACTTCTTTAAGGAGGCAGCTTGGCTGATGCTAGGATAGGGCGGACAGCTTGTTTTTATGGTGTTTCTAGAGACAGAACGCTTGAATTCAGTAAAAGGGGGAAACAAATTGGTTTTATTTACAGCCACATACTGTAACAGCAGCAAGAAGTAACCCTTAGCCATCACCTCCTGGGTAGCTACTGGTTGAAGTGCTTTATGGGAAACTCATTTCATTCTCATGATGTGTGAGGAGAATTGCTCTTTTCCTCATTAAGGTTTGAGTCATTTGCCCAGGGCCATCCAGCTAATAAGTAGTGAAGCTGGGATTTCAGCTGAAGCTTTCTGGCCCCATGGTTTCTTCCCTTCATCTGAACCCTAAGAAACTGTCAATATGTAAAAGGAATAGATGCTGGCAAAGTGTCTTAACAACTTAATTACTATTAAGCGCATTAAAAATGTGAAGGAGCATGGAGTCCTTTAGAAAATCCTTATGGAAAATGACATATATCAGAGCACTGCACACTTAAAACTTAGTTCTAAAAAGTAGATATTTTTTCCTAATATCAGCTTTACCTTGACTAGAGATTATTTATAGGAAAACCAAAGCTCAAAACTAATGTGAAACTGTTTTAGAAATATATATGGAATAAATCAATCAAGGATTGGAATATTATATAGCAGGATATATACTCTAGTACATAGTTCAGAATTGAATCTTGGCCATAGGCACTTTATGTTAGAAATGAGAATTTCAAGTGTATGGAGACTCTCGGAAATCCTCAAATATGCCCTTTTTGGACTATTCTTGGCTCTCCCACCAAAGTAACTCCGAACTTTTTATTTTTGGCATTGATCTTACCTCTGACCCTCTGGGTTCTGCTTTCCATTTCAGTGTGTTTCCTGTGTTTGTCCAGACAATGGACCAATGGTTTTCTGAATCCATGCTGTGTAGGTATGCAATATTAATGTAAGTTCTGTTCAGAAAAACCCTATGCCCATCTGATTTCTTGGACATTGTTTTCAGCAAACTTGCTACGGTAGTGTTCAGCTCAGAATGCTGTTTTTCTTTTTCTTACTGATCTCTCTCAAGTCTTCTTAACCTCCACCCACTTGGGATTTTGCCCATAATATTATTCTTTCCTCTAAGGAATAAAAATAGAACCCTTTTTTTGACAGCCTGGGAGACATTCTCTTGCTTTGGCTCTCCAGGAAAAAAATTCCCCTAATCTAAGTAGCCAAACCCTTGCTGAAAAAAAAAGGGACCAAATGAATGCCTAAACTCCAAGGAAAGCATTCCTGCTTTGTGAAGTCTTCCCTCGTGGCAAGTGTTAGGGACTTTACATACACTGTTCGTAGAGAAGTTTATGGAAAGAATGAACAGCTATGAACACCTGGAGACACTGTCAAAACCGAGTGTTCTCAGCCTAATTTCTCCCCCACGCCCCGTGTTCAGAGATAGTTGGAGCTCTCTTTATTGACATTTTAAAGATGAGTGGGAAACATGGGTGACTGGAGTTGATTTCCTAAAAGAACAACTACTAGATTGTGAGTTTGAAGTGGTGAGTTCAAAAGCAGGGAACAAATTAGCAGTCATGTCGGGAACATGGCCTAGTGCTCACCATTCTCAAGGAGGGCTCACACGCAGCGAGATCAATGTACAATTGGTTTGCCCGTGAGCCTGATGACATGGCGTTTGGTTTGGTTTGGTTTTATTTTTGACTCACGGGCTAAACCTATTACCCAACAAAGTCTCTCATCTTGAGAAATAATTACGAGCTGCCTCTCCGGGGTTACCGGGGATACAGAAAGAAAGCCAAGGTCTTTGGGTGTTCGTTTGCAGCCTTAGATCAAATCAAACTGGGATATCATTTTCGCAGTTTGTGAAGCACAAATGTGATTTTCTTTATAGTGTTCTTTCATTTCTTAATTGACAGCACTGTCTCAATTATGTCCATATGTGATAAAGCACCGCTCCTGAGGAATTGAGTACAAACAATGACTTATTAAAACATTGGTGAGCTCTAGGTAAACACATTGCATAAATAAGAGGTTGAGACAAACATGAATCACTGTTCTTATCTGTGGTTCATATTAAATGTTCCTTATCGCCTTGTGTGATAAGGGGCCTTTTAAGAACTAATTAATGGCCTATCTAAACTTGAGCTTGCCTGGCTGTGGCAGTGTGCACCTTTAATATCAATACTTGGGAAGCAATGCAGGCTGATCTCTATGAGTTGAGATCCTGGTCTACTATGTGAGTTTTAGATCAGTCATAGCTAGAGACCTTGTTTCAAATTAATTATTCAACTTATCAATAAAAAAATGTTCCTTTGCCCCCTAATTAGAAAGCTACCATCTCTTCTAAGAGAGGGTACTTTTTTATTTCCTAAAGTCCATTTATTGAAATTGTTTCTTAAGTGATACTAGTTTGTCTGCTTATATGTATGCTACCATGGGTTTCATTGGTAGTAAAAACTTGACAGCTAAACTTGATATTTATACTCTATATATGCTTGGATACGTAAATGATTTGTGCCAATCTTAAATTCTGACAAGTAGTGTTGTTATAAATAGGAGACATAATATAAATATTTTCACAGTGCCTGGGACACAATGATTGGTAAAAGACAGTTATGGGTGTACACACTTTTTGTTTATCCATTCATCCTCCAATAGAAAGTGGTCTGCCTCTGTCTATTGTGAATAGTGCTCCTTTACTATGCAGCCTAAGTTATCTGCTATAGCCTCTGCCTCCACTTGTATCTGGCACACACACCCCCCACCCCCGACACCCTGCCAGTAGAATCCTTGGTTTCTATGAGAATTATGGAATTTCTTTTTTAAGTTTCTTTGAGCTGTCTTTACATTACTTCGTTCATTTTAACATTCCTCTCAGCCTGGATTAGAATTCCCATTTTTCTACAACCTCCCCAGTAGGTATGACATCCACTGGTTGTAGATTTTAAGATTTAAGAGGATTTTATTTGCACTTCTTCAGTGGCCAGAGACATCAAGCATGTTTTGTATGTTCTAGGCATTTATGTACTTCACAGGAAGTCTGTGTTTCCTCGTTTTTAAGTCATTTTTGTTTTGAAGTTGTGGGGTGTGTGTGTGTGTGTGTGTGTGTGTGTGTGTGTGTGTTCGTGTGTGTGTGCTCTGTATGCCTATTCTAGGCTATGAGATTTGCAAGTGTTTTTTTCCCATTCTGCCTTTTTACTCTGTTGGTAGTATCCATTGATGCACAAGACATTTTAATTTTCATGTTAATTTTTATTTGTTGTTTATTTTTAATATTGTGTCAAAATATTGCAAACCTGGCATGTCCCTCCTGATTAGTCTGATCAATTCTAGCAGCAATAGAAAAGGAGATGGCAATGATTGTATGCAAAAATCTCAAAGAAAATAAAGGGAGAAGACGTAATCTTTATTCAACAGTTATAATTCACACACATGTAAAAGAATGAGAACATTTTGAAAAGTAGACATTCTACCAAAATACCATGAAAAAAATTCACAATGTGAGAATGTGTCACAGTCTGGCTGGAATTGTCCTTGGAACATGAAGTAAAACCCTTGAAAATTCATCAATGCAATTTATTAAATATATAATACATTAAGAAAAATATGATTTAAACAACACATAAGAACTGTCAACAACAAAATTCTTTGAGACAATATCTCATGTTTCTCAGGGAAGCTTAAAACTCCCTAAATAGGTAAGAACCACCTTGAACTAGTGGACATTTTGCTTTCTCCTCCCAAGTGCTGTACAATTCATTCATTCCTTGTTGCTGTAATGAATATTGAACCCAGAGCTTTATGAATACTAAGCAACCTCTTTACCAATTGAACTACTCATTCAGTACATGATTTTGTAATAAAATACGAAATAAGTAGGAGTAGCAGATTCCTCTAGTTCAATAAAGTGAAACTGAATAACTTACAGCTAGCATCATAGTAAGGGAAGGGACATGCTCTCCCTGAAAGTGACACTGGCAATGATGCCGACTCTGCTCTGCTGAAGAGCATTTCTTAGTGATCATAGCTAATGCAATAAGAAAAGTATAATAAGTAAAAATACTGTTAGAAGAGAAACAGTAAAACTACTGTTGTAGGTGCTGTTTGTGGGAGATATTTAAATGTATAGACTCTTCTATAGAGTTTGTAAAACATAGGATCCAATAAGCGGAACAAGACTGTAGAATGTTCTGTTTCTATGTAAATAAAATGTGTTTTATATGGTAGTAATAGAAGAAAACAAATGATAAATGCTCTTATATAGTAGGATGGCAAAACAAAAATATCTAGAAATCCTTTAATAAAATACATGGGAAAACGTCCACATGAAATAAAATATTGCCTGCAGTTATTAAAATTATCCTATTATATAGAAGGAGATGCTGCTCGTAGATTGGCTTGTCAGTTAGTTTCAGATTCATCCACAGAGTCAATGCAATCCCAGCTGAAGCTATACCAGGCTTTTGTTATTTGTACATTCTGTGGATAAACTAACTGTAAGGTGCACAAGGCAATGTAGAAGGTGCCAGAATATCACAACAGTCTTGACAAGGTACAGAGTTGGAGGAATTCTACTGTGTGCCTTGCAGACTTCTGAGGAAGCTGTGAAAACCAAAACTGTGACTCTTGAGCAGAGATGAGTACCCAGAATAGACCCTTAGCTGTCAAGGAAGAAGAGATAATGTTTACAAATAATTGGGATACAGGTCCCTTCCTTATTCCACTCCCAAAAGTTAATTTGAAATATGTTACAAACCTAAAAATAAAAGCTGACTTTATGCAGTTTTCAGAAAGAATCACAGGAGAAAATCCTTGCAGTTTTGGGGATAGTCAAAAGATTGTTATTCCATAGAGAGCAAGCATCACAAATATTGGTAAATTAGATATAATGACATTTGAAAACTTGAACTAATGAAGTCATTGCTAAGAAATCAACCAACTACATATTTGGTAAAGATTAGCATTCATAATATGTGAATTATTTCCATTGCCCAATAGTAGAACAACCCAGTTTAAAAAGTGCATTAAAATCTTAGTCAGATACTTTCCAGAGGAAGATACAGAAATGTATGGTAAGCATATAAAGTGTGCTTAAAAGGGCCCAAAGCCATTAATGGTCAAGGATGCAGATTAAACCATGATGAGAGCCCCCACTGAAAGGGCTGTATGTTGTAAGTGCAACTCAGAAAGTATTGTAAAGCTGTAGAGCTTCTTGCCTTTCTCATGCAGTTGAATGTTCACAGGACAACAGTAGATGAAACCCCAGATGTTGCTCCTAAACTGAAATGTATCTGTTTTGAGACTGACAGGTTTATTTCATGTTAATTCCCAAAGAGAAACAAATACCTATTGTGTGCATAGAAACTTGAGGATGCTTTGGCCAATGAGCTTTAGGCATCCCTCTGGGTCTGCCTCCCCAGTGCTGAAATTGCAAATGCGTGCTCCTGCCACTTTTTGTATAGGTGCTGATGATCTGAACTGAACTCCTTATGTTTGCACAGTTGACACGTTTATGGACTGGCCATCTATGCAAAAGGAATTTTAGATGCAAAACTAACCACATGTTGACAATGTAAGCCTGAGTCTGTATAAATACTTTTTATCTTGCACATCAAGGAGAAATGCATGAGTTTGGTGAATGATGTGCATGAATCTTGTAAACCAAGACAGGACTGGCTTAGCGAGCAGCGTAGTTGGGTGAGAATGCGGGGTTTGTATGTTCATAGACTGGCACTCTAGTCCATCAAGATCAGGCCACTGGTCATGTAACTTTGTACAGCGTCTCTAACTCCCAGTTGCCGTCTTTGCTTCTTGCCTTCCTTTTAGCATGAGGATTAATATGAGGCAAATATGAATGCTGAAGCCCAAAAGATGGTCAGATTTCCCCTTTTCAGTTTCTTGGAGATGAAGTGAAGCCTTGCCACAGAGTTCTCTTCAATATGTGTAGAAGGTCAAACCTGCTGTGCTGTCCTTGCCTTTTGGAGCCCAAGTTTCCATTTAATGTGTTATCTATGTTCAAGCCAGTCTTCAAAATTCATAATTCAACTTTTCTTTACAGTTGTATAAAATTCCATTTTTAAATGTACATTTTCACTATCCATTTGTCTCTTGATTGGGATCTAGGATGAGTTTGTATCATTGCTGGTCAGAGAGAGAGTGAATGGGCAAGTGTCTGGGAGCTAGATATGGCTCATGAGAGTGTGCTAGTGAACGTTGGTCATCAGCTTGAATAGATCAAGAATGAACTGAGAGACTTCTGATGCATCTGTCAGAGTTTTCCTCAGAGATATTATCTAAGCTGGGAAAGCTCTTCCCCAGGGTAGGAGATACCCGGAGGTTGAAGAGGAGACCCATTGCTTTATGTCTACTCATCTTCACCCCTTACTTCACCCTTTTTGCTGCTATGACTACGGCTGCCAGCATTGCTACCCTTACTGCCACGGCTGACACCATCTTCAACTGACTCCCTCAAGACGCCAGATTCTTCACCCTTACATCATGAAGACCAGTACCTCTGTCAGAATCCTCTGAGCTTTCAGGGACAGCTTGAGACTGCAATATGGAAGGAAGAAAGTACTCAAGTGTGCATGTGCACAATATAAAAATAAAGTAAATCTTTATATTAAAAGGTGTATTTTATTGGAGGAATTAATGCTTTTCCATTCTTTCTGCCTGTTTGAATGGCTTATATCATCTTTCCTTGAAATTTTCCGTTTACTTTGACAGTGTGGTTGGCTTTTATAGATAACTATCTTTAAGACTTTCCTGTTAATTTTATGTCATTGATTACGACATTTTTTTAAATTTTATTTTTCTTGGATATTTTATGTATTTACATTTCCCCCCTCTCCCATACCCCCTTCCCCTTCCCACTGCTTCTATGAAGATGCTCTCACTCCCATTCACCCATTCCTACCTCAACACTCTGGTATTCCCTACACTGGGGAAACAAGCCTTCACAGGACCAAGGACTTTTCCTTCTATTGATTCTGGACAATGCCATCCAGTGCTACATATGTGCCTGGAGTCATGGGTCTCTCCATGTGTACTCATTAATTGGTGGTTCAGTCCCTGGGAGCTCTGGTGGGGTCTGGTTGGTTAATATTGTTGTTCTTCTTATAGTATTCCAAACCCCCTCAGCTCCTTCACTCTTTTCTCTAACTCCTCCATTGGGGTCCTTTTGTTCAGTCCAATGGTTAGCTACAAACATCCTCATCTGTATCAGTAGGTCTCTGGCAGAGCCTCTCAGGAGACATCCATATCTGGCTTTTGTCAGCAAGCACTTTTTGGCATCAGCAGTAGTGACTTGGTTTGGAGGCTGTATATGGGATGGATCCCCAGGTAGGGCAGTCTCTGGACTTTTTCTTCAGTCCAAGACCCACTCTTTGTCCCTGTATTTCCTTTTGCCAGTATTTAATTCTTCTAAGAAGGAATGCAGCATCTACATTTTGGTCTTCCTTCTTCTTGGGCCCCATAAAGTCTGTGATTTTGTTGTTGTTGTTGTTGTTGTTGTTTGTTCTTAGATATTCCAAGCTTTTGGGTTAATATGCACTTATCAGTGAGTGAATACCATGTGTGTTGTTTGTGATTGGGTTACCTCACTCAGGATATTTTCTCGTTCCATCCATTTGCCTAAGAATTTCATATAGTCATTGTTTTTCATAGCTGAATAGTTCTCCATTGTGTAAATGTACCACGTTTTCTGAATCCATTCCTCTGTTGAAGGACATCTGGGTTCTTTCCAGTTTCTGGCAATTTTAAATAAGGCTGCTATGAACATAGTGGAGCATGTGTCTTTGTTATATGTTAGAGCATCTTTTGGGTATATGCCCAGGAGTGATATAGCTGGGTCCTCAGGTAGTACTATGTCCAATTTTCTGAGGAACTGCCAGACTGATTTCCAGGGTGTTTGTACCAGCTTGCAATCCCACCAGCAATGGAGGAGTGTTCCTCTTTCTCCACATCCTCACCAGCATCTGCTGTCACCTGTCTTTTTTTATCTTAGTCATTCTGACTGGTGTGAGGTGGAATCTCAGGGTTGTTTTGATTTGTATTTCCCCGATGACTAAGGATGTTGAACATTTCTTTAGGTGCTTCTCAGTCATTCGGTATTGCACAGTTGAGAATTCTTTGTTTAGCTCTGTACCCCATTTTTTAATAGGATTATTTGATTCTCTGGAGTTTAACTTCTTGAGTTCTTCGAATGTATTAGATATCCTCTATCGGATATAAGATTGGTAAAGACCTTTTCCTAATCTATTGGTTACTGTTTTGTCCTATTGACAGTGTCCTTTGTCTTACAGAAGCTTTGCAATTTTATGAGGTCCCATTTGTCAATTCTTGATCTTAGAGCATAAGCCATTGGTATTCTGTTCAGGAAAATTTCCCCTGTGCCTATTTGTTTGAGGCTCTTCCCTACTTTCTCTTCTATTAGTTTCAGTGTATCTGGCTTTATGCGGATGTCTTTGATCCACTTGGATTTGAACTTTGTACAAGGAGATAATGGGTCAATTTTCATTCTTCTACATGCTGACCTCCAGTTGACTCTCTTCCTTCTACACTGAGTTTAATTTGTTCATCTTTTTCATGTTTTATTGTAGAATCTTAGGTCAGTGATTATTATAGTATGGATGTAAAATAGCTTCCCTGGCCTCATGTGCTTGAACACTTGTTCCTCTGAGGGTGATGCTATTTGTGAGAGACCATCAGGGGTAGAGTCTAGCTACTGTAAATTCAGACATTAGAAATCCCACTAGATAGTAAATGTATATGTTAGAAATGTGATTTCATTAACGCTTTCTTACTCCACCGCTTGTCCTTTGTTCTGGAAGATGTGCGATTCCCTCTGACCTTGTGGTCTGTCAGCAGGAGGAATCTACACTGGTGATCTTCAGACTCTGTCTCTGGAATGTGTTCTCGTAATCTTTCTTCCCTGAAATCACTTGTATTTGAACTGCAATCCTGCAGGGTGTTTTCAGTAGGGATAAAATTCTACATGGATGCTTTTCTACCTTTTTCCCTGTTCCCCTTAGGTCTCCATGCAAACACTTAAATATTTTCTCCCACTACTTTGCATACAATGGGCCACAATTCTTTTACTAGTTTTCTCCCTGCATCTGTTTTTTGTTTGTTTAGTTGGTGGTTGGTTGGTTTTCCCAGTTAACTGATAAAATTAGAGGCAAGTTCTCCAATGATGTAGATTGTTAAGCTTCTTAAACTTGTAAATTTATTTTTGGCCAAATTTGGAAATGTGTTGTGCATTACTGGGAAATTTGTTTCTTTCTCAAGTTCTTCTCTTTTCCTCATAACCCAGTTACATGCTGAAGACCTTTGGAGGCTGCTCTGAGGTCTGTGAAAGTCTGTTAATGTCTCTTTGGCTTCACTTGGACTAGTTTTTCTTCAGCTCAAGTAACATCTATTAATTTATATGCATTTTTCTCCATTTTTTCATATGCTTTTGATTTACCCACTGAGTTTTGCATTTCACCTTTTGTATTTTTGATTCCCAGAAATTTCTTATAGCTTAATATCTAGTGAAAGCTTGTATATATTTCACTAACAGTATTTTTTTACTCATGGACCATAGCTCTTTAGAACTCTTTGGCAGCTCAACCATCGTGTTGTTGTGGCTTTTTCTTGAAAATTAGTATTTTCCTATGCCTTCGTATACTAAGTGATTTTGGATGTTTTCATTGATCCTGTGAGTATTCTGTTGTATGGGGCTTATAGCGAGAGTCCTATTATACTATTCTGGAGAATGGCCCTTTTCTTAGGAGTCAAACCACTTGCTTTAGGTTGTTCAGTCTGTTTATGGCTCTCTGACCTTGCTTTCCTGGGTGGACTCTCCTGTACATGTTGTGTGTGTGTGTGTGTGTGTGTGTGTGTGTGTGTGTGTGTGTGTGTGTGTGTGTGTGTGTGTATTTAGAATGTCTGTTCGCCTCCCAACACTTTAGGAACTCATTGATGAACACCTAGCTCAGGAATCTATCTGATATATATGAGACTCATTCACAGAATTATGGCACCATCCCATAATTTCTTGAGATTGTTCTCAAATCTTGGGTAATTCCAAGCTCTTCTTGGTGGTTCTTCTGGGTTCATTGTGACATCTAAGGTGCCTCTTTTCTAAGAAAAAATGTGAGCTAAAATGTGAAAGTGTGGGGACACTGGAGAGGTAGCACAGTGGTTAGGAGTGCCAGCTGCTCTTCCAGAGGACCTGGGTTCAGTTAGCATCCACATGGCAGCTCACAACTGTTCATAACTACAGCTTCAGGGGACCCATACCCTCACACAGACATATGTGCTAGCAAAACACCAATGCGTATAAAAGAGAAATAAATAAATCATTAAAAAAATTGTTTAAAAAGAAGTGAAGCGGGAAACTCATTCTTCTGTGCCTTTCCTAAGGTTTGACTCTTCTGTCATCTGTCGCCTGTCTCTGTGATACCTCTAGTGGATTTCTCATAGAGACCCAGACTCCTATTTTAATTAATTTATTTTTATATCTTTTATTAATTCTTTAACAATTTCACTCACGTGTACCCTGTACCTTGCTCATACCCACCCACAGCGCCCCTCTCCTCTTCCTCAGATCCCCCAACCATGTCCTTTTAAAATGAATGCGATACACTGAGTCCAGTTGGTGCTGCTTGTGGGACTATAGAGTGATCTTGTTGTCTTCATCTTGTGTTGTGTTGTTGTATAAAGAACCATAACTGAGGGTTGTGAGTCCAAGAGTCATGCCATGTCTGGAGGACACCATTTCGTAATTCTCTCCATTCTCTGCCGCTTCACGTTTTTTCCAATTCTCTGGTGTGTGTGTGTGTGTGTGTGTGTGTGTGTGTGTGTGTTGGGGTTTTTTTTGTTGTTTTTGTTTTTGTTGTTTTTGTTTGCTTGTTTTTTGGTGTTCTTAGAACTTTGGGAGTGGGTTGAGAACAGCACTGATCTACATGTATAAACATAATTAGAGGGTAGTTTATTAATATATTTATTTAGCAAAACAACTCTAGTATGCTTTCCTGTAGAGCCTAGAGACATGAGCTTTTGGCCAGGTCTTCACAACCAGGCCTGAATTCCCTCCTCTGGAGGAGGCTTCAAATCCAATAAGTGGTAGTTACCCCCATAACCTTCATGCCACCATTGAACCAGTGGTACTTCTTGCCTGACAAGCGTTTGGAATTCACTGTTGGGTAACACCATAGTTCCCTTTCTCCTCCTGTGGCCTGCCTAGCATCTATGAAAACACAGAAATCTCTTCCTTAGAGCTTTCAGTTCTGATCTTTGTGAGCCAGGAAGCACAGGAAGCTTCCTCTACCACAACTGAGCTGTAGTCCTACTAAGCCTTAAGAAAATTGCCTACAACCTGTTTTCCAAAGTTAACTAGGTCATTGTGACAGAGGGAGTTTTCCTTGCATGACCAGGTTATACAGAGACGGGCAAAAGTCATTGTAAGTCATTTCCATTCTACACACATATCACATGCACAGAGTTAAAGACAGTATCTATGGTACTGTTTTACTTAAGGATTTATGTTTTGCTTACACGTCACACTCTCTATTTCACAGGCTTAGAGTAGGCTAGCGTGTCTTCCTTTCCATCTGAACACTATTGGTTTTTACCATCTTCAGTATTGAAGCCAGGGCTTTCTTAATGCTAGCCAAGCTCTCTTGCTTGTTCCTTTTGGTCTACAATTCTGGCTCTCCATTAATAAAGAGAAATGAAAGCTGATTTTATATGAAGTACCAGAAGCCATTCGAATCTAGGTGTATGTTGACGAAACTGATATGGCTTCAACGTTTAGCTAGTCTTTGGTGATTGTTTGTGGTGATTCAAATATGTTTTAGTTTGAAAGAAAACAACTAACTTCAAAGTTAATAGTGACAGGGTTACTGTTTACTGAGAACATGTTTGGTCATTGACAACTTCTTTATGCAATTTGGTTTATACAAAGACAAGAGAAAAGTCAAAGATAAACTCCTATTTCTGAAGGATGTGAATCTTGAAAGTGTAGCACTTCTCTTCCTTCAGAATAAGCAGGGGCTGGTGTTGTTATTAGCTTTGCCTTTCTGCATTTGGAGAGAGGTAGTGATCATTGCTTCTCAAGGAAGTGAAGAGTGGGGGCAGCATGGTCATTTGATGTAACAATGAAGTTAAATTGTTCTTTAAGAAATGAAGGATGTATGCTGTGAGATAAAGACTGAGATTGAGAGTTCCCATAGACTTCAGATACCCTCTGACCCTGAACTGGATTAAGTTGCTTAAATATGGCTTAGATAAGGAGCACATTACAGCTCTGATGAAGCATTGCCTCATGGGTACTTTCCAAACCCTGACTATTCTTTCTTGACCCTTGAAATTATGGCTACAAAAATAGCAATTTTCTGAAATCACTTGTAAGATGTTTCCCCGTTTTGTTAGATAATTTTGTTACACAGTCATGAGGTTTTTTTAAAAAAGAAAACCTAATAATTCTATCACAGCATACTGTGTTATCATTCTGAAATCAACATATAAACTTTGCAGTGAAAGAAATGTACAAATCTTACACTTTAGTGGCTTTCTCATATGTATGCATTTTTCACATCTATAGCGCAATTCAAGGTGTAAAACAGTTTCCATTGTCCTCGAAAGGCCTCCTTTCCTTTCTTTTCTGTTCGCTGATTTTCATCTTCCAGAGCTAACTTGCTCTGATGGGCAAGTCAAGTAGCTTGGCCTCAAAGTTCATAGCGTGGACTCACTCTGAGCGCGCTTGCTGTAGCATCTTCCGGTAGACAGATTTCTATGCCCTAGAGATCTTTTTCCTTCCATCACTGGGGAGTGCTCAGTTGAGTTACTAGGCCTTGTCTTTCTTCTAAGTGCAGGAAAGCCATACTTGTTTGTCCCACATAAACTGTAAAGGAAAGTTAAAAACTTTAATTGTATTAAATATAAGAAAATGAAAACACACCTCAAATGCAAACTGCATTTTATGAACAGTTTGAGGCAATCATTTTAACTGCAGGCCCAGTTACAGGGTTCCGGGTCCTTTCATTTCCTGACTATTCCCATAAATGTTCCCATGAACTGAATCACCATAAAGACAAAGCCAATCAATGTCTTCCTTTTTCTCTCTCCAACATCCAACATTTCATCTGATCCAGTGGTATAGATTGTATTTTTGAATGCACCAAGTATCTGCCTTTTGTCTTGGGTATGGATGTGCCTAGTGAAAGGGTTTTTGTTGTTGTTGTTTGTTTGTTTTCCCTTTGCTATAGAAATAAAACACATGCTTTGCTTTAGTTAAAAAAGTTTGCAGTTCCCTTTATGTCATAAGGCTTTTGTTTAATAAATGAGCTGACTTATTCCAATTTCCTGTTTATATAGAATAGGATCACAATGAAAATGCACATCATCAGAAACTTACAAAGGATTTCTGTTTTATTCATTTAATAACATTGTTAAAATTCACTGACGTGTCATTGAAAAAAAACAATTTTGAGTGAGGATAATATTCACATGCTCACACACTCACTCTTTCATCACCGTCCTTGGGTAGACAGTACGTACTCTCAGTGCATAGAAGACAAACACCATTTATTTTCATGGGTGGCAAAAGGGGCGATATCTGTTTTATACAATTAAAGGGCCTTGGATTTGTGTATGATTTTCATTACTCCTGGGACTTCTGTGTTGAACCAAAGGTCATTATTCTAATCATCTCAGAGTGTCTTCCCCCCCCCCCCAATAGATCTTTGCAAAGCCCATCTGTCTGCAGCTTGTGGTATAACCTTTCTTGATAGGGGCAGGATGGCAGATGGACAGCAGATGGGAGTTTTGCCCTGTTTTGTGGTTCAGAGCTTGGCCCAGGCATGAGCTGTCAGGGACTGTCAGTTTGTCCTCTCAGCTTGTGGGCTTCATAGCTGCATTTGGCATTTAAGCCGCAGCCTGAATTAATGAGGAGCTGGGCCAGTTACTTGGCCATTGTGAGTAGTTAATGGTGATGGCTATCCATTTATGTGGAGAGACCTAGTGAGTCTATAAAGAGAACTTGGTGGGAAATGTTCTTGCCACTTCACCACCTCACTGTGTGCTGGATCTTCAGGACCTCGGAGTCAGCTGTTCGCCAATATCATAGCTGCATAATTAGGGAAATACCACAGTCCTATGGGTACTTTCTTTTTCCTCCAGTGTAACGCACTTTCTCCAGAGTTTTGTATATAGAATCATGTGGGAAAGCAGCCAGATAGTGGTAGGATGTGTGTCTTGTTTAAGTTTTTGGACATTTTCATATTTTGGAATTCTTTAAATGCATTGCACAGTGAAATGGACTATGGAGAATGTCCTGGCTATGGCAAATGTAATTGCTGCGTGACCACAGCATTAAAGAGTAGTTCCTGGGATGATTAGTATTTCTCGAAGGGCAAAAAATGTCTGTCAAAAATATTATTTGGCTTTTGTTGCACAGCTTTTAAAATTTATTTCTTTTATATTGTGCGCTTCAATTTTCTGCTTGGCAGGTGACACTTCATCGTAGCTAGAATCCAGATTGGAGTAAACAGATGCGTCTGGAGAGTCTCTGTAATGGAGGGTAAGCGCTGGCAGTGACCGTGAATAAAAGGCAATCAGGGTCAGGATTGAGGCTGGGATTTTGTTAGTTTGGTTTGTACATTTTCCTTCACTCTGAGTTTTGGTGCCTCATCTCAATTTTGACTAAGAACTAAGGAGAGAGTTCATGTAAGTAATGTATAACTACAAATGTCTAAAGGAATATCCCAAAGGGTTGGATTACAGGGGTGCTGGTCACCACCCACTTACTGTAATGCCATTGAATTCAGCTGAAGTACTGAGCTCTGGTACTTAATCAAATTTATGCTGTTTCAACATGTAGATTTTCTTAGTTCTGGGGAGCGGGGTCAGGTTGCTTTTTAAATATATAACTAATTACAATGCTCCATTTAATATGAATAGCACTGGGTCATTGAATTCAAATACATTATATTTGCATTTCATTGCAGAGATCACATATATATATAATATAGATTGTCTATATAGAATTTAAAGGTAAAATATATGATAACTATATATCATAAGGTCATATATATAGTAAATATTATATATAGTTTTATATTATATATGATAAATATTATATATATATATCACATATATATGAGGCCTTTACTTTCTATACTATAACCAAGTCTTAGAATATAGTTTACATAAACTCTGAGGAACTCCCAAACCACCAAACGGATTCCCACCTATTCCACACTTCTGTGGTCTATTTTTTTTTAAACTGTGTTTCAATTTTCTTCCGTAAGTTAAAGGGTTTACATTTTTCATTGTGCTTGTATTCATAAGTGCGATAATATGGGTACATTTGTCTTACTTTAGTTTTAACTGTTTGTTTACTGGCTTAGAAATTTGACAGGTAGCCAAAGGGCCCCCCTCCCCCTTCTCAGTGTTGGTACTATACCCGCGGCTTCCTTGAAACCAACTTATCTATTCTTTCTTTTAAAGGAGTCTTAGAAAGGGAAAGGAACTTGTTACTGGTGTGTGTAGAAGAGCCTAGAGTGCTGTGCCCCACCCCTAATAGCCATCAATGTATTTTAATATGGTTCCTGCTAACATACTCTCAACTAGAGATGTACCCAGGATCTGGTCAGGTATATTGTTTGAAGGCTTGAATATTGACCACTTGAATAGTGGCCCTATGACTGCTGGAGCACTCCGGTCCTAGTGAGCTAACTCCTCTTAGCCATGGGGTGAAGGGATATGGTGAGCTTGAGGCAGCACCTGTGACCTTCCAGTAAGAGAGAAACTCTGCTTTGCCCCACACTGGCTTCTTTGTTCTTCAGCCTGTTTTGGAGGCTGCCCTTCAAAGAAAGATTAGAAGCTATGGCCTCTTCCACAGAAAAATAAGTGATCTTCCATTGAACATTCTCCATACACAGCGAATGTTTCACGTTTAATCGTTCTCAGGATTATAGTCTGCTTGTGGAGTACAAAGCACTTAATCTCGGGTTTTAGCTCTTAGGGTTTCTAAAATTCCTCACTAGGAAAGTGGTGAAGAAATCCAAGTCCCTGAGGAAATGAATCAAAGCTTAGCACTGCCTTATATTCAGAGTAGCTACTACTGCACTCACAAAGGCAAACTGGGCTTCAGGAAGTTTACATTCTTTAAAAAAATTATTTATTCTTTATTTTATTTTTTGATGGTTGGTGGCAGTGGCTGTAGTGAGTGCTCTCTCTCTCTCTGCCTCCTTCCCTCCCCCTCCCCCTTTCCTCCTCTTCCCTTTCTGCCTCCCCCTCCCCCTCCCGTGTGTGTGTGTGGGGGGTGTATGGGTGTGGGTGTGGGTGTGTGTGGGTGGGTACTGTCACATGCTTGGAGACCAGATAACCCATTGGTCCAGAACACTGTCTACTCTTGCAGAAGATCTGGGTTGAATTCCCAGAACTCAGAGGATCCAATGTCTTCTTCTGGCCTAGTTCACTGTTTGCATGTGATGCACATAGGTATAAATGGACAAGACTCACACACACACACACACACACACACACACACACACACACACACACATAAATTTTTTTATTTTAGTCCTTTCAAAAGTGAAATGGTAGAAACCTTAGGGGCACATGACTTCTTGTAAGAAGAGAAGAGGCTTCAAAGAAGGATCCAGAAGCCTATATCACAGATTGTTAATGTGAGCAAGAGATGCTGCCTCCAGGTGGTGAAGATGGGTCTGCCCTGCCCTAGTTGAACCACATGTCCAAGCACTCTGCTGCAGAGACTTCCACTAGAGTGTTGCCAAACTGATAAAGCCCACATATGGATGAGCGAGAGGAAGTCGGAGGAAATCCCCATGGTACAGAAAAAAGTGTGTTGGTTTTACTCAACCCAAGCAGGATGGGAATTCAAAAGAGACACCTGCACTTTGGTGTTCATTACTGCACTGTTTGCAATAGCTGTGAAATCAGATCAGTTTGGGTGTACATCAGTAGATTAGTGCGTTACAAACAAAAACCATGGTCCACATACACAATGAAAATTTTCACACATTAAAAAAATGTATTTTGCATAGGTGAATGTAATGGGAGATGGTTGTGTCAAGCAAAATTGTGTGTGTGTGTGTGTGTGTGTGTTGATGTTGAGAAGAAGAAATCTTAACTGGAGAGGGGACCTGTAACTTTAATTTTTTCAAATGCCTATTTTTAATGATGGTTCTTAAGTGCTTTAACCTCCCTTTTACACATCATCCACCGGAGGTAGTGGGAAAGAAAGGCTATGAAGGTGTGTTGACCTGTTTAAATAGGTTCTTTGGACCAACTCCCTTCCGTGTTGTCTGGAAATCAACAGTTCAGTTCACAGGTTAGCAGGCCACTCAATCCACTCACAGACATTTCATGGGTATACCAGCAGTCCAGTTTTGTAGAGTTGGGTTAGCAACAGAGGTAACATGACCTAGGCAGGCTTCAGCCTTGGCTTGAGTCAGCAGAAGGGCCCAAAAGGAACACCAGGAGAAGTTCTCAGCTGTGCCTCTCTCAGTGAAGAGTAGAACAATGAAGATGTGAAGACCACAAGCGTTGCACAACTAGCTGGCTCTGTAAAAGCCCCGCCTGCGTCAATTCCCATCGAGTTCTATTTATATCCCTCCAAACATCATGTGTCCTCCTCAGGTCCTGCCTCAGCAGCAGTCTTGCTTCATCTGACATCACTCTGCAAATTAGCCTAATCTACAGAAGTGGCAAGAAACTGTAGCACATCACCAGAAGCTTTTTGGCACATTTCTCTCTATGGAGTCCTGACAAATGCAACTCAACTATGCATCGTAAGGCAAACCAATGTATGTGTGTTGTTAGCAAAGAATACTTCATCCTTCCACATGCTTGCTTTAGCAAAACGTTCTCTCTCCTGTGTCTGCTTCATCGAAACTTCCTTCCTGAGTTTGCCTTAGACTTTCACACCTGTGTCCACTTTTACAAAATGTTCCGTCATGTGGTATTTGTCCTAGCAAAATGCCATCCAACCAACTTAACAAAGAATCCTTAATTTCCACTTCAGTGACCAGAAAGAGTAATGGAATGTGCCTGTCATAAAAGCAGAAGGGGAGAGGGGACCACAAAGCAAATGGAGGAAGGCACTGGGATGCCAAATAGGATGACGGAAACATATATCATAGCAAAATCTATTGCTTTGTCTTCCAACTTAAAAATAATTTAAAAAAAAAGAATAAGGAGAAATGCGGTGTTGTGTGCGTCTAATTTTATCACTATGGAGGCTCTTGAAGGGAAACTTTTACTTCAAGGCCAGCCTAGGCTACATGGCAAGATCTGTGACAAAAAAAGAGTCCTTTGTGTGTATAAGAGAGCTATGGAGGAAAAGAAGTACCGTCCTGCTCTGTAAGCTTCCTTGCTCTATGGGTAGAAGCTTTAACCACACAAGGAGGAATAAGAAACTTCGGGGGTTTTTTGTTTTTAATTCAGGGTACTGGTATAAATGTCTACATTTAGAAAAGCTATAAAAAATGTCCTCCATCATAGAAAAGGGGTGGGACTAACTCTTCAGCCAAGATGTATAGGTGGAGTTAGAGCTGAACCCATGACAGGGTCCCATCTTTAAGACCTCAAACACATCATGTGCCCAATTAATCCACAAAAGCAGAGAGTTCTGTCCTTAAGTCCATTACCAAGGAGACAAGTGACTAACACTAGTGTGATTGCCAAGTTTCAGACTGGAGACTAAGTACAGAGACAGGAAAGCACTGGCCCCATGTCCCGGAGCCAGGGAATGGAAAACCGGAGTTTTGTGCCCAGAGTCTGTTGGCCGAACCCTCCTAACTCCATGCAGTACCACAAGGGCAGGAGAGTGAGCATGTCGAAAGGACTGATGCAAAGCCCAAGAATGGGCTCTTCATATATTGATGGAGATGCCTAGAAAAGAGGCTCATGCAACTAAGATCGCATGTAACAGAGTTGTTGAACCTGGTCAGCAGTGGGAGATGTCCACTGGATTTAGAAAAAAACTATCTGTGACTTTAGTGGTAATCACTTCCACTAGAGTTGTGAAGATCTAAGCCTGAATCCATTGGATATGGGGATACTGGAATGAGTATCCATATATATTGGATATATGTGTGTGCTTATTCAAGTGCTTGCTTATGTGTGTATATGTCTGTTTTGAGCCAAAGGTTGATGCGTTACGTCTTCCTTGATCACTCTCTGCCTTTTTGTGAGGTTATGTCTCTAACTGTATCTGGAGTTCACTCCTTCGCCCTTGCTGGCTACCCAGTGATCCTCAGGCATCTGCCCAACTTTGTTTCCTAAATACTAGAAAAATGGATAGGTGTTATACTTTATGCCTTATTTTATACTTTTATTTTATTTTTTATAATTGGATATTTTATTTATTTAATTAATTTATATATACTGGGGCATAGAGCCGTCATAGGACCAAGGGCCTCTCCTCCCATTGATGCTTGACAAAGGCCATCCTCTGCTATATATGCAACTGGAGCCATGGGTTGCTTCATGTGTACTCTTTGGTTGGTAGTTTAGTCCCTGGGAGCTCTGGGGAGGTCTGGTTGGTCGATATTGTCGTTCTTCCTATGGGATTCCAAACCGCTTCAGTTCCTTCAGTCCTTTTTCTAACTCCTCCATTGGGGTCTCCATGGGTTCAATGGTTGGCTGTGAGCATCCACCTCTGTATTTGTCAGGCTCTGGCACAGCCTCTCAGGAGAGAGCTATATCAGGCTCCTGCCAGTAAGCACATTGGCGTCTGCAATAGTGTCTGAGTATGGTGTCTGTATGTGGGATGGATCCCCAGGTGGGGCAGTCTCTAGTTGGCCTTCCCTTCAGTCTGTGCTCTACAATTGTCTCTGTATTTCCTTTAGAGAAGAGAGCAATTATGGATTAAAAATTTGGAGATAAGTGGGTAGTGCCATCTCCCAACCAGGAGCCTTGCCTAACCTCTGGATACGGTCTCTACAGGTTCTCCCTCCCCTTTGTTGAACATTTTAGCTAATCTCATCCCTGTCGGGTTCTGGGAGCCTCTTGTTTTCCTGGCATCTGAACTAAAGACACAACCTAGTTGTTTAATTTTAATTATTTATGTGTGTATGTCTGGTGATATACATAAAGGTGAATGCAGATGACTGTGGAGGCCAGAGGTTCTGGCCTCTCAGGAGATAGAATTATAGGCATTGTAACCTGCCCAACTATATATAGGTCCTCTGCAAGAGCAGGACATGCTTTTCACCATTGAGTATCTCTCCAAGTCTCTGATGCCTGGCTTTTTTAACACCAATTCTGGTAATCTGAACATAGAATTTCATACTTGTGCAGCAAACAGTTTTTCTGAGCTCCAGGGGTATGTTATAAGGATAAGGTACTTTATTTATATAAGACATGATGGAGAATCAGGTAGGATGAGAAAAGTTCTTCATTATTAGAAAGAAAAACAAATAAAGAAGATGGCCTAAGGAAGCTTGTTAGTGTATCTCTGATGTGCTTTATGGAAGTTTTCTGAAAGTACAATATCTGTGTCTTATTAGTTTCTTATGGTGCTTCAATAGATACACAACTTCTTCTTAGTGTACTCCTCATGTAGGTTAAAGCATACTATATTAACAAATGTATTATTAATCTCATATTTTGAATGTAGATTTTTTTTTTTTGTGGCCATGCCAGCTAGGACAACATTTCTTTCTGTTTGTGGATGTGCGTTGATACACATGTGTCAGGAGATAGCTGTTTGGTGATGCTGCAAGAGGGAACTGTCACTCTAATGTAAAACCTGTAGCAGATACAGCTCAATCAACCCATCTTAACTTGACAGAACTGATAATGGTTTGAAAAAGAGAGCCTGAAGAACTAGGTTGAAACTCTAGCCAGCCAGTGTTTCTGGCTTCCTCCTGACATCTCCAAATCTATCATATGATCTGACGGAAAGTGAGGAGCATGTAAATGTCTGAGTCTGTAGCAACATTGCCCCAGGTAGTAAGAGCTTCCAGACAGCAAATGTGTGGAGAGAATATACTTAACAATGTATGCATTTATCTAAGTTACAAGCAACATCTTATGTTTGGTATGTGGATGCCTAAGGAGTCCAGAAGACCAAGGCAGATTTCCCAGAGCTGAAGTTACAGGCAGGTGTGACTTCCCTGATGTTGGAACTGAGAACTGAGTCCCTTGGAAGAGCAGCAAGCACTTTTTTTCCCCGTTGAATATTTCATTTATTTACATTTCAAATGTTTCCCCTCTGCAACCGCCCCCATCCTATCCTCCCTCTCCCTGTTTCCTTGAGGGTGCTTCCCCACCCACCCACCCACCTCCATCTCCCCGCCCTGGCATTCCCCTACACTGGGGCAAAGAGCCTTCACAGGACCAAGAGCCTCTCCATCCACTGATGCTCAACAGAGACCATCCTCTGCTACATATGTAGATGGAGCCATGGGTCCCTCCATGTGTACTCTTTGGTTGGGGGTTTAGTTTCTGGGAACTCTGGGGGCTCTGGTTGGTTGTTATTGTTATTCTTCCTATGTTGTTGCAAACCCCTTCAGCTCCTTCAGTCCTTTTTTTTTTTTTAACTCTTTCATTGGGGTTCCCATGGGTTCAATGGTTAGCTGTGAATATCCACCTCTGTTTTTGTCAGGCTCTGGCAGAGCCTCTCAGGAGACAGCTCTATCAGGCTCCTGTCAGCAAGCACTTCTTGGCATCTGCAATAGTGTTTAGGTTTGGTATCTGGACATGGGATGGACCCCAGATGGGGCCGTCTTTGGATGGACTTTCCTTCAGTCTCTGTTCTATACTTTGTCTCTGTATTTCCTTTAGAGAAGAGAGCAATTCTGGGTTAAAAATTTGGAGATGAGTGGGTGGCCCCATTCCTCAACCAGGGCCTTGCCTAACCTCTGGATATGGCTTCTATAGATTTTACCTTCTCTTTGTTGGTCGTTTCAGCTAATCACATCCCTGTTGGGTGCTGGGACCCTGTTGCTTTTCTGGCATCTAGGACTTGCTGGTGGCTAACCCCAGTTGCCCATCCCCCATTGCCACACACCTCTGTTCAAATTCTCGATCCCCTGTATATCATCCCCATCTCATCCCATACCTGATCATACCCCTGTTTCCCCCCTCCTCCTCTTTTCTCCCAAGTCCGTTCCACTCTCTATCTCTGGTGAGTAATTTGCTGCCCCTTCTACGAAGGACTAAAGTGTCTACACGTTGGTCTTCCTTCTTCTTGAGCTTTGTATGGTCTGTGAATTGTATCTTGGCTATTCCAAGCGTTTGGGCTAATATCCACTTATCAGTGAGTGCATACCATGTGTGTTCTTTTGTGACTGGGTTACCTCACTCAGGATGATATTTACTTCTAACCTCTCACCATCTCTCCAGTCTTTCCCTACTGAAAGCCACTGGAGCATGCTATCTTTCCTTAAATTTCAGCATCCTTGGGCGTGTGAGTGAAATTGTCTTCACAGGCCCACTTCCATATGATCTTTCTTACGTTAGATACCCACCATCATTACTGATAAATCTATAATAGATACCCTTTTTGCTTCTATGTTGCACTTGTGGATTGTTCATATGCATGGCATGGTGTATATAGCTAGGCCAGAGGATAACTTGCAGGAGTTGGTTCTCTCCTTCCATCATGTGCATCCTGGGGATCAGCCCTAGACCATTAGACCTGGTGGTGAGCACCTTGGCTTGCTGAGTCACTGTTACAGCTCTCGTGTCTTACTTTCTGACTTGTGTTAATTCTAACTCTAAGCAAATGATTTACATTTGTTTATACCTACATGTCAAAGGCTAATACCCACCGGAAAATTGATGGTTTCATTTGGAAATTGAATTGTCACTTGGAACTGTGTGTTGGCAATCATACTGGGTCAATGAAAGAACTTGGCCATGTTTGCTGGCCATACTTGGCCTTCTTTTTGCCATGTGTTTGCCAGATGCAGAAGCCTATTCATTGCCCGAGGGCACAGACTTGTGGACGAAAGGCTTGGAACCTATACCATTGAATACACTGCATGTCGTTCTTTCCCCTGACGTTTTGACCGGAGAAATTTCCTTGTGCCAGGATAGGAATGAGAGAATGGCACCTCCCTTTGACCCCTTTTGGGTACAGAAGGAAGGTGAGCGAGGGTGTGTAAATATGTTTGTGTTCATGTATATGCACATGTATTTGTGTATGTACATTCCTTTCTTTGTTTTCCACTTTCTGTTTTCAAGGTGAGGTCTCCTTGAACTTCGAGTTCATCAGCTCAGTGAGGCTGACTGTCCAGAAGGTGCCACAGATCTGCCTCTGTCGCCATGCTTCCTTTTCCCCAGTCCTGGGGTTACAGGCACGTGCCGATGTAGCTGAGTTTTATGTACATGTTTAGGATCTGAATTCAGATTCTCACGGTTGTACAGAAGGCATTTTACCAGCTGAGCCATCTCCTCAGCCCCACAGAATTTTCTAGAATGCTTCCTTTAAGCACACTGGAGAACATGGCTGCAAACAAAGGAAGATTAAAAATGAGATCTCTACTTTGAAAAACAGTTTGGAGTGTGAACAGCTGAGCCAATGAGTTGGATAACACACACACGCACACACACACACACACACACACACACACCACACACACACACACACACATACACACACACACACACACACACACACACACACACATACACACACACACACACACACACACACACACACACACACACACACACACACACACACACACACACACACACACACACACACACACACACACACACATACACACACATACACACACACACACACACACACACACACACACACACACACACACACACACACACACACACACACACACACACACACACACACACACACACACACACACACAGAGTCTTTGTTAAAGGCTTCTGAATGTCCCAGGGAAGTTATTACTCAAAATGGAGAACCGTGGAAGTGTCTATATTTGTATCAAGATAGACTCATATGCAAAGGGTTCCAGAATTTTTGACAAATCAATCACACAGTTAAGGGTCATATATTTATAGCTGATTCAAATCCCAAGATGAATAGAGATGTCAAAATCTTGAGCATATTGGATGTTTACACATGAATAAGCAAGATGGCAGACATTGTTTTCAAGTAGACTTTTTATTTTTTTAGCATTTGCATGTTTTTGGTTCAGCTTGTAATTTCCATATAACATTTTTTTCATGTTTACATTAGCATGTAATTAGCATATATATAATTCCATGGTGGGTTATATAAATGCCTATGCTCCCCAAGAGAAAAAATGTCTGTGGGTTTTTATTTCCTTTACTAAAATATTTCTAAACTATGTTGGTGTTGGGGGAATAATTGTATTTTTTCTTTTTAATTAGAATTAATAGTTTAAGTGATGCAGCAGCCTATGAAGTTCGAGTTCTAAATTAAAAAACTTCATGTTTCAGGAAAGGTATTTAGTTTCAGAATTTGTAGGGATAGAATTGAAATATTAATGCTAATTTCGCCATTACAACATTTGGTATTTTAAATACTGTAGTTACTCTTTAGCTAGGGAGTCTTGTATTTGAGAAAAATATTTTAATGAAGTTTACCAATTTTTTTAATGCTATGGGTGTATGAGAGAGCGTGTATATTGAATATAAAAGAAAAATATCATTTCAGTGGATACCCTCTACCTTTCACCCGATAGGGGGAAGATAATTAATGAAGGTGTGTTTGCATGTACATGTGTGTATGTATGTGCATTTGTTCAAAGGCCTCTAGAACACACACACACACCACATGGCCTCTGCAATTTATTTTGGATATCTCACTCGGTGGATCATTAATGCTATAAATTAATACTGATGTAAGGAACACATGGTTTCCCTTCCCCCAATTGTTCTATTAAATACTGAACAGGGTGGGCTGGCATGGTAGTACATGCCTTTAATCCCAGTACTCAGGATGTAGAGGCATTGGTAAAGGCAAACAGATTTCTGTGAGTTTAAAGCCAGCCTGATCTACACAGTGAATCTAGGCCATCTGGGGCTACATAATAAGATACTGTCGCAAACAACAGTAACAACAAAATAATGAACAGATTACAAACATTTTCAGTGTGAACACATAATTTCTTTAATACTGTTGTAGGATGCAGAACAGAAGCAACTCCTGCTGCTTCATAGGGAGCTATTTGTAGTGCATGGGGATGGTTGCCAAACGAAGCAGCTGTAACACCTGAACTAGCTTTGAAAAGGGGAGCTGTACTCACGATTTCTGTGTCACTATGTACTATTTTTTTTATATGCTTTGCAATTTTATTGTAATGGGGTTTTGTGTTGATACCACTTTCTTCATATGTCTGTATACATAATTGAATATCTACCTAAAGAATCCTAGTTACAACTGAATCGTGGTAAAAGTGACTTGGGTGCCTTGAGAATCCAATATTTAGAATCTTACACTGGACATCCCTGGATATAATTATATTTGTCTGTCTTGCCATTGCATTATGACTTAATTGAAATAGAGACAATTATCAGTTATCTTTCCCATCCCCGATGCAGTATTTGTTGTAACAGAATATTGGAAATATTCAATAAATGTTAGTTGAACAGTGAAAGCATTGAATTGTACCGTGGCGGGGATGATGTCTCTTACTTCATCATCATGTGTGCATTTGTAGTTGAGTAAGCTCAGGTAAGGACAGAAATTCACAGATATTGTCAGGCAGCTTATATGTTGCCAGTGGGAAGAACTCTGAAGTAACAATGCAAATTGTTGAGCTTTAATTTTATTGCTATCTCTGAGGAGTTGTGTTTAACTGTGAAAATAATTTATCAACCTTGAGCCTCTACATTTTTTGTGTTCCAAATTAATTAATCTATGCTGTATAGATTAGTTAGTCTCCAGAGCAGTGCTTCTCAATATACAGGTTGCAATCCCTTTGGCAAATGTTTTATCTCCAAAAATATTTACATTATGATTCACGACAATAACAGAATTATAATTATCACGTAGCAATGAAAATAATTTTATGTTTGGGGTGTCACCACAACACGAGGAACTGTATTAAGGGTTCTCAGTATTAGGAAGATTGAGAAACACTGATCTAGAGTAATATTTCCACCTTTATTCTAGAAGTTCTTAATACCTTCCATAGTCCCATAATGTTTGCCTAATGTAAGAAGGTTAGATTTAAATATTTCATGTTTTTAGGTTCTTTTTTTTTTTCTACAAATTTTGCTGTGTATAGCTGCAACCTTGGGGCTGGGTGAACCAACCTTGGTTTCTTGCAGAATAGGATACGCACAGTTTCCATTCTAGAATGAATATGCTCTTGCCCGTGTCTGAGAATTTCTTATAAAAGGCTTTAAAGTAGGAGATGTGGCACAGATGTAAACATCTGTGCTGTTCTTTCAAAGGATCTGATTTAGGTTCCAGTACCCATCTCAGATGATTCATAACCGCCTGTAACTCCAGCTCCAGGGAGTCTGATATCTTCTTCTGGAGTCTGTGGATAGTGCTCACTACAGGCATGTGCAAACACACAGACACATGAATGCATGCACGTACAGACTTCAATAAACTCCCTCCGAAAAGGGGCGATATTTAGAGGCTGGGGAGGTGGCTTAGCAGTTCAAAGCACTTGATGTTCTTCCAAAGGACCCAGGTTTATCCCCCAGCACTCATGTGGAAGCTAATTGGCATCTGTAACTTCCATAGAATATGAAAACTTCTTCTGGTCTTCAGAGGCTCTATAAGTGTGCATGTGCTGCACAGATACATACGGAGGCAAAACAACCATACGCATAAAAATGTAAAGCAGAAAAACTAGAGAAGAAAGCCTGAGGAGCCTATAAATTGTGGACCTTTGAGGAGCACCCCAAATGTAAGCTAGGGTGAAGGTTGAGAAAGAAGACCCAAGCCAGGGAGCCTGTCCCTTCATTCCACTATGGAACTTTACAGAAATACTTTTAATGGTTCACCAAAGCACCTTGGTACAGGCTACAGAGGCTAAAAGGAGGCTATTAAGCAAAGCCCTCTCTCTGCATACGATATGGCTGTTAGGTCGGTGGTTTTATGGAATTAGATGCATCTCTTACTCTTTTGCGTGCTTTTGAGACTCTTTTCCTCCTGTTGGGTTGCCTCATGCAGCTCCTAGAGGATTGGCTGTCTCCTGGAAGGATGTTCTTCTCTGAAGGAAAGTGGAGAGGGAGTGGGTATGGGGGAAAGAAGAAGTCAAAATGGTGGTTGGGATATGTTGTATGAGAGAAGAACGTCTTTTCAATTAAAAAGGAAGAAAGGAAGGAAGAAAACACACTCCCTTCACTCTCCCTACACTCCCCTGCCTTTGGTTCATGTCTGAGTCAGCCCAGATGTGTTGTTAGACTGAGAAAGAATCGAATGAATATATATGGAAGATCTGCACATACTCTATGTAGGGTCTCAATAGCAAAAGCATTGGTATGTGAGGCAGTCTACAGGATGCCACTCTCAAACTGAGTCCTTCTTACTATTCCTAGAGCTCAGGTGAGGAGTGTAGTCAGCTAAAGGGGGATGAGCAGAAGCTGTCTTTCTGTTCCTCTGCAGAGAGGACCACTGCAGCCACTGTCTGAACATGTGTCATGAAGGCACAGGCCACAGTCAGAGGCAGGACGAACTCTGTTTTATCCCAGTTGCAGCTGCCCACCCAGGGTGGGCAGTGACGAGAACAGATGCTTCGCTCTTCATCACTGTGCTGCATCCACCTCCTCTTGAGATGGTGCCAGGAGCACATCAAGAAGCAGGGGCAGGGAGAGAAGAGCCTCTAAACCAAAAGTAACCCCTGCCATTGACTTCAGGTTTCCTACTCTCTGTTGCACCTGAGTTAGACAAAGCACGCACACAGTTTGTACTTCCTTTTATATCTTTACCACCACGTGAGAATGAAGAGCTTTGAGCAACGTGAAGTCAATTATGTGATGGGAAAAAACAATAAAAAAAATACTTCTTGCACATCTGTGTTATAATGAGGACATTTCAAATCAACCACACCAGTCTGGCTTCCTGTTTGCTTATAACTTGCATATGTATAGTGTTCTCATGTTTAATTTATGTATTTGTAACATTTTATAGTACGCACTGCTCACTGTACCCTCTCTTCTCTCCTCACACCAAAGTAATATCAAAACCACTGTGTTTGTATTTCAGGTAAAACACGGAAGCCCTGTCCGCGTTGCAGCACGTAGCTGAGAAGAAAACGAAGATAGCATGGCCCATAGCTCACAGCTTCCTCTCATGCTCAGGAATTGCCACCAGTGCTATTACATTGGCCTCCTCTCATATGCCTCTGGAAACCACATGTGGCCTCTGTTTGTAACAGTTTGGCTACGGTTGCTGGCTCCTCTTGGACATGTTTTCAGAACTTAAGGTTTATTAGGACATATTTAAAATAAAACTATTCTCTTCTTATTTAGTATACAATTGGTTCTTCCAATTTCTTCAGTCGAACTTATTTTATTGATCAAACTTACACTTTGAGAAATCCAGAAATGTATGTAGTGTATTTGGGCCATTCTCACCCTCCCCCACATTCTCTTATCTCCCTTTCAGCCCTGACACCCTCGAACCTCCCTGTGGGCCTAGTCACACATTCATGTCTTTTTGTTTTATAACCATTGATTTTAACCAGGGCCATCTGTGTTACCATGGCTTTAGAATTATCTACTGGAATTGGTTGGCTTAAAATAGACAATGAGTTTCCCTTCCCCCAAATCCACCATAGCTAAGGGTTCAGCCCCTCCAGCCCTGTCCCCAAACTATGATTGACTGTTAGACAGCCCGGTTTTATGCAGGCCCAGTGCTGGTATCCGCAGCTACTGTGAGATCACACCCTGAGGGTACATAGCCCTTTTCCCTGCCTTCCATTTCCATGTCTACTGTGTTTCCTGACCCCTAGTTGGGGTAGTATGAATGCCCACCCATCCAGGTGGTAGTATATGTGTTCACTGAGATAAAACAAAGACAATAACCAATAGGAAACATATTATAAGCACTGCAAATGCTACATAATGTAGAGAATAAGAAAAAAATCAAACAGTGCTGTATAAATTCAAGATCATCGCTCTATGTCAGTGTCAGAAGTCTATCAGTTCCAAAGAATTTGTATCAATGTTAAGTTAGAAATGATCCACTCCTGTTTGCTGTACAATGGATTTGTTCAGATGGCCAACAATACAAAATGAAAAAGAAAGGTATAAAGAATCTAAAGTGAATGTGCTCTGTGAGACAATTGCAAACCTCTTATGGGTATTACTACATAGCAAGACAATAGAGACTATCTCATCTTTGGCTACGTATTCAGCTTGAACATTGTAGGGGTGACTTGTAGTTTTGACTTAGAACCCTTGAAGAGTTGAAAAGTGTGTCTTTGGTTTTATCAGATCCAGCTATGGAAAATTAGCAATCAATACATGCCTGGAATTGAGATTTTAGATAGACGGATGCTGTTATAATTAGGAAATAGGCTGTAATATTATGTTAAGAATTTCCCTTTTTGTATGTTTGCATAACTACATGTTACCTTTCAATGTAAGCTTTTCAGTCACATTATTAAGTATAATTGAGTTAAGATAGCAGGCAGAGTAGTGGAAAGAGATCTGCTAGATTGTCTTAAATAGCATTTTCTATTGCTGGTGTGCTCTGTAATTAGCCAGCATTGTAGATAACTCAATATATGTGCTCTGAGTAGTGCATATCAGAGAAAGTTTCTCTATCTTGTTTAAGGATATTTTTCCCTTTCATGCTACATTGGACCATATAGAATCTTGACCTGTCATGCATCTTACTATCTAAGAGATTTCCTTTAGTGTCTTGAGAATAACATAATATTTATTTTTAAAATCAGACTAACCCATGACTAGAATGGTGTAGATTTGTATCTCAAATTGTTCTGCAGTTCTTTTTATGTATGTATGATTGGGGTTTTGATATTCAGAGTTTTTCTAGTCCAGTGGGTTACAACCTCTTTAAGGGGGGGTCATATATCTGATATCCTACATATCAGATATTTACATTGTGACTCAGCAGTAGCAACATTACAGTTATGAAGTAGCAATGAGGTAATTTTATGATGGTGGGGTTAACACAACCTGAAGAACTATATTAACGGGTTGTATCTTTAGGAAGGTTGACAACCATAGTTCTAGTCTATATTCACTACTTGTCAAGAACAAAAGGGTATACAATAAATAAGCTCATATTTTTATGTTCTTGCAATGGAAATCCTTTTTATTGTGTTTTTATATTAGCCATCATTGGATACAAACATCGCTTTTCAAAAAATGTTCAAATAAATTACATCTACTGTTAGAACAATGACCACAGCATGTAAACCATTTAAAATGGTTTCTTGGAGGACTTGTAAGAGGGCTCGATTGCTGAGCTACTACCTCCCAATCATGAGGATCTGCGTTCATATCATAGATATCTACCTGAAGGTCAGGTTCCATAGTGCGAGTCTTTGATTTCAGTGTTGAATTGGATGGACACATGCAGATCCCTGGAACACACTGGTGAGCCAGACTTGAGGAGTCGATAAACTCAAGACTCAAATCAGAGATCCTATCTCAAAAAACCAGAATGGAAAACACGCAAGAAAGACAAGACACCTGATGTTGACCATCAGCTTCCATACAAATGTACACACATCTACACATGCATGTATGATGCATGTATGTACATCATGCAGACAAACACACATGCACATGGAGAGAGAGAGAGAGAGAGAGAGAGAGAGAGAGAGAGAGAGAGAGAGAGAGAGAGAGAGAGAGAGAGAATATGTTTTCCTAGTATTTGTTACTACATTGGGAGGCCACTTCTCCTGACAAAAAACCCAATTGACTGAACAGTTTTCCAAATTGTCCACTAACTCCATATCCTTGAGGCTTCACAGCTCACTTTTTTTCTATTGATAATGATTGCGTGGTACAACCTATATTAAAGACATCTTTACCGTGTGTAATAATTAAGAAAGTCCCTGTATTTCACACAGGTTGTTTGTAGTCAACTTAGGACTGAAGCTGTGTGTACCATGACTCATTTCTGGGACAATGAGATAAGAGACTGTGAACACCTTGTGAAAGAGAGTACCCAGCAGACAGGAAGCATATATTTGATATGAGTTTCCTGATGGCATTGTTAGGAGAGTTTTCTTATTCTTTCTATGTATTTATATGTGATTACTTATGTGTGATTATGTATTGCATGTGATTATTGTTTTCTCTGATTCCTCCATTTCCACTTCCCTCCTGCCATTACTGACATTTTCCATTTTATTTTTGATACCAAGACGATGGTATTAACTAGACATTAACTACACACAGCAGTGTTTCTATCTGAGTGGAGTAGCCTTTAAATAGTTCTTCCTTTGGATCTAAAAAGTAGTATTTACTGAAAAGATTTTTCTAGCTCGTGTCATTTTCTAAAAAGAGTTGTAGACACATCAGATTTTGGCAAATGTGTGTTCTCTGATGAGGAAGTGACTGCCCCTTTCTGTGTCATTTCCTAAGCTCTGAAACCTTGTTGACACCAAGCTCCTTTGTGAAGGAGTCAACATAAAGGTCTTTGATATTGTCCCTGACTCAGTATTAGTGGACATTGTATGTCTGGCTGGCAGTTTTTCCCTGTGTGGTAAGGTCAGCCTCATGTAGTATTTCACAACCTTCTTGTGCGTCAGTGAGAATCAAAGGACTCCTTAGAGTGAAAGACAAAAGCTTGGCTTGGAGTCCTCAGATGAGCAATCCCTGAACAAGACATGGGACTTAGATTCTACCGTCAATGTTCATTTGTCATTCTTTATGAGAAATTAGCTTTTGTAAAAGTATTCTTCAATTTTTATTATGATTTTGGGGGGGGAAGAGATATTGAAATTATGTTATTCACTTTACTTCCTGATCTCACCACCCTTCTCTTCTCCCATTCCCACCCTTACAAATCTCTCTACCCATTATCCTCTCCTCTTCTCAGAGAAGTGGGACCACCCTGGGACCTCCAGTCGGTAGCATAGACCTAAGCACATCTCACACTGAGGCTCAACTAGGTAGTCTATTTAGGAGAAAGAAATCCAATATCCGACAACTGAGCCCAAGATCTCATCTTCTCCAATTGTTAGTGAACCCACATGAAGGCCAAGCTGCACATCTGCCACAAATGTACAGGGAGCCTAGGTCTAGCCCTTGTATGTTCTTTGGTTGGTGGTTCAGTCTCTGTGAGTCCACCAAGTTTTATCTTTACTATAGGGATTCATTATCCACAGTTTGATTTCTCTCCTTGATGGAACACTGGGAAACATGTTGGATCAGGATAATTTTGTAGAGAAGCCAGTAGGTGGTCAAGTAGAAGTCCTCTTCAGGCACTCACAGAAGGACCACTCGTTTCACCCATTATCTAGTCTCTGAGACACAAGTAACTATTTCCTTCACCAGGATGGTAATGTGCGGAAAAAATTGCCATGGTAGAGCATAAACTACCATGAATTTTCAATTCAGAGAAAAGGTTCTACTGTTCCTTGGTGTGTTTAAAAAGATTTATTTTATTCGTATGTATGTGTTTGTATATGCTACTCTGTGTAGATACCTATACAGAGCAGAAGAGAACATAAAATTTTCTGGAGCTGGAGTTAAACATAGTATTGCTCCACTCAAAATGGATACTGGGAACCAAATTCGGGTTCTCTAGAATGGCTCTTACCCACTAAGCCATCTTTCCTCTCCCATGGGCTTTTGTTCTTAGGGGCCAGAAGAGTTTTCCTGTCTATTGCTTGTGAGAAGATCAAAGCGATGGTGGGACTTTTCAACATTTACAATATTGTGATCTCAAAGGAACTATTGTGACATTTGGCCACCGTGATATTTTGTACCATTGCTTTGCCTCTGCAAGGATGTCATGCTATATGGGAAAATCTTTGTTCCTTGACTGTGAAAATATAAATGTTATGAATTTGAGCATCCTGCCACTCCTGCAGTAGTTTGTGGCCATTATGCTTTAGGTAATTTGTTTTCTCCAGTTGTTCCTGACACTCATCCCTCAACGAGTAGGAAGAACAATGGTATTTTTGATGGACACACACAGACACTTTTCTTTATTGAGAGGAAAGTGTGTATGTCAGAAAAAGAGGGGCGATTTATTTTAAGACATGGAATTGGGTAGATCAATGTAGAAAACTATAAATAAAACCTCACATTGGAAATAAAATGATTGTGGGGCTGACAGTCACCTTTATAACAAGAGTGTTTGCCACCAAAGTCTCATTTGGTGAAGGTGAACAAGCATCCTTAGGGATGCCTTGCCTGGTCTCCATCTATCATTCTGAGTCACTCCTAAGCCAGTTTTGCTATCAGAACATGACTTCCCAGCCTTCCTATATGGTCCAAGTTCTCCTTCACCCCAAGAATTCAGCTAATGAACATTGAACAGCCAAAAACTATTTTGAGAAGAGATTCTTTTTGAAAATTGCTATCATTAAGGTATAAGCCATATGAACTCAAGGGGTGGCAAAGACCTGAGCAGTGTCTTTGTTCATTAAGACAGACATATTTATATGAGCAGTAATGATGACAGCATATCAGCGTCTACATGATATAAAGCAGAGTGCAGATGCAATTAGACGGCACTGACAGTCCAATTGTAATTATGTAAATAACACCTAGTTTTACTCTGCATCTCTCATCTCTAGGCGTGTAAGTAAGAGGGTTATGGGAAATAAGTTAGTGCTAGGCAGAAATATCTGGCTATTTATTTGTGGCTAGGACAGTATCCTGAAGCTTACATTTCTCTGATTTATGCTTTCATCCACCATCCCATGGGTCTCACAGAGAGAACATGCAAATACGTGTTCGTTGTTCAACCTGCAGCCCATGGCAGGAATCCCAGGGTAGCTATGAATGCAGCGCAATGCATTAGTAGATGACAAGGACATATCTTAAAGTCTCCTGAGAGAACACTGGTGAAGATACCACATGTGCAGGAAGACTGCAGCTCCATGGTATTCCCGCTCAAGCTCTTCTGCTTCCAGTTTGGGTTTTCCTTTATTAAGACTACTACTTTCTACCTTCCTTTTGCTCACATCATTTTAAATTGTCCAGCCTGAGGATGATTCCTGTGTCTAGCTGTCTATCAAGCTTCCCATCACAAAGTGAAAGCATTTGATTGGTTTATTTAAATGAATACAGATGCCAACAGGAGTGTAGCCTTGATTGATGCTAATTATAAGTCTATAATGGTTCCTCGGCTTTAGCCACTGCCTCTGCAGGTTGTGATTTTTATGGGTAAAGTAACTGCTGGTCAACAGCTTAATCATAAGTTCTGGCCTATCTTTCCTTCAGCGATTCTCTGTTCAGTTGTGTAATCCCAGGAACATATATTATCTTCATTAAAGGCAACGTTCCTTTGAGTGATTAATGCATCTATAAGGAGTCTGAAGTGTCTTTGTTGTGATCCCAGCATCGGTTGTGGTTGCTGGGCTTTCTGGGTATTAAAGCTACCTGCAATGTTATGTGTGTTGTCTGAGAATCATTGAAGATTTCCACATAGTTTCTACTTAGCATATTAACATTGTAAAATGAGCCTAAAGTGACTATGTTAGAAATACGAGATTTGTGACCTGAAGATGCCATCGGTATGTGGCAGTCACACCAGCAAGATGAAAAGCAAGTTAAATTACAGGGGGCCTTCCTTCTTGGGAGAATCTTGTTAAATAGATTTGAGGTCACTAGTTTTGAAATATCTACTGATTAAACTGCAG
Organism: Rattus rattus; assembly: GCF_011064425.1. Lineage (NCBI taxonomy): Eukaryota > Metazoa > Chordata > Mammalia > Rodentia > Muridae > Rattus > Rattus rattus. Next base: position 47,527,918 of record NC_046167.1, on the reverse strand, counting down.
TTTTTCCTGGCTGCATTTTCACAAGGCTAATATATGCTGAGCCTTTAAGCTTTTTACTCAAGCCGGGAGATGAAAGTTTTAAATAACAGAAAATACATCTAGCAACATACATATTTATGTGACTGTCAAGGTATGGATAATTTGCTTATGTAAATACAGTCCCATATATGTGACACACAATAATACTTCCTTGAAATGCCCCGTTTTACTTCAGAGTACCTATCTACAAACTGAAAGGTTGCTCTGCTGTCTTATGAGTTTGCCTCTGCACCCTTCCAGTGCACAGAAACTCATACATATTTAAAGCAGCACTCTGATACTTTATAAAAACAGTGCTGACCACTGGAAAACTGGTTGGTGAACTAACATGAATATGCACCTGCATAGCTCTCTTGTTTACTTTTACTTCATATAAAGTGAGCTAGATAGAGCATCAGACTTCCACAGCAAAGCACTGAAGAATGAGGATACCTTCTTGTTGGTTTTCTGCTCAGCAACACTGATAAGCGCGCTATATTAGCTCTAACTCCTACACAGGACTGCTCTCTATAATTTCATTTTTGCATCATGCTCATTTTCAAATAAGAAATGCCAGATTGCATTATAGAAAAGCAATTACTCTCCAATTGGTCCAGGCATATAAGAGGGAACCACAGGCTTCCTCCAAGGCCAAGTATGAGAATCTGGTTCTCTAGAAATAGCATCTACTTAACATTTCTGGTAGCATAGTTATGCCATTTTTTGATTAGAAGATGCCTATGTAGTAATTTTCTTTTTTGAACACTTGGAGAGAGAAATTAAGCTGTGTATTGTTTTTTTAGAGGACTTCTCAGTCTACAACATTATATTTGAAAATCCTTAATGAGACTTTAAGGTATTTGCAATAATCATTTAGTGCTTTGTCTTTTGTTATTGTCATAACACAGATTTAAGGGGATTATTGGACATTTTAGTTTTCCTGTGTCCTGGTATGCTAGCTAGTAGATATCACAGGTGACAACCTGTATCACAGATGCCACTGTTGTCACATGATCTGAGTGATATAGTGGGAACTGTATATAGGGCTTAACCTGTCTCACAGGGAACATCACTGCAGCTTTAATGTTTTCAAAACCTATTTCTAATGATGGTTCTTAAACACTTTAACCTCCCTTTTAGCCCACCACCCACCAGAGGTAGTGGGAAAGAAAGGATATGGGGCAGGTGGACCATTAGGAATGGTTCTTTGAAGCAAAATCCATCTGTGTTGTCTAGAAATGGACAGTTCGGTTCACAGGTTAGCGGCAGCAGCTCAATCCACTGGCAAATACTTCAAGGATACATCAGACGTCCAGTTAGTAGAGACAAGATAGCAAAGATGAATCAGCAGTGGTGGCACTACCTAGGAGAGACAACCAGGCATTAGCCTTGGCTCGAGTTAGCAGGAGGGACTAGGATGAGTACCTCTCAGGGAAGCAGAGATCATCAAAGACGTGAGCCCCACAAGTGATGCATAGCTAGTTCTATAAGCAAGCCTAGCTCAGCCCTGTCACTGCCCATCAAGTCCTTTTTATTCTCTCTCCAAACCTCACATGTCTTCCACGTGTATTGCCTCAGCATGGGTCTTGCCTGACCATGTGTATCCAATCAACCCGAGTCTGTGGAATCTACAAGAAACTGCAGCACACTACCAGAAGCTTTTTTGGTATGTTTCTCTCTATGAAGTCCTAACAAATGCAGCTCAATGGCAGGCAGACTAATACCTGTGTCATTAGCAAAGGATCCTTCATCATGTTTTCTTTCACGTGCTTGCTTTAGCAGAACAACCTTATTTTTCTGTTTCTGCTTCAGCTAAACATTCCTTCATGAGTCTGCCTTAGTCTTTCACCTGTGTCCACTTCAGGAAAACACGACTTCACGTGTTTGCCCCCAAAAAACATCATCCAACTGACTTTCCAAAGAACCCTTAAGTTTCCACATCACATCATTCTTTTGGGGTTTTGTTCAAGCATGTAAATATAGTTGTGGAAGACAAAGGTGTTAGAAAGCTTGAGATGGATGTGGGGGACAGAATCAACTGAACTTTCTTTTGCTTGGGAAGAATACTACTTTGAGAACCTGTGGAAGTACTCAGTGTTAGGGTAACCTATACTGTAGTTAATACTCCAACAAAACTATATAAACCCTCCAGTCTCTGTCCATGCACTGCCATCAGGGCAATTTGTGGCTAAATATCATCAGAAATGATGATGGAGACATGACTCAGTCACTAAAGATATTGCTTCCCAATTGTGAGAATCTAAATTCCTCCCTACGTTGTGGGAAAATCCCAAGCTTGGTGGTTAGGACTTGTAATCTCAGCACTGAAAAGATGGACATAATCAGACCTCCAGGTGCTTACTGGGTATCCAATCAGGGTGAATTCTAGGCTAAGGAGAGACCCTGTCTTAAAGGACTATGCCTGAAGACTGACACTTGACTTTATCTTCACACACACACACACACATACACACACACACACACACACACACACACACACACACAAATGCATGTGAGTATGAAAAAGAAATGTCAGGAATGGGCTTTTCCATTGGTGCCATAGGAGTCTGGGCACTAGAATCTCATCGTGTGTGATCCCGTGGTAAGAACTGCAAATTGCTCGATCAGAGAATGTGTGAGGTGTGTTGTTTAGTCTCTCTTGCTATGTGATTAGTTTCTTTTGTAGTTTTGATAAATTAACACTGGCTCCTGTATTCAACAGGACTCTCTAGCCCCACCCCTGAGGACTCTGTTTAGAAATGCAGGTTAATTCTCCAAGGCTTTCAAAAGCATTTCTGCCTCATGCTACTAATTAAGATAAGCTTATCACTTTAAGTTATACCAGGAATGCAATTAGAGCTTCTAGTGAGAACTGTAGCAATCAATTTTATACAAATTATTTAGACCTGGTAAGGTAGAATACAGTTTTAATAGGACAAGTGAACATACTGCGATTTTATCAGATATGATGTGAATTCAAAAACCACCTGAACACAGCATCTGTAATACATCATGTGGCCCGAGTCACTGGGAAGTCAGTTCTCAGCTTTTCATTGGGGGAGAGTTAATCAAACACCTTCCATTTTCCATTGTTCAGTGACCGACCATTATTTGGGATTTGAGAGGGATTTTTGTTTTTAGATTTGAATGGTGTCAGACACGAGAAAGTCATCTATAGAATACAAAGAACAGATTAACAAGCCCCTGCATTTGTCTACGTGGGCGCACGCTGTGAAGCAGCCCACAGGCCCTTGCTGTCTTTCTTTCTTTTGTGTGGCCCTTGGAGTCCAGGTGACCAGCTGACAGCATAATTAACTAATTTTCTGCGTTGTCCATTACTACTGAGAGTATGGGGTGTTATGTCTTATCTGCCAACTGTCAGTAATTACTTATTCATTGAGTGGAAACCTGCTTTCTAAGGAGGCATGAGGACTGTGAGGCCGAATGGCTCCCTGGGAGGTTGTCTGTCTTCCTCCCGAGATCACCTGCGGGTCATCCTTAACTCCCCAATACAGCATATAAATAAACTACAACACTCCTGGGGTTTCTTTTCTTAGACATCTTAAGAACAGTTTACATTTTCTCCACATTCATTTTCATGTGACATAACTGTTTCTTATTTTTATTTTTAAAATGTGTGTGTGTGTGTGTGTGTGTGTGTGTGTGTGTGTGTGTGCACATATGTGAACAGGCACCTAGAGGCCAGAAATGCCATAGAGTTCCTATGTGACAGGGATTCTTGTTGACTTGAAACTCACAGTGGGCTACCACCAGGCCTGGCACTTTTTCTAGGTTCTGAGTATTTAACTTGGGTTCTCATGCTTGGGATGCATGTATGTTTCTGATAAGTTATCTCCCCAAACCCCCTAGTTCTCATTGCCCCTTATGCATCTATTCTTCAGAATACGATTGCTTACTTTGTATATTTATTAAGTTTTCATCATGTGTCATGCACTGTGCTAGGTATTGGGCATAAGCCCAACTTTCCTACTCTCCATTATGAGGCATATACCATCACTTCTCAGCCATATGACCTTACATTTCCCCTTAGCCCTCCCTATCTTTCTCTGTATCTACTTTTACCTGTAACTGATGGTTTCTTCCTTTTCTGTCTCGTAGAAAGGATTACAACTCCTCCGTAAATTTGCCCTGATTATATTATTTTTTACTTATTTAGTTTTCTTCCTTCTCTGCTTCATTTTAATCTTATGTATTAGTCTGTGCCTTTCTTTCAAACAGTGAGCATTCCTTAGTCTCAGTTCCAGCCTCCATTACTAATAGGCAGTGGTACTTTGGTTGCCTTATGTTGCTTATTCCAACTTCCCAGATTGCTGGTTCTTGAATGTGCCTTTTTGGATTCTTTCTTATCTTATTACATTGATCTCTTTTCAGGACCATCAAAGCTATGAGGATATATAATCAATGCTTACGTGAACATTTAGTTTAAATAAACAGAAATGAACCAAAGATAATTTCTCATTCTCCTTAGCCTGCTATATTATTTGGTGAGAGGGAAGAGCTTGAGACAGGATCTCATGTAGCCCAGGCTGGCCTCAAACTTGCTATGTAGCTTAAGCCGCCCCTGAACTTCTGATCCTCCAGCATTTACCTTCATAGAGCACCACCACCTCTTCTTAACCTCCTAAGAGCATGTCATATTACTGTCTTTTTCATGCATCTAGAATTTTTAAGTTTGATTGAATATGTAATATTGTTCACATTCACTTTTGTTATTTATTCATTCTCAGTTTCTTTTGTAGTATCAGTCCCTCAGGGTTTCCATTCTAGTTCTCTTCTTTATGTTAGGACCTCTTCATCCTCCCTTCCTTCTCCTCCTTTATTCTTTTTCTTGTTGAAGTTTTTGTTTTAATTTGTTTATTTATGTGTATTTTTTGTGTGTCTTTGTATGTGCATCACATGTATGCCTTGTGCCTATGGAGGTCAGAAGAAGGTATCAGATCCCCTGAAACTACAGTTACACATGACTATAAGTTACCATATGGGTGCTGGGAATAGAACCTGGGTCCTCTTCAAGAGCAGCAACAAGTGTTCTTAACCACTCAGCACATCCAATGAGAACAGATTTCAAAGGGGGTGCCTGAAATAATGGATACACTATATGTACATGTGTGTATTTGTCGTGTGTGTGTGTGTGTGTGTGTGTGTGTGTGTGTGTGTGATTCTCAAAGGTTGTCAAACATGGTCAAACTTCATTTGGTGGATGATGAAAGCTTCATCAAAGGAGAATGTCCTACTCCACACGCATTATCCTTTCTGAACTGTATTCCTCCATGTCAAGGCATTAATCCTGACTGCACTTCTTACTGCCATGCTTGCCTATGGCTAGGTATGGCCTCCATTTTCCAGGTATGATTCATACAATTAGTCCATCATAATTCTGTCTTGTTTCTCAAAGTCCTTGTCCAACATGCTCAATATTCCAGACCTATCTTTTGAAATATGTTACAATGTTAACATTTGCTTCTACCCTGTCCTACTTTAATATTCTTAAGCATTTTTCTGTCTTCTCTTGCAAGTTCAATTCAAGGTTAATGGTCACTTGATTTTTAAAAGCTAACAACAGAGTTCTTTTTTGATCATTTTCTGCAATCTATAGACAGTTTGGACCCTCTAACATTCTTCATATGTATGATGTTGCTGCTTTCTTTCCATGAAATGACCCCTCCTTGGTCTCCCTTAGTGATTCTTCTTCCATCTTCTAGGGCCATTTCATAACACCAGCCCATCAGTGAACTGCTTCCTGACCCCTTTTGTTCTTAAGCTTTGTTGATTTATCGAGGATGATCCTGTGTCTAATTTCTTTTGACTCTACCATATGACATGCAGGGGATGGAAACAATTTTTTTCATCCATGCCTCCTTGGTACTCAGCACAATTTCAAGAGCTCTTGTTGGAGGAACATATGATTCCAACTTCAACTGTAGAACATTTTAGAAAGATCAAATAATGAAATCAATCATTTAGAGCCCCCTTTTGTGACCAATTGTTGTTGGTCACAATCATAGTTTTAGTTATTAATATCCTAGCATGAAATATTACGAACACATCAGCACAGTGTTACAAGTGCTAGGATACACATGTAGTATACCAAAGAAATGGTCTGGCTATTATGTGGACAACCTACATGAGCACATAGTGTATTTTCTATGGTAATACTTTTTGAAAAGACAGTAAATGTTGAACATGTTGACAAGAGCTTGAACCCGGTAATGTGTGACTTCAGTTTTTCCCAGTGATTTGGTACCGTACTTTGAACTTTGCAGCTGATTTTCCTGCCCTATAAGGGCTGCTCTTTTCTCTCACTTTGCCCTTCCTGTTTATTATTCTCTTTCTTGCCATGGCTAAGACAACACTGAACTAACGCAATTGGTCTCTCTCCATCCTAAATTTTACATGGCCACACTTGACTAAAAGTGCTCATCTTTACCTTTTTCCTGAGACCTTACTACATTTATTAGGAAATTTATTAATAGTAGTCATCATAGTAAAATATTGTTTTGTTCTCTGACTAGCTTATACTATTTTTTTCTTATAATGAGAAAACTGGGTTACAGAGAAATTAATTACTGCTCATGGGGATTTTATCAGAGAATCTTAAGTGATTATCATACAAACTTAGAGAAAACTTCTAGAAAAAATCAAAACTGTGGTGCTTACTTATGGCTCTTCTTAGGCTGCTGTGGGAACAGTACCTATGTACTGTAAAGCCACTATAGTGTCCTCATGTTCTTCCTGTTCTTCACTAGTCTGTCTTTTTATGTCTCTGTTTACTGTAGAGAAAGACCATGGATGGGGATTCTTATTCAGATGTTTATGAAAAATCTAGAAGGGAACATGAAATCTTTTTTTAATTTTATTTTTCTTGGATATTTATTTCAAATTATTTATTTACATTTATTTATATACATTTCAAATGCTATCCCCTTTCCCCCTCTCCCATGTTCCCTCCTCCTCCCCCTGCTTCTATGAGAATGCTCCCACTCCCACCCACCCACTCCACCTCAATACCCTGGTATTCTTAGGAAGTTCATAGCGTTTCACATAGGGCCTTTAATATGCTAAACAAGTGCTCTGCCATTGAGCTACAACTTTTGCATTTTTTCCCTGATACTTGTTTCATATTGATAAAGGTTCTTTTGTTTGTTTTGTGTTTTATTTTTGTTTTTGCTTTTGTTTTTTGAGGCAGGGTTTCTCCGTGTAGTCCTGGCTGTCCTGGAACTTGCACTGGAGACCTGGAACTTGTGCTATAGATCAGGCTGGCCTCAGCTCACAGTGATCCACCGGACTCTGCCCTGGATGCTGGGATTAAAGTTGTGTGCCACCACTACTTAGTTTAGTAAAAGTTCGAGAAATAAGAGGGTATGTATGCTATGAGGTGGCTTAGTAGGTAAGTAGGGTGCTTGTCACCAAGTCTGATCCCTCTAACCTACATGATAGAAAGAGAGACCTGACTCACAGGGTTTCCCTGGGACTGCCTCATCAACAGTGTATTACATAGATGCTCTTGTCTGAACAAATAAATAATTAATAAAGAAATGTAATTTAAACAATGAACTGATTCTTGTATTTTTAGCTAGCTAATAGGGTGATAGACAATCTGGGAAATGTTATTACCTTTTCTGAATCCCTAAGGATTTATTTTCATTTTTATATATGTTATCATCTGGGTTTTCCTAGAGAACATTTAAATCCAAACCACTCTGCTTGTTTTTGGGACAAGACTTCTCACTGTTTCCATGTTAAGGATATTCGTATTTAAAGCACCCAAATGAATTTTTGTTGGGGAGTCATGCTTCATAACACCAACCTCTAATTCTAGCTCTCGGCAAGTGGAGACAGGAGGATCATGGGTTTGAGGGCAGCTCTAGCTTGAATGATAAGGTAAGACCCTGACTTAAGAAACTAAAAACATAAAAAAGAAGTTATTTCTGTATCTTGTCATCACAGCTCATGCTTTGTTCTAAGCCCATTGGACTTACCTTAGTTTTAAGCACATTTAATGCCTTTTTCCTGTAAACACACAAAGGCTAGCTTTCTAAAAACAGTTAGGCTATCACCTGCATATTCTGGCTTCCTGTAAGAAATTTTAGAAGTTTGGATTATCATTTCCTGGAATAGTCTATGAATTTCGAGGGAGATGTTACCGTCTATGATCATTCCTATTGAATACTAACATATCCTTGATTACTGGGTATCACATACATAGTAAGTATACCCTATCCATTGATCCTCTCATTGCAAGACCTGATTTTCACCTTTAAGAGGTGTGGAGCATAAACTACTTGGAATGTTCCTTTTAACAATATTTCATTATAGGGCAGGTAGAGCAAGGCCTCTGCTCCTGTCCTTAAATTTGGCTTTCTTCAGAAAAGGTACTGTGCTGTCAGTTCACTATGATTCTTTGTGTCACAGTGTCTCCTGGGTTTCTGCTCACAGCTCTTCTGTACATACTCAATATCTTACCTTTTGTCTTCGTGATGCTATTGGATGAGACTGCATGCAGGTCAAGCCCCACACCTGCCTGTTGAATTCCAGAAGCAATTCTATGGGCATCAGTTATTTTCCTGCACATGTCTAGTCTCCATCTTGCAAGGACAATGCTGGCTGACAGACTCCTGCTTCTCTAAGCTTTATCTTTGTTGGAGAATTTTCTTTTGTATCTCATTGTTAAAAAACTACTCTTTCAAGCTTTTGTACATGTTTGTATTGTATATTGCCTGTATTCATTCCATGCTACTCTGCCATATCTCTTCTCACCCTTCCTCCAATTAATACTCTTTATTCTTCCTATGTTCCTCTCTCTCTCTCTCTCTCTCTCTCTCTCTCTCTCACACACACACACACACACACACACACACACACACACACACACACTGCATCCTGATTCCTCTCACTCTCACCCTTTCCTATCTACCTCCCTCCCTCCCTCATCTACCCTCAACATTTCCCTGAAAGTTCCTTTTCTGCTTTGTTTTATAACTCATCAACATTAACTAAGCCATCTGTGTCATCAGGGGTTTAGAACCATCCATTGGAACTTTGTAGCCTCACCAATAGTCATAAAAAGACTAACTCCCCATCAGACTCTATCAATAGTCAATATTTAAGCAAAGACAAGCTTAAAGACATCTATATAATGTTCTTAGTCTGTGAGGATAGTGAGGATACCTATACTAATAATTTGGCTAGAATGAAGTCTGTATAATTCAATACATTCCCCTACAAAATAAAGATTCTTTGCTGTAAGTACCTCTCAAAAATAATTTTTCTATAAATAACTGGTTGGAAAGATAACAGAGTTCCTAAATTCTAATCAAGATGGTCTCTGGGAAAAACGTGAGAGACAAAACTGGAAAAGTAGCTGTAATTTGCTAATCAAAAACATAATCAGAGTTTATCTCATTTTGAAAAAGACTATAAATATAAGCAGTGACTAAGAAGGTGTAGAAATGAGAGTCACGGGCCGATGCTGTTGGTGCCCATGTGATGACAGTCTGGTGGAGAGGTGCTAGGTTCCTTGCATACAAACTTGAACTTTACCAGAAAATTTCTTAAAATAGTTGTCTTCAGCAATCTCTTAAGTTACCAGTAGGACTTTTGAGAGGTAATGCATACCGGTGCATTAAAAATGTAGTCAACATTTGTGTACTGTGTATGGGTGGTTTGTCTACATGTATGTCTGTGTACCGTATGGATGCCCAGTGTCTTTACATGTCAGAAGAGGGCATTGGATCCCCTGCAACTGGAGTTACAGATGACTGTAAGGCATCAAAATCTAGGTCCTCTACAGGAGCAGCAAGTGATCTTAACCATCGAGTCATCTCCCCAACTCCTACTATTACATTTTGAAGTGTGTACAGTTTACAAAGTAGGGAACTAAACCAGCAGATTGTTTATTATCAAGCAATTCACCCATAGAGCTGGACTTTGAAAGTTTGTGCTATGGTTTCTAAGACCATCATCTTGGGGCTGGAGATATTAATCAGCAGTTAAGGACACTGATTGCTCTTCCAAAAGACCCAGATGATTCCTAACACTCACATTGTGACTCCAAACCATCTGTAACTCCAGATCCCAGAGATCTAACCCTATTCTGCATACACACACACACACACACACACACACACACACACACACACTTTACTTATTTGTTTATTTATTTATATGATGCGTAGGCACAGTCAGGTTAACACTCATATACATAAATAAAAGACAACAGTTTTCCTATGTAGTCTGACTTTCTTTTACTTAGATCTTCTGAGTATTCACATAACATGTAGCATTCAATTTCTTTCTTCCACTTTGCAAGCAATTCTTGAATACATACTCATAGCCCCTCAAAGGTATTGGCCTATTTTTGTTCCCATCTACATGTTTAAGTACGGCTCACCAATCTGAGCTATAGCATGTGTGAGGTGAAAATAGTCACTGATCAAAGAGACAAGAGTGTCTGGTTGAATTTACAATGCCTCATCCTGTCTTAAGTGAATAGATTGACATTTCTATTCCAGTTTGGCTTTCCATTCTTGCTAAGTAAGAGAGATTTAATTGGTTTGCTAAGTACAGGTGTCTGTCTGCTTGAAGATGTTCTTTTTTTATATATAAAATTCAATGGCATCTGCATGCACCTCTGCATTTGTATGAGGGATTAATGTGTGCCTCAATATAAAAATATAAGCATTACACTAAAATCTCACTAAATATGACTCAAATGTATATTGATAAAAATAATACATCAGTGGCCAAAAACCACAAGTACACTGAAATAAATGGTCAAAGTCAGAATGACTTTTAGAGGGATTTTGTGTTTGTAAGAGGTTGAACACAATTTGTTCAACCAGCTTTTGTTTGTTAAACATTTTTTCCCTGTCTAGAAAGTGGATGATGTGTGCAAAGAACTTTGTGTTCTGTTATATTTTACCTTGCATTAATTAAATACCTGTTTCATCTAGTTCTTGTAAAGGTAAAACTAGTCCTTATATGTAAGGTACTCAAAGCCATGATGAGCACATATTGTGCTTCTTGAATGTACAGCTGTGGTTCTTTACTTGTGGTTGAACCCTGTATTTGTGTCTACTATACAGTCTGCAATCTATGAACATCTTCACTGTTAGCTCTACAGATACAAAACTCTGATTCAGTTTCCAACATCAAATGTACCATGCTCTGGTGCCTCATCTCTAGGAAAAGAAAATGGATCTGGCCTCTCTGTGGGAAACAGATAAAGTTCTGAATGACTTTATGTTGTTGTCATGAGCACAACCATGTCTAGGAGCCAAAAGCCTTTCCAGGGTCAGGCTTAGGGAAAAGGCACATCCTTCCATTGATTTGTGAACAGATGTGAGGGTAGATAGACATCCCAACTGAAGCTTCCTCCTCCTGCATGTTATAGCCTGAGACTGCTCCTGTGTAGAGTTCATTGACTGAGATTAGCTGAAACGTCCTCCTCTTTCAACTCTTGACCTGCCTCCTCAATTCACGTTTGAAATAAATGTTCTGCATTCGCAGACAGCCGCTACTGTGTCTCCATCAGAATGTGTGGTCTCTCTCTCTCTCTCTCTCTCTCTCTCTCTCTCTCTCTCTCTCTCTCTCTCTCTCTGTAATATGTTTCATTATGGGTACCTGAATTCCAGGATGCAGATGTAGAGGGTATTATTTTGCAAGCTAGTATATTTTAGAGGCATCATCTTTTTTTCTTTTGAGATAGTTTTATGTAGACCAAGCTGACCTCCAGCTTGATACCCAAGGATGACCCTGAACTTCAGAGACAATTTCTGGGAGTTGGGTTGCTCTGTTGTACCATGCAGACATAGCACCTCTCTTAGGGTCTCACCTTTGAATAGACTGCCTGTTGTAGTTAGGGTTTGTATTGCTGTGAAGAGACACCATGAGCACAAGTCTTATAAAGGAAAACATTTAATTCAGCTGGTTTACAGTTTCAGATGTTTAGTTCATTGTTGTCATGGGAAAGCATAGAGGTATGCAGGCGGATGTGGTGCTCGAAAGGGAGCATAGAGTTGTACATCTGGATCCATAGCCAACAGCAGTAGACTGTGTAACACTGGCCAGACTTGTTCTTATAATACCACAAAACCCACCTCCACAGTGACACACTTCCTCCAAAAAGGCCATATCTATTTCAACAAATCCACACCTCCTAGTAGTGCCACTCCCTGTGGGCCAAGCATTCAAACACATGAGTCTATGCGGGGAGGCATTCTTATTTAAACCACCACACCACCATTCTTTCATCTGCACAAGTCAGAAAGATAGATGCCACACCCGTGCTTCAAAAACATGGCCAGGATCCTTCTTCACTCTCATTTTCAATTTGCCACCACAGCCATTTAGCTATGTTAAATTTCCATTAATATTTTCCCATTTCTTTTCAGTTCTGTTGTCACTGACATCACGTAAGCCGATGTCAGTGCTAGCTGACATCTGGAGTTCCATAAAAGATGGCCCTATTTTTGTTATATTTACTGATTACCCCCAATGAGTCCCCTGCTGTCACTATGGCACTCACTTCAAAGGGTGGCCTAATCTCTCTTTGAATCAAACCTTTCCATCATTTCCTCTTATTTTAATATTACATCCATGTTTAGATCCACTAGACCTGGCCCGTAGGGTTTACAATAACAGCCTTTGCTTAGATATGACTGTCGTCTTTCTTCTGTATATTGGTATCCTGCTCTCTCAAATTGGGAGATCACTATACATGGTAGAGCTTTCTCCCTGCTGTCCTACTTACTTGTGAAGTTGTATGCATTTATTTATTTATTTATTTTTTGTGTGTGTAAAAGTGTTTTTTTTATTAACTTGAGTATTTCTTATTTACATTTTGAATGTTATTCCTTTCCGGTTTTCGGGCAAACATCCCTAATCCTCCCCCTCCCCTTCTTTATGGGTGTTCCCCTCTCCACCCTCCCCCCATTGCCGCCCTCCCCCCAACAATCACATTCACTGGGGGTTCAGTCATAGGATATTCATTGCTACCTATGAGGTCAGAGTCCAGGGTCAGTCCATGTATAGTCTTTAGGTAGTGGCTTAGTCCCTAGAAGCTCTAGTTGCTTGGCATTGTTGTTCATAAGGGGTCTCGAGCCCCTTCAAGCTCTTCCAGTTCTTTCTCTGATTCCTTAAACGGGGGTCCTATTCTCAGTTCAGTGGTTTGCTGCTGGCATTCGCCTCTGTATTTTCTGTATTCTGGCTGTGTCTCTCAGGAGAGATCTACATCCGGCTCCTGTCGGCCTGCACTTCTTTGCTTCATCCATCTTGTCTAATTGGGTGGCTGTATATGTATGGGCCACATGTGGGGCAGGCTCTGAATGGGTGTTCCTTCTGTGTCTGTTTTAATCTTTGCCTCTCTATTCCCTGCCAAGGGTATTCTTATTCCCCTTTTATTTTTTTTTATCTTTTTTTTTTATTAACTTGAGTATTTCTTTATATACATTTGAGTGTTATTCCTTTCCCGGTTTCGGCATACATCCCCCTCCCTCCCCTTCTTTATGGGTGTTCCCCTCCCCATCCTCCCCCTTGCCGCCCTCACCCCAACAATCTAGTTCACTGGGGGTTCAGTCTTAGCAGGACCCAGGGTTTCCCTTTCCACTGGTGTATGCATTTATTAAATATTAGCTCAAACCTCTCTTTTTACATGTTTTTTCTCTAGTTAGCTTCAGTGTTCAACTTGAGTTATTTAAGGCAATCTCAATGGACTATTGCCCAATTTATATGACAGTGGTCAAATTAGCTTATGGTTGTATCTGTGAGAGACTCGTTTGATTGGCAATTGACACGGAAGGGACAAGTCCATTATGGGTGACATCATCACTAGACAGTCAGGCCTGAGATGTTAACTGAACATGAGCTCATGGGTGAACCAGAGAGCAAGCCAGCAAGCAACTATAAAAGTTGCTTACTGAGACAAACTCCTTCCTTGAGTTACGGTTCTGACTTCACTTCATGAATTGTGATGTGGAAGTAGGAGCTGAATGAATCCTGTCTTTTCATATTGCGTTTCATCATGTTTATCACAGTGACAAAAATCATTCTCTTCCATTGCTCTATTACTCCCAGGGTATATTATCCAGGTTTTAATTGTGTTGTGTTGAGGTCTTTAAGATCACTGCTAGTATTAATCATTCTCTGGAAGGATCAGAGCTCAAGAAAACTGTTATGTTCATGAGTACAGTTTATTGCATAGAAAAGGCACAAATGCAAATCAACAAAAGGAAAGCATAGCAAATGGTGGAGCTAAGAAAGAGTAGAGTGGCTGTAAATGTAAATGTCTCTATTTCCTCAAATGAAATGAAGGGATGAGAACCACAGCCAAAGAGCACAGAGTGTTTCTTTCTCTATACTAACTGTGGTGGTTTGAATCTGCTTGGCCCAGGGAGTGGCACAATTAGGAAGAGTGGCTTTGTTGGAATAGATCTGACCTTTTGGGAGGAAATGTGTCACTGTAGGGGTAGGGTTTGAGACTCTCATCCTAGCTGCCTATAAGACAGCCTTCCCCTAACTGCAGTTGGATTAAGATGCAAAACATTTTCCAGCATCATGTCTGCCTAGATGCTTCCCTGCTTATTGCTATGTTGATAATGTACTGAACCTCTGATACTGTAAGCCATCTCCAGTTAAATGTCCCAGTACAATAATTGCCTTGGTCATGGTGTCTCTTCACAGCAGTGGAAATCCCTAGGTCTAGGCCTGGGAACTTCTAGCCTCTGTACAATCTACTTTCCAAGCTGACTAATTTGATCTAGCTTCTCTCGGCTTCTGACCAATATGTTTTGCTTAGCCTCATATTAACTTTGGTAATACATTCTATTTTCCTGGCTCCTCCTCATTCTATGGCCCATTTTGTCTTTACCCATGTCTAGATTGTTCTCTCTCTGAAACAAGTCTTTGTAAAACTATCCTGGTAAAACTGCCACACACATGCACCACATAGCACACCACACCTTTGTTTCTGTCTTGCTGCTCTTAAGTAGCCTTTCTTCCCTGCTGTTTTTGTATGAGTGGTCATATCCCATCTCTGACTCATTCTGTCAAAGCTTTCTCTGATTCATCACTTTGTCTGCCCCTCAGTTAGATATTACTTTCAAACATGGTTGCTTCCCTCTAGAAACTAACCTTACCTTCATTGTTAGGGAATAAAAGTGTATACTAATCGAATGTCTGTATTCCAGCCAGATCATACTGCATTTCAGGGCATATCTCCATTCCAGCCAAATAATATGTTTGGATGTGATCCCTTGACAAAGCAGCCATGTTGGTAAATTAAAATTCCTCTACAATTAGCAGCTTATAGTTACATGTCCCAGTACAATCTCAAGATATACTTTGTTCCTTCCTTAGCAAAGTTTGTGCTTTTGAAGTGTTACAAACCAAGGAATCTCAAGCAACCTTGGTGTTCAGCAATTTTATTGGAGGCAGATACACGGACAATAAACATATTAACTACCCAGTTAGCAGTCACCAGAGATGAAACTTACATAGGATGGTCCAATGTCTCAGGCATAAAAAAACAGGTATTTCCCCATAAATCACATTTGAGTATAAACTATATAAAGTGGCCTATAGCCTCAGGTACACAACAACACTTTTATTTCAGCCTACTGCTCACCTTGGAGCTAGCCAACATGATCCCGTGACTCTGGGGAATATAAGAGCCTAGGCGTATTTTGTAACATTTCTTGCCTACATTTCAGTGTTGCCATTTGCTTCATTAGTGTCTTTCTTCTAGAATATAGAAGAGCAATGTTGGTAAGCTGCTCTGTGCATTATGATATACCTACATTTTGGAATGGTTACTGGCTGTCTTAGTTAGGGTTCTTATTGCTGTGGTGAAACACTGCGGTCAAAAGCAAGTTGGGGAAGAAAGGATTTATTTAGTTTATGCTTTCACATCATAGTCCACCACTGAAGTCTGGACAGGAGTTCAAACAAGGCAGGAATCTGGAAGCAGATGCTGATGAAGAGATTATGGAGGGGTACTGCCTGATGGCTTGCTCAGCCTACTTTCTTATAGGACTTAGGACCACCAGCACAGAAATGGCACCGCCACAATGGACTTGACCCTCCCCCATTAATCATTAATTATGAAAACACCCAATAGATGGATCTTTGGGAGGAATTTTCTCAATTGAGGTTCTCTCTTTTTAGATGACTCTAGTTTGTGTCAAGTGGATACAAAACTAGCCAGCACAGTGACAGATAAGGGTACTTTCTAAGTACTTGCCAAACTGATGAATAAATGAATAAAATTTACACATTTCTGTCTAGCTTCCTTCATGTCTATAGTAAGTTCTTTTACTACAGGATTTTGATGTATTCTTTGAAAACTTCCTACATGTATAGAATGAGAATGTTCACCTCCCATTTCCCCTTCCAGTTCTTTTTAGGGTCCCTCAGCATATCTCTCTCCCATCTTTATGCTTGTTTTATGTATTTTGGCCAAGCTGCTTTTATGCACTTTATTTTGAAATTTTAACTTGTATTTATTTATCCTGTTACTTGTTTTGCATTGTGCTAAGAGTTACCTAATATGAAATTTGCTACTTGCTTTTATTTATTCAATTTCAACTTCATTTTATTTTACATTAGCATAGAAGTACTAGGTCTCCTTTCGGTACTTTCATACACACTACATTTTGGTTAATCCCACTTCTCTTCCTACCTCCTTGACCCTCAGTCCCTACTATACATTTCCTTCCCCAGTGTTCTTTCTCTCATTTTCACATCGCATATCCATATCTATTACACTCTTTCTCATTCCCATAATGCTTCTTTCTTTCTGTCTTATGGAGTCCATAAACATGAGATTATAAAATTTTCCAGAAAATGGGTGGAACTGGAATTATTGTGTTAACTGAAGTATTCCGGCCTCAGAAAGGCAACTATTACACGTTCTTTCTCAGATGTGGACTTTAACCTCTAATTGATATTATATATACATATATATGCATGCATATATGCATTTATGTATTTATGTGGAAATATGTGAAGGTAGAGGTCTGTATGCATTTATTTTATTTAGTTTTTTCTTTGTCTTCTCAGCTCTTTCCAACTCTTCCCTGAATGCCCGCCCAGCCAACTCCACACCCTTTTTTCTGTTTCTTTAGAAAACAAACAGGCAAACAGCATGAAAATTCCAGAATTTTAAAAATGAAGGAGAAAACTCACAGTAAACACACACACACACACACACACACACACACACACACACACCATAAACCCCACAAAATTGGAAGCCATAATATATAAGCAAAAGAGCAGTAAGAAGATAACAACAAAGGAATATATGGCCAAAAAGTTTACAAAATCATTACTGAGTTATTTTTGGGTTAGCCATCTACTGCTGGGCATGGAGCCCCCATTTAAGTGTGGTTAATTACCCAGTGAGACGCCACTGGAGAAAATTGTTTCTTGGCAAGCAGATGTCAGTCATAGATAGCTTCTTGGTTTGGGATAGGAGCTCATGTCCACTTCCCCTTCTCAGCACTGGCACCCTGTCTGGCTTGAATCTGTGGGTACCCTGTTCATCCTGCTACAGCCTCTGTGAGTTCAAATTTGCATCAGTCGTATTGTGTTTGGAAGGCACTTTTTGCTTGGAGTCATCCTTCCTCTCTGGCTCTTTTTTTTTCTTTTCTTTTATTGGATGTTTTCTTTATTTACATTTCAAATGTTATCCCCTTTTCTGGTTTCTTCTCTGCAAACCCCCATCCCATCCCCTCCACCCCTGCTTCTATGAGGGTGCTCTCCACCCTCCGGAGCCCTCCCTCCTCTCCGTCCTGACATTCTTCTACACTGGGACATCCAAGCCTTCCCAGGTCCAACGGTCTCTCCTCCCGTTGATGCCTGACAGGGCTGTCCTCTGCTACATATCCGGTTGAGGCCATGGGTTGCGCCATGTGTACTCTTTGGTTGGTGGTTTCATCCCTGGGAGCTCGGGAGAGTTTGGTTGTTGATGTTTTTCTTCCTATGGGGTTGCAAACCCCTTCAGCTCCATCTGTCCTTTCTCTAACTTCTCCATTGGGGACCCCATTCTCAGTTCAATAATTGGCTGCGAGCATCCACCTCTGTATTTGTCAGGCTTACAACTGTTCAACTTCTTCTTCCTCGCAGTCCCCTGAGCCCTGAGGGGAGGGGTTTAATGAAGACATCCTATTTAGGACTGAGTGTTCCAAAAATGCACATCCCCAGGTTTGGTGTTTGTGTCAGTTCCCATCTGACAAAAGAAAGCTTTTCTTAAGTGAGATGCTGATCTCTGGGTACAGTGATATGTAGTTAGAAGCTATTTCATTTACATGGTCTTTTAGTAGAATAGTAGTAGTTTGATTGTCTTCTATCCAGTCTTGGGATTGTACTTACAGTTAACAGAGTGCTTCTGAATAACCTGCAGGAGGCTCCTAAAGTACTTGTGATGTCTCTCTACTGATTGCACTCCCACACCTTTAAATGTGACTCTTTTACTATTTCCATTTATTATTACATTTATTAATTTCTACTTGTACATAGAATCTCATCGTAGTCCACCAGGCTGTCCCTCAGGTTTACTGTGCACCAGAGGCTGCCGTTGAACAGTTAATCCTCCTTGCTTCCACTTCCCATGACCTAGCATTTCGGGAGTGTGCCAGCATGCCGGGGTTCTGTTTTAAGCGATTTACAAAAGGAGGATGTTGTTTTACAATTACTTGAAATGTATATGCTCCATGTACCAGGTTCTGTGATAACCTAGTTGCATCGTCAAAACTTACTTCTGGAGCTTAGGATGGTGAGACACACGTGCATTTGCAGCCCTGGGAGGCAGAGGTGAGAATTATCTCAATTTCTAGGCCAGCCTGGGCTATACAGTGAGCTCTTGTCTCAAAGGGAAAGCAAACATTATTTCTAAAATAGTGAAGTGCTGACCCAGCCAGAACCTAGCCAAAGGATTTAATAAATCATGTTCAACTTTGAATCCACAGTGCATTAGAACTATAGAAAGTTTCACGAACATATTGCTAAATATTCTCTGGCAGATCCTCAGCTCCTTACCTTGAAAGTCCTCTTGATAACCACATACTTTACTCTGCCCTCAATCTCTTTCCTTGGCCAAGAATCAAAAAGCATCAGCAATGAAACTGAATATACTGTAAATAAAATTCACCTTGTTGTGGTAATATTGAAATTCAACCCAGAGTGTAAGATAAATGTAAGGCCACAGTCATATAAAACTGATCACATGAGTAGGAGGAAAGAGACAGTTTTTCTGGTTAGATGTGGTATTATGCCCAAAGGAAATAATAGGCTTTGTGATTCCTCACACAAAATGTGGCCTGCTGATCATGACTCCTTTCCAAAGAACCCAGTGGAGAAAAGGGGTGAGGTGTAGAGCAACTTGACCGTGAGTGTGGTAGACACACAGCATAAACTATTTGAAAATTTTCAATTAAAGGGTGTTTTTTTATTGCGTAGTAAGAAGTTTCAATTTAGTTTCTGGCTAATTAGTGACATTTGATTGTCAGTGTTGCTCGTTTGTGTCTGATTAAGTATGGTCCCAGCTGATTGGAACAGCTCAGGTTCTCTAGAGCATCTGTCATAGGTTGGTTTTCCTATGACCACAGAAGTCATTACATCATCCTCTAATTTAAACAAAATGATAATAATTGGGAGTGTGTGGAGTCTTGTATAATTCTATCCTGTGTGCTCATGAGTTTTTTAAGATTCTTTAGAAAGTCAGATGCTGTGAGTCATAGTATACCCAGTTTTGAAGTAACAGGAAAAAAATCATTAAATTAGCTAAACAAATTGTCATAGAATAGAAACAGGAGTTTTCAAGAGCAGGGGTCCAGACTGTGTGTCTGTAAGATACACTTTACAAACTTAGTTTGATTAAGTTTTCTTTTTCTGAGGATATGATTCTTTTCTGTAATTACCATTCTGTTTTCTCTGACAGGCCATCAACCATTGGCTGCCTTAAGCTCCCTGTGAATTGAGTTATTCCCAATAATGCTCTACATTATGAAGACATTATTCGAGTGGCTGTCCACTGTGATCTGGTTATTTGGAGCTTTACATAAAGCAGGTGGTTCCTCCATCTCATCGATATTCTTATCACCCAGCATTCGCCATCTTGTTTCCTGCTTCTCATCTCACTAAGTCCAATATCGATGTGTCTCCTTCCCATTGTTTGCCCCAGTGTATTTGGTTCTCCACTTACTTTCTGGTTTTCCATTTATAAATTCTCTACATTCTCTTGTTTTCTGTCTTACCAGGGCTCCTGTTCTGCAATAATGCACTTATTCACATCCCAAAGGCTTTGTGGCAGTTGAGTTTGGTTGGTTCTGTGAGATCATCCAGGCAACTCAACTCAGAGGTTGTGTTTCTTTCAGGCTGCATAGATCTGATGCTAAAACCTATACAGGAAGCAGGGCATCTCTGACCTGTGAACTCCTGTTCCCAGTAGTGCTCAGTGGTGATATTTCTTGTGACCCTGGTGCCTAGAGTCAGACCCATTTGTCTGCTCAGACCTCATTTGTGACTCAGATGATGCTTTAGACATGATCATTTGTGCTATGACTAGAATCTCAAGAGCACAAGCTTTAGACCACAGTGAAGAGAAGCACCAATCTTATCACATTGGTTGTTCACCTTTGCATGTTGTTGGTTTTGCCTTCCTTTATCTGTAAGAAATAAAAGTGCTCGCACAGCTTTCCTAGAAAGCTCAGTTCTTTGTCACGGACATTCAGTGTACACCCCCTGACATCTTGCCAATGCTCAGGCTCATTTACATTACCTGTCATCTTCTCAAGCCATGTAGACCTGCTGGCAGGCTCCCTGCTGCTCCCACAGTCCCAGCTCGGGCTCACACCTTGACTTGCTTTTCTAGTCACTGTCTCAGTGATATGAGTGAAGTTTTCGACTTTGTGTTCCACTATCGCTTTGCTTTAAAACTCTGAAAGGCATCATTAAAACGATGATTTCTAGTGTAAACCTGTCATTAGAAGTCTTTCATTCTTTGTATTTCGTGCCTTGTTCTCTCTCTCTCTCTCTCTCTCTCTCTCTCTCTCTCTCTCTCTCTCTCTCTCTCTGTGTGTGTGTGTGTGTATTCAGGAAAATGCTTACACGTGGAGGACAGAGGTCAACCTCTGGTGTTTCTCAAGTGCTATCTACCTTGTTTTATGAGACAAGGTCTCAGCTGGTGTGAAATACTTGTCAATTAGGCTAGACTGGCTGGCCAGCAAGGCTCAGGAGTCTTCTTACCTCTACCCTCTAGTGCTGAGATTACAAGAATGCATCACTACATCTGGCTTTCTTTTCTTTTAAAAATATTTGTTTCAGGTTGTGTGTGGTGGAGCATGCATCTAATCACAATACTTTAGAGGCAGAGGTAATCAGATCTCTGAGTTCAAGGCCAAGGCTACAAAATGAGTTCTAGGACAGCCAGGGCTGTACAGAGATATTCTGTCTCAAAAAAAAACAGCAAAAATGATTTTACTTTATCATATATGTATGTGCCTGAGTGTATCTTTGTGCACCACTTGCCTGCCAGTGCTCACAGAGGCCAGCAGAGTGTTAGATTTTTCTGAAACTGGAGCTAAAGACTATTGTGAGCCACCTCAGGCAGGTGCTATGAAGGAAGCTTAGATTGTCTGCAAGAGCAGCCAGTGTCCTTGACTACTTAGCCCTCAATTTTTGATGTGGGTTCTGGGGTTCACATAAGCATTTTACTGACTGATCTCACCAGCCTTGTTTATTGTTTGTACAATACCCTGGAGAGAGATTGGATAGATCCAAGAGAGGGATCTGTTTTGATTTTAGATAAGGAGGGTTAGACTGGGCATTTGGGAGGAGTGTAATGGAAAGAAAGAAGGAAAAGATAAAACAGACTGGTAGACTAGGCTGCAAGAATTCCGGAACCTTACTGATGGGATTCACAGCCTACCTCTGCTACCTATTGCCTCTGTGGCCTTGGTCAGTTACTGAGCTTCTCTGTTGTGGGCTCCTCATCTATAGAGTGGGGCAGGGGGATGATGCATAACTTAGAAAATGGCTCAGAGGAATAATGAAAGACATAGTATCATTTCATCTTACTGGGATGATTTATCCCTGAATTTTCTCAGCATTTTCTCTGCCAGGTTATCTTTTCACTGTTCGGCATGTCTCATTACAGTCTTGGTCACTATAGATCTGTACAGCTAAATCATTCAGGATATTCACTTTACTCAAAGAATTAAACATTTCTCCTCTTAAATTATCCATGCTAAGTAAGAGGAGCTGTTGAAATGTTGATTAATCAAGATATTTGAATACTTAAAAGAGTTCCTTGGGTTTTTCAACAAGATACTATTTTGAGTATCTTCAGCACCAACAAGTCTTTGTTTCTGAATATAGCATATCTGAAATTAGAATGAGCTGGGCCTGGAGTATAGGCCTTTCATAGTGGTTATCTCACAGGTAAAGGCAAGAGGACCTCAAGATCAGTGTCTGCTTGGGCTACACAGTGAGCTCAAGGCCATCCTGAATAACTAAGTGAGACGCTATCTTAAAATAAAAACAAAACGGAATGCTTGAAGCCAGTCCTTGGGGCTAGAGAGATGGCTTACTGGTTAAAAGTAAGTCCACATAATAAGCTTGTAGAGGATGAGAGTCTGATTCCTAGAACCTAGGTTGGCATCTCACAAACTCCAGCTCCAGGGGGATCAGACACTCCTAGCCCCACATAGCTGTGACCTGAGGAAGCTTTGCTGCTTTAGCAGTCAATTCTATAGTCATCTGCACGAGACCATCAAAGTAGGGATTTTATGGTTCCCTCTAAAGGTCTGCATCAATACTTAAATGGAGATGCTGTCACTTGTGATTACTGTATCTTAAAAACTTTATTACATTGATTTCAATAAACAATTGTTTATAGCTTTTATTCATATCAAATACCAGTATGCAATTATGTCTGAAAAAACTTCTTACTTAAATATATTTGAAAATATCTAACAGTATTCTACCTGTGCATGTCTGGACCATATGTGCAGTGTGTAGCTGTGACGGCTTATTTGGGTTCACTCACTGGAACCCTTTCCGTATGACTGTTGTTGGTCAGTTCCAGGGATCTAAAAGCTAGAATCCTTTGCCTAACTCCAAGAAAGGGACTTGAGACTGAGGCGGTGTTGTTACCCTGTCTGCACTACAGGAAGGAGCAAAACATGAGAGGACTTGGAGACAACTTTACTTGAATGTTCAGTGTCATAAATTTCTTGGCTCATACATGACTTGGAGATGGCATCATTGTTGGAAGGTTGGTCCTCTGGGGCAATATTGAGAAATAGTAGGAACAGTAAAAGTTATAGTCTAGCAAAAGGTAATAAGACATGGGTGGGAGGCGTGATGGATTTAGAAGGAACTAATGCTGATTTCAAAGAACAGGTTAGTTCTCATGAGAGGGTCCTACTATGAAAGAGGACCTTCCATCTGTATGGAACACTCCCCTTCTTTCCAACTAGTATGTCATATAGTCAGTAGGCTCTCACTGGAAAACTGGCACAAGGCTGTTATGAACATCTATTCATAATAATTTGTGACTCAAATGAATCTCTTTATGAAGTAACCAACATCAAATATCCTATTACAACAACAAAACATTGGCAAACCCAGGTAATTTAATTCTTAAACAATATAAAAAAGCCAGCAAATCATGCCTCTTCTTGATACATAAACTGAGACTACTGAAGCCTGAACACCCTGACATTTGCTTTTCAAAGGAGAATTGGTGCCTAGGCGAACACTGATAAGATGTTCACAAAGAAAGCCTGGACCAAAACTCAGCCCAGATTTTGAGCATGAAACCCACCTTTCCAATTTTTATTTTTAGTTCTTTTGATCTAAGAAAACTTACATCATCTAATAACATACTTAGTGAAAAGATCCACCATTATATTGTCAGGTTAATGTTAGGAGGGCTGGATGTGACTTGGAAGCTCATCATGCAATTAATTTTCCTGTAATTCAAACATCTCCAATGAGCTGGCATTCCACTGATATGACCATATGCCATTACAACCCCCAGCCAGCTCAGAGAATGAACAATATTGCTATCCTGAGCTACTGATAGACACAAGGCAGCTCTGATGTCATGGCTGTACTGAAAAAAGAAAAAGAAAAAGAAAACAGAAAGAACAAGAGAGAAACTAGATCTTTTCAACTTAAAGGTTCTTTCTGTAGAATTAATTAAAGACATTTTTAGTAGACATTTGAATTATAGAAATATAGCG